>NW_005359225.1:3037734-3044744 GCF_000412655.1 Myotis brandtii
GGTAAAATATTTAACTGTAGCAGTGTTTGACTATATTCTGCACAGTGAGAAAACCTGAAGTCATTTTCAAGGTCCACCATTTCTTACTTCTTTTCAGTCCGGTCAAGTTTCTAAACTTTCTAAATCTCTGTTTTCCAGCTAATGACAAGAAAATAGAATTCCACTGAGTCTCCTACCTACCTACCTACCTACTCCAGGACTTCTGTGAGGATCAAATGAGATGAGGCACGGGAAAATGCTTCACAGACATTTGGTTAAAGTGTAAAATTTTCCACCTGGCTATAAAGCAAGTCGTGTTTCTGGGCTTAAGAAACTCCAAGGAGGCTAGTCACTAGAGAGAGGAAGCCAGGCATTGCTATGTGATGTCATTACCCAGCACCCACAGTGACCGTTTCTGGGCTGGGCTGGGCTGTGGGCCGCATTTTGTGCCATGGGGTCTCAGCAGCGTCGGCTGAAATTTGGTGGGCTGTCGCTCCAGGGTGGTGGCGGGGCCTATGTCCCACTTGGGGGAAGCTGAGTGTTGCTTTGTGGGCACCAGGTCTGCGGTGCCGTTTATTGTTAAACAGCCTGTCACTAGGGAGAGGAAGCTGGGTGTTGCTATGTGACATCATTACTCAGTGCCCACAGCCACCATTTCCGGGCTGGCCTGGGCTGTGGGCTGCATTTTGTGCCATGGGGTCTTGGCAGCGTTGGCTGCGATTTGGTGGGCTGTTGCTCCAGGGTGGTGGCAGGGCCTGTGTCCCACTTGGGAGAAGCTGAGTGTTGCTTTGTAGGTGCCATGTCCACAGTGCCATTTCTCTGTAAATGGTCAGTGCATGTCCCAGCAGCTCCTGCATTGAGCGTCTGCCCCCTGGTGGTCAGTGTGCATCATAGCGACCGGTCGGATAGTCGGACACTTACTAATAGCATATTAGCCTTTTAGATATATAGATAGATAGCTGTTTTTTAACTCTGGGCTCTTTCAGGATCTTTTCTTTATCTTATATCTTCAGCAATTTGAATATTATATAGGGTTCTCTTTTTTAAGGGGTGAGGGGTATTTATCCTAGTTGGCGTTCTCCGAGCTACCTGGATCTGTGGATTTTTTCCCTCTGTTGCTTTGAGTCCAGAATGTGTAATTTTTTTTCCAATTCTAGAAATTTCCATGATACATGAGGCTGAGGGCATCACACCATCATAAAATCATAGCTTTCTCTATCACAGCCCAGAACTGACACCATGGGATTCAATTTCCCTTTGTCTACAATATACTACACTGTCTTACATCTATATAATAAAGAGCCAGGGTCCTAATGACCGAAGGCTCGACCAGACTGGAAGTCAGCACTTTGGAAACATAGTGTGGCAGCTCCTCAAACGATTAAGCATGATCCAGCAAATCTCTACTCTTAGATGTATACCTAAGAGAAATGAAAACATATTCCTCACAAAAACTGTACATGAATGTTTATAGCAGCATTATTCATAATAGCCAAAAGGTAGAAACAACCCAAATGTCCATCAATGGACAAATAGATGAACAAAATGTAGTATACCCATACATTGAATATTATTAAACTAAAAAAATGAAATGAAATACTGATGCATGCTATAATATGGAAGAACCTTGGAAACATTATGCTAAGTGAAAGAAGCTAGTCTCAAAAGATCACATATTATATGATTCCATTTATATAAGATGTTCAGAACAGGGAAATCTATAGAGATAGAAAGTAAATTAGTGGTTGCTTAGGCCTTGAAGTGGGAAATAGGGCAATAGGGGGCTGATAGTTAAAGGGCACAAGGTTTTTTTGAGGTGATGAAAAGTTCTAACATTGACGCTGGTGATGTTTGTACATATCTGTGAATATGTATAATAAAAATAAAATGTATACATGAAATATGGGGTTTGTTGTGTGAATTATATTTAACACAAATGTCCATCAATGGACAAATAGATGAACAAAATGTAGTATACCCATACATTGAATATTATTAAACTAAAAAAATGAATGAAATACTGATGCATGCTATTATATGGAAGAACCCTGGAAACATTATGCTAAGTGAAAGAAGCTAATCTCAAAAGATCACATATTATATCACTCCATTTATATAAGATGTTCAGAACAGGGAAATCTATAGAGTTAGAAAGTAAATTAATGGTTGCTTAGGCCTTGAAGTGGGAAATAGGGCAATAGGGGGCTGATAGTTAAAGGGCACAAGGTTTTTTTGAGGTGATGAAAAGTTCTAACATTGACGCTGGTGATGTTTGTACATATCTGTGAATATGTATAATAAAAATAAAATGTATACATGAAATATGGGGTTTGTTGTGTGAATTATATTTCAATAAAACTGTTTAAAAAATATAATAAGGTAGTCACTCTCAGGTGCCAGTCCTGCACTTCCACAAACCTGAAAGGGAGTGCCTCTTTAGATTTTGCACCCTAGGTTCTTTGCCTTGCCTCACTCTAATTCCAGGCGGGCTCTGCATCCTTCCCCCCTTAAACAAAGATAATGACTTTTTTTTTTATGTGGGTTTTATTAATTTTTGGCATACCATTTTTTTTATTATTGTTTAAAGTCCTCCCCTGCAGGCCTGGTCACCCCCAACTGCCCTCCCCTGTTGGCCATCTTGTAGTGGCCATCTTGTGGTGGCCATCTTGTGACAATGTCACGTGACACCACCTAGGCTTTTATTATATAGGATGCTGAAAGTAGAAAATTGCTTGCAAGATAGTACTTACTTCCTTTCCATTTTTTTTAGTACTTACTTCCTTTCCTATTTTTATTTCTTTTTAAATAATTAATCAGCACTTTCCTTCCTTCTCTCTCTCTCTCTCTCTCTCTCTCTCTCTCTCTCTCTCTCCTTTCTTTCAGTCCTCACCCAAGGCATGCTTAGAGACAGGAAGGGAAGAAGGGAGGAAGGGAGGGAGGGAGAGAGAGAGATTGAGAGATTGAACGTTTCCCTGACTGGGTATGGAACCCGCAAACTGGTTATGTGCCCTGACCAGGAATGGAACCAGCAACTTTTCAGTGCACAGGGCAAGGCTGCTCACCCAAAGCCACTCCAGCAACGCCCTCTTTTTCATTTATACAGTGTTCACTAGAGTTTATGACAAGCACCCTTGTGAGCAACAAAAAAGAAAAAATACTTCTCTTTTCAAAGCAATCACACAGCAGAATGATACATTTCCTCAAGATGTATAGTCTTAAAATAGAAGGGTGTTGCAAGAGAGATCCTGAACTCTGCTCAGTGGCACCACTTCAAGAAACTGACAAGAGTTTATGGAGGGGATGGACATGTGGTAACCCTAGAGAGAGGCTTTGGGGTTCACAGCCTCACCCAGGTGTCCTGGCCATAGCTTATTAATTGTACGCAAGGAGAAAGCTGTCAGACTTCCAGAGACCACTGTAACTCTGAACAGTTCAGATGTTAGCAGCAATCTTGAGGAACTAGTGTTTCTTTCTGGTTCTCTAGTACCATATAAAGCTTGGGTGGAGAGGTAAGCCCCTGAAATTGATGAAAATTAAATTTCTTGCTACCCTGACAGAATGAGAGCTTTGAGGCTCTTCGTTTTTTTAAAAAAAAATAAAAAAATGAAGAAATGGCTATATTTTTAATACGTGAGGTTTTTCTTTTAAATGTTTTTATTTGGAAATAATTTCAAATGAAGTTGTAAAAATTAAAATAATATAAACAATATCCATCTGTCCTTTACCCAGATTCACCTACTGTTAGCATTTCCTATTTTTATTTGCTATTTATATAACTATGTATGCATGTATATTTATATAATACATATTTATGTATATATGTGTATGTACACAGCATTTTTCTGAACCACTTGAGGATAAGATATATCATGACCCTAAAATAGTAGGTATATTAGAACCAAGAGAGAGATTCTCTTTCATAACCAGTTAGGATGCCAGATTTAGCAAATAAAAATACGGGACACCGTGGGAAAATCCCAACAGAAATGAAAGCTTCTGAACTTTCCCTGACTGGGAAAACTATTATGCTCCCTCTTCTGGACACACTCAAACATTGTTCTTGGATTTGATGAATTCTGGGTCTCCTTGGATACCTTTCAATTCCTAAGCAATAAGCCAAAGACAATGGGCAAAGTTTCTGGTAACCAATTTGTTCTGTCATGATCTTGCTGATAAAAGTGAGAGTTGGCCCTGAACAGTTTGGCTCAGTTGGTTAAGTGTCATCCTGTGCACTGAAAGGTCACCGGTTCAATTCCCAGTCAGGGCGCATGCTGGGTTGCAGGTGTGTGCAGGTGCATGTGGGAGGCAACCCATGTGTCTCCCTCTCTCCCTTTCCCTCTCCCTTTCCATTTCTCTCTCTCGCTCAATAAAAACATAGTTTTATTTAATCCTCAAGTGAGGATTAAAAAATTAATTAATAAAAATTACATTTTTTTCCCATACAATTGCTAACCAATCCTATATAATAAAACCCTAATATACAAATTGACTGAATGGCAGAACGACTGGTAGCTATGACACACACTGACCACCAGGGGGCAGACACTCAATGCAGGAGCTGCCCCTGGTGGTCAGTGGGCTCCCACAGAGAGAGTGCTGCTCAGCCAGCAGTTGGACATCCCCCGAGGGGTCCCCAACTGTGAGAGGGAGCAGGCCAGGCTGAGGGACCTCCCCCACCAAGTACATGAATTTCGTGCACCAGGCCTCTAAAATATATATATATATAAATAAAAGTGACAGCTGGTTGACTCTGGTATTGAATTAAAACTTGTATTTCTCTTGTCTTTCATACTTGCCCTATATAATTCCATCTCTTGAAAGTTGTCATTTAAGTGGTGTTTCTCAAAACTGAATTAAATTGAGTAAGAATCGTCTTATGAAACTCACTGCTTATCAAATTTCATATACATAAATCATTATTGGATCTTCTAAAATGTAGATTCTGATTCAGCAGAATTGAGATGGAGCCTGAAATTTTATATTTAATAAGCTCCCAAAGGACACTAATACACTGGTTGTATCACACTTTAAGTAGCAAAATTATGGTCCCCTATGTCACAATCAATAGATTTTTCAAATATGTAGGTATCTAGGCTCTACACAGATGTGCTGATTCAATCTCTGGGGCAGTATCCAGAAATATATATTTAAAAATAATTTTTTTTATTAATTTCAGAGAGGAAGGGAGAGGGAGAGAGAGATAGAAACATCAACGATGAGAGAGAATCACTGATTGGCTGCCTCCTGCATGTCCCCCAGTGGGGATTGAGCCTGCAACCTGGGCATGTGCCCTTGACCAGAATCGAACCTGGGACCCTTCAGTCCACAGGCCGACACTCTATCCACTGAGCGAAACCAGCTAGAGGCAGAAATATATATTGTCCCCACCTGGTGCTTGGCAGGCTGCAAAACTCTTAGGGAGATTTGAGAACCAATGGTCTATGGATTTAAAATATCCTCTACCATTTTCTCTACTTATTTTGTTCCTCAAAGCCTAGTGCTGGTCTCACCTGCTGCTTGTTGCTGTTATTGAGCTCCTCAGGCTCCAAATTCTTTAACAGCTGTCTGCAGTAAGTTGCTGTTTATCATGGCTATCTTTTCTTGCATAGATCCTGACCCCCTAGACAGATTTTTTTTAAATGAATAATTATGTTGTATACTTCCTTATTGCCTCAGCTCCTGGCATAATGCTTAGCATATAGAGTAAATGTCCAATGAATGCTTGTCATGGACAATAATAGTGATGATGGTGAGTGATGAATCTTCATCCAGGACACCTGGTTGTTTCCCAGGCCTTATGTGATTCAAAGAACCTGCTGACTCCATTAAAGGAAACACCCAACTGCTTAGCAAAAACTGTAACTCCAAATTATAGCATCTTATGTTTCAGGAACTGGCACTGCGATTCTTTTGTACCTTGGTCGTTTGGATTTTATTATGGCAATGGCACTTTAAAGGAAAGAAAGTACCACTTTGGATGTTTTACATCTTTTATCTTATGAACCTCAAAGCGCTCTAAAGCCACTTATTAAGTTACTGTAGCCACGGTGTAAATATTATTACACCCTCGTTAACGAAAAAGCTGAATAGGGAAAGAGCTGAAAGGTATTTGGTCAAAATTATAGTGCCATTGTACAAAGGCAGACACAAGAAGCTCGGGAGCCAATGAGTGGCAGGTGAGCCCTTCTCAGCATCTCCCAGACCTCAAGCGGCGTGACGGGAAAGATGAACATTCCATAGAAGAGGCCAAAATAAGCAATTTAAAATGACCTCAGTAATCTTTCTTCTTCCTCTATACAGTGGGGCCTTGACTTACGAGTTTAATTCGTTCCGAGACCGAGCTCGTTAAGGAGCTCTTTAACTGAAATTACTCTGTCAACTCAATGCAAAAAATCAGCCGAGAGACAGCTGGTATCTCAAAAAACTCGTTAGTCGGGACACTCGTAAGTCAAGGCCCCACTGTATTCCTATTCCCGTTGCTCTTGGTACCTCCCTCTGGCGCTCGTGCTTGTAGCTGTGGCTAAAGGCTGACCCCGCTCCCCTCCCTCACAGCTTCCTGGTCTATGTTCGGTCCTCTCGTTCTCCCTGCCCCTAGCCCTCCGTGGCAGCAGAGCGAAAAGAACCGCCCGCTGCGGACATCTGCAAGCAGGTTAGCAGCCCATTCCATCACGCATATCGCTTCGGAGAAAGTTGGTTCACTCCCAAAAAGGCAGTTTCCTCTTTGTGCCTAAAATGGGGACGATCACGCCCACCTACCTCACCCGAGGGTTGAAGCGAAAGAACGCAACTCAGACACCGTGAAGGGCTCGGCGGAGACAGCTGCCCCCTCACTCAATCAGACCCTATTTAATTCATTTAAGCCCAGGGCACTCGCCGTAGGGTAGCAGGCGCAGGGAATGTCCCTAAGGGAACAGCCTCGAGATAGACTTTTCCTTTGAGGACTGGGAGGGTGCGGATCTGCTGGGAGTCGTAGTCCCAGCGACGGTCTCCGCAGACCTCGCGGAAGGAAGAGAACTACAAGCCCCTCCAGG
>NW_005359225.1:3045156-3071544 GCF_000412655.1 Myotis brandtii
GTGGCCAAAACCCAGACATCGGGGACTGTTGTTGTTCTCTCCCGGCGCGACCGCCTCTGTCGGTTCGCCCAGAGGGAGACGGGGAGCTGGTGTGGTGAAGCGCGGGCGGCCGCAGCCTCCTCTCTCCTGCGTCTCAAAGCTGCGGCAGCAGCTGGTGCAAACATCCTGCCGTTGGTCTCCGATGCCCTTCAGTGAGGAGGGGGCGTTGGGACCCTGGTGAGCGCACCTCCGGCTCCCCCAACGAGGCGACTTCATCGGCCCCCCTGATCCGCGCACCCCAGCCTGCCAGCCATGGCTGAGAACGCAGCGGGGGACCTGAACTCCAACCTGCTCCACGCCCCCTACCGCACCGGGGACCCTCAGCTAGACACGGCCATCGGGCAGTGGCTCCGCTGGGATAAGGTGGGTACCTGGGCAGCCGGCATCCTCCCCTGCTTCCCGCACGCCCTCCCGCACACCGTCTGCTGCTGCTTGTCCCCACCTGGTGCTCGGCAGCTGCAGAGGCGATGGCTCAGGCCACCGGGAGGGAGCCGCGGAGCCGGGCGTTGCCACCCACCTATGCCTGGGCCGGCTCCCCGGGACCGTCTGGGCTGGGCAGGGGCGCCTGTCGTCGCTTCCTTTTACAGTGAGCGCAATCGCAACCTCCCTTTCTTCCTTCCACCCCCTCCCTTCAAGTGCATGTCGTTTCTCTCTCAATAATAATAACTCATGTTAATAATAATGAATCATCATCGTCGTCAGTTGTATCCGTCCTAGAGCTTTCCTTTCCCTTGATTTCCTTCTCTAAACCTGAAAGTGGTTTTTGTCACCCTTCTTGGACGTTTCTAACCGCTATCCGCGTTAGTTCTGGTCTGCTGTGTTTCCACCTTCCGTCGCTAGGTAGTCGCTGATCTTTTATCACTCCCTGGTATTTAGTATCACCTTTTGCTCTTGAGAAAGGTAAGAGTTCTCTTACCTCCTTCTTTCCCTTGCCGGGAATTATTTCCTGGAAGTATCCTGTTTTTAAAAAAATCATGTTTTCCAGGTTTTATATGATGCTTTGATACAGAATTGTTTTTGTGTTACCCATTTCTCCTCTATTCCCCCCACCCCCGCCAAGTTTTGCGGTGATTTCATCTTATGCATTCTTGTGGGATGGATCTGTGAGAGCAGAATTAAAACGTAGCTATCTCACTCGTAAAAAAAAGGTCCCTGGTGGCTCCAACAAAGGAAGATGATCCAAGCTTTTGCTTTGTCGAACACATTCAATGCATCTGTTGACATCGAGAAGCAACATTCAAAGTGGAATTAATAATACTGAATTAAATAATTAGTCTGGTAGTGTGTGAAATCATGTTGTACAAATAATTTCCTAAAAGATTAGCTTTATGAAAAAGTTTTATTTTCAGTTGTTCAGTCATTCATGCATTCAGCAAAAGAAATATTTATTGAGCCCTGGCCAGGTGGCTCCATTGGTTGGAGCATCCTCCTGAAGGTTCATTCCCAGGCAGGGCACATACCTAGGTTGTTGGTCGGATTCCCCATCTCTAGCATCTCTCTCTCTCTCTCTCTCTCTCTCTCTCTCTCTCTCTCTCTCTTTCCTCTTTCCCTCCATCCCTTCTTCCCTCCCTCCCCACTGTAAAATCAATGAAAATATATCCTCAGGTGAGGATTTTAAAAAGCCAACAACACAAGAGATTTTATTGAGCACTGGATAATGTTTCAGGGCTTGTCAGCCCAGGGGATACTATTGGTGAGGAAGAAAGGAAAGGGTTCTTGCCCTCAAAAAGCCTCAGTTAACAGATAAGGAAGACTAACAAATAAGCAGTCACGTGATAGTTGATCATATGCATCTTGGACATTCTCATTCTTCCCCTGGAGTCTAAAGCAGTGCTTCTCAAGCCTTGAAGTGCTTACAGATCACCAGATTCTGATTTAGAAAGCCTCCAGTAGGGCTTGAGGATTCAGCCTCAGAATGAGCTCCCAGGTGACATCAGGGCTGCTGGTCTTTGAACCACACTTTGAGTAGCAAGAGTCAAGAGCAGCAACTTTTAACCGGTGTGCCGCAAGAATTTTTAAAACATGCAATACCTGACTCCAGGTTTTATATGATGCTTTGATACAGAATTGTTTTGGTGTTACCCATTCCTCCTCTATTCTCCCCACCCCCGCCAAGTTTTGCGGTGATTTCATCTTATGCATTCTTGTGGGATGGATCTGAGAGAGCAGAATTAAAACGTAGCTATCTCACTTGTAAAAAAAAAAAAAAAGGTCCCTGGTGGCTCCAACAAAGGAAGATGATCCAAGCTTTTGCTTTGTCGAACACATTCAATGCATCTGTTGACATCGAGAAGCAACATTCAAAGTGGAATTAATAATACTGAATTAAATAATTAGTCTGGTAGTGTGTGAAATCATGTTGTACAAATAATTTCCTAAAAGGTTAGCTTTATGAAAAAGTTTTATTTTCAGTTGTTCAGTCATTCATGCATTCCGCAAAAAAAAATATTTATTGAGCCCTGGCCAGGTGGCTCCATTGGTTGGAGCATCCACCTGAAGGTTCATTCCCAGTCAGGGCACATACCTAGGTTGTTGGTCGGATTCCCCATCTCTAGCATCTCTCTCTCTCTCTCTCTCTCTCTCTCTCTCTCTCTCTCTCTCTTTTTTCCCTCCATCCCTTCTTCCCTCCCTCCCCACTGTAAAATCAATGAAAATATATCCTCAGGTGAGGATTTTAAAAAGCCAACAACACAAGAGATTTTATTGAGCACTGGATAATGTTTCAGGGCTTGTCAGCCCAGGGGATACTATTGGTGAGGAAGAAAGGAAAGGGTTCTTGCCCTCAAAAAGCCTCAGTTAACAGATAAGGAAGACTAACAAATAAGCAGTCACGTGGTAGTTAGCATTACTTGATCATATGCATCTTGGACATTCTCATTCTTCCCCTGGAGTCTAAGCCAGTGCTTCTCAAGCCTTGAAGTGCTTACAGATCACCAGATTCTGATTTAGAAAGCCTCCAGTAGGGCTTGAGGATTCAGCCTCAGAATGAGCTCCCAGGTGACATCAGGGCTGCTGGTCTTTGAACCACACTTTGAGTAGCAAGAGTCAAGAGCAGCAACTTTTAACCGGTGTGCCGCAAGAATTTTTAAAACATGCAATACCTGACTAGTCAGGGGCACTGACCTCTTTTCCCTTAGATTGTCAAATTAAAAAATGACAACAGCCAACATAACAATAGCTGTCCAGTGTGACTGAATCAAAATCATACCTTTTTTTTGTCAGATCGTATATTTTTTGGTGTGCTGCAGAATTTCAGTAATTAGTTTGTTTGCCATGGGATGAAAAGGTTGAGAATCACTGCTCTAGAGTGTTTTGATTGAAATTAGAGAACCACCTCTCTTATTGTAGGATTTGGAGATTATAGATATATATATATTCAGGTGTACCAGATCTGTGATATCCCATTAATTAACATAAAGATGTGCCTTTAGCAGTATTTATAAAATGCCTTCTATAATATAGTTCCTCACTGTGGAAGGATACAAAAGAAGTGAAGATTCAAAGGTTGCTTTTCTGCTTTTAGTCCATTAGGGAGGAGGGAACCTAATAGAAATAAAAGAACTAAGGCTTAGCATACAGTAAAATGATATATATTGCAAACTATATAAATGTCTTCAGCAGAGAAAATTAACTAAATTACAAAAGAATGTTATCCCTATCTGTTTAATATAGTTATTTGTTTTTGTTTAAAGTCATTTGCTTTCATTGGTATTGTCAGTAAATGCATGTGGTTGCACGTATGTCTCCCTAAAGTGAAAGGAAGATTTATGAAATTCAGAGACTCTTGTAGAATTCTAACACAATTTAATTTACTAGTAACTATGATGTGTGTCAAAGCCTTTGGCCCTTCAACAATAGGAGTTTGTTTTTCATTGCCATGGATGAGATCTTTTGTTCTCTTTAGGTGCCAGTTTTGCGTATACTCTTCTTAATGAATCTCTCTCTCTCTCTTTTTAAAATGTATTTTTATTGATTTCAGAGAGAAGGGAGAGGGAGAGAGAGATAGAAACATCAATGATAGGAGAGAATCATTGATCGGCTGCCTCCTGCATGCCTCCTCTGGGGATCAAGCCTGCAACCCGGGCATGTGCCCTTGATCGGAATTGAACCTGGGACCCTTTGGTCCACAGGCCAATGCTCTGTCCACTGAGCCAAACCGGCTAGGCCCTTAATGAATCTCTTGATTCATGTTTTTAAAAGATTGATTGTCTATGCTGTGCCTAGATAGTGTTGGAATGTACTGAAATATAAAAAGATTATAAAATACATATAAACATGAAAAGATAATGCTGAGTAGTTTTAGTGGCAATTAAATGGTTTACAGACACAGGCCAATGCTCTGTCCACTGAGCCAAACCGGCTAGGCCCTTAATGAATCTCTTGATTCATGTTTTTAAAAGATTGATTGTCTATGCTGTGCCTAGATAGTGTTGGAATGTACTGAAATATAAAAAGATTATAAAATACATATAAACATGAAAAGATAATGCTGAGTAGTTTTAGTGGCAATTAAATGGTTTACAGACAGCTCTTTTGGGATTTCAAAAGTAAGAGTGACCTGTGGACTGGGATAGTCAGGGAAGGCTTTTAGAAGAAAATATCCTAAGCTACAGCAGAATGCGGAGAGCCAGCCTTCACTGAAAGTGGGAAAGAAAACCTTAACTTATACTTTAAGTGCCGTCTATATACAAGGCACTGTTTGAAAACCTGTGGGAAATACAAAGATGGAATAGATATGGATCATATCTTTAAAGAATGTAGAAGGGAAGATAAAACAAAAGCTCACAAATATAATACAGGGAGTAAGTAACAGGTGCCCTTCACGGAGGAACAGATTTAAATAATTTTGATAATTACTTAATACAAATAATAAAGATTAATTAGTCCTCTTAATGAGAGGAAATACTTTTAATTGGTAAATAAAGGTGTATATTGTAGATTGAGAGTGTAGGTAAGCTAGGCTGTATCCCTGGGCACTGAAATGTCGAGTGCTAAAATACAAAATAATAGGCCAGACTTACAGCATTTATCACACTACATGTTGACAGCATATGTAGTCTTTGAGCATAGAGAAACTGAGTTTAATACCTGATTATTACCTAGTTATTGAAAGAAGGAACCTACCAAATGCCACTGATTCTAATGACTCTAAGTCAGTGGTTCTCAACCTTGGCTGTACATTAGAATCACTTGGGAATCTTTTTAAAATCCTGATTTCTGGGCCTCATCCTCTGGAAATTCTGTTTCTTTGTTATGGGGTGGGGCCACAACATTAGTAACAAAAAAACAACAGAATTTCCGGAGGATGAGGCCCAGGAATCAGGATTTTAAAAAGATTCCCAGGTGATTCTAATGTGCAGCCAAGGTTGAGAACCACTGCTCTAAGTGAAGCACACAATTTATAAACTGATCAGAGGGCAATTTGCTACTTGCCTAAGTCACCACAATTGCTAGTGTACTTTGAAAAGTCTTCATGAAAAACGTGTTGTTTCTGCTAACTTTCCGAATTAATTAAAATTTAGACTTTTTAACATGGAGAGGAAGACTATTCCAAGCAGAGATGGAAACTTTAATGTGTGTCTTCAGCAGGGAAAACTAAATTACAGATGAATGTTATCCTTATGTGTGTGTACTTAGAACATTTGTTTCTGCTGTAGCTTAGGATACAAACAGAAACTGTTGAGGAGGCATGTAGAGACCAGGTCATAGAAAGCCTTTACAACACAGGTTTCAACTCCGCAGGTTCACTTATATGCAGATTTTTAAAAAAGTAAATATAATACTGTAAATGTATTTTCTCTTCTTTATGCTTTTCTTAACATTTTCTTTTCTCTAGCTTACTTTGTTATAAGAATACAGTATGTAATACATGTAACATACAAAATATGTGACTGTTATCAGTAAGGCTTCTGGTCAACAGTAGGCTATTAGTAATTAAGTTTTGGGGGAGTCAAAAGTGGGTTTTTGATTGCAGGGAGTTTAAAGGGGCTAGTGTCCCTAAGACCCATATGTTCTAGAGTCAACTGTGAATTGTCTTTAGTGGCCTTGAATAAATAAAAGTGTGTGTGAGTGTTAAAAAGAAAATAGTTCGACACAGGGGGTTTATCGGGCAATCAGGTATCCCGTATAGTTTCAGTGGGGGCATTCTATTGGTAAATCTATCGTAGTCCAGGATCTGACCCTTGGTGTTTTGTGCCATGGCATTTTGAAAAATAGTGAGTAGAACACTCTGATCTCACTGTAGGTCTTTGTTGAGAAAGAGTAGAATGAAAAGGTAAAGATAGATTAGCTTAGATAAGGTTATGAAATGCCTGAAAATAGAAATAAAAAGACGGTTATCGATGCCAGTGACTTTTGGACATCTAGCAGTGATATTTTTTTCAAACAAAATGTAGCCCAGATTTTAAAAAATGGTGAATGAATTCCCTTTTAAGTCATCTTGTGATGGAAAGTATACCATGGAGCACCTCTACTTCAAGGTGGTCTAGTCCAATTTCACTGTGTAGGGACCCAAGGAAACTGTGGAAATTAGCCAGTTGTGGTAGAGCCTGGACCAGAGCTTGGATCTGCCACTTAGTTCAATCCAATTTTTACAATAACAGTTTATATTATATTTTTTTGTTCACATTTTTATAATAATTTACTTAATTTGGCATTTAATCAATGAAAAGTACAGAATACATATGGCTTTATCAATCTTGGGAAATATTAGTACTTATCACTTGAATTTATTTGTATAGTGTTTCAAACTTTGTAAAATAACCTAATATTTTTTTTTTTATATTCACAGCAACCTTGAGTGGTGGGCAGGCTAGGGAGTGGTTATCCCATTTTTACAAGTAAAGAAACTTCATTTCAGAAAAGGAAAATGGCTTGCTCAAGGACATATGGCTTTTAAGTAGTAGAATTGAGACTAGAACCCAGGTCATTTGACCTTTACTCTAATTTCCTTATCCTGTACTAGACCTTATAATCTGAATACTTAGCAAATGTTAGTGACATCATCACCATGTTTGAGGGACCGCATTAAAACCATTTTGTCCTTTTTAAAAGCTGGAATAGGATGTAATATTAAGTAGAATACATTATCATGAAATTTTTTTTAAAGAGCTATATTTGCTGCTCAACAGTTGCTTTGGTCTCCTTGGCAACAACATTCTCCTTCTGTCCAAGAAATTTAGTACATACAAATAAGAGTTTGGATTTATTTCTCTTTTTAAAAATAAATTTATTTTTCTTTTTTATTTCCAATTTTTTTTACATTTTCCTCAGTTTCTACCATTTTCTTTTTAATTTATTTGTATTTATTTCAAAGAAATACATGCGTATGATTAAAATAGTATAAGAGGGATTATAATGGGAAGTACTGTTTTTAACTGCCTCTTCGAATCTGCAATTTGCCCTTTAAAAGCCATTTTCAGCTTTGTTTTTAGTTATTCTCATGGTTACCATCAAAAGACTAAATAATGTGCTAGTACCACCATCCCTTGATTTATTTTAGATATCATCTGTCAAATACATGCTATGAAAAAAATGGGAGCTCACTCGCACTATTCTGTACCCCTCCTAAATTTCATTATGCCATCAGTTTTCATTATTCTTCTGAAAGTTTACATAATGTAATTAGTGCTAACAAAGTCTGCAGAACAATAAGCCCAGCTCACAAACACAGAGCTACTAATTGGCCATTCTACTTAGGAACAGACTGGCAGAAAACATGCCTATATATACAGAAACAGAGAAAACCCATACCAGCTTTCCAGAAAAATCTGTGGATGTCAGTGACTAACCGAGGTCAAGTTATGTAAAGAAAACCAACATTATTTGCTTATTTGAATTGTTTTTTACCTACTTTATATGTCTGTTCTATTTGTTTTTAAGAAATATCCCCCCCTCCCACCCAAATAAAAGGTTGAATAGTAACTTAGTGCAGATTTTACTAAAGGAGTGTATTTTCACGAAATTGCTCTCTGCATTATTGTTAATTAGTACTGAGGCTGCTGCCCTCTGGTGTTGGGAGTTAATGGAGAAAATGATTAATGCTGGTGGAAAGAATAGACAGGCAGTAGTGTATCCAATCCTGCTTGAGATCTTCCACAACAAATAATTTAGTGAGCACTGTCTCTTACCAAAAAAGCTATGAATATTGTCATATTCAGTGCCCAAGAGAGTATGAAAATTATAGTGTAAATGAAAAATACTGTGCTTCTTACATTCAAAGGCATTTCCGTTTTCAGCTAACCAAAATCTTATTAGAAAATCTCTTCAATAAACTCAGTATAAGTAGTAGTTTTATTTTGTGGTGTCTGCGTCAGAATGTTCTCATGTAATTTTCCCTCTGAAATATTTTATTATTTATGCAAATAAAAATTAGAGAAAACATAAATGCCCACCAATAGGGCAAAGGATAAATAAACTGGAACGCTCTGCAGTAGTTGAAAAGATTAGCATAGATACTACATGTATTGAAAGGATATCCAATTAAATAAGCAAGTTATAGAGCATCACATACAATTTAATACCATATCCTCCTATATAATAAAAGGGTAATATGCAAATTGACCAAATGGCGGAACGACTGGTCGCATGACGCACACTGACCACCAGGGGACAGATGCTCAATGTAGGAGCTGCCCCCTGGTGGCCAGTGCGCTTCCACAGGGGGAGTGAGGCTCAGCCAGAAGCCCTGAGCTGGGCTCACGGCTGGCAAGTGCAGCAATGGTGGTGGGACCCTCTCCCACCTCCATGGCAGTGCTAAGGATGTCCTACTGCCGGCTTAGGCCTGGCAGTCGGACATCCCCTGAGGGCTCCCAGACTGTGAGAGGGCACAGGCTGGGTTGAGGGACCCACCCCACGAGTGCACGAATTTTGTGCACCGGGCCTCTAGTATATATAATAAAAAGAGATAAAGCGTGCCCTAACCGGTTTGGCTCAGTGGATAGAGTGTCGGCCTGCAGACTGAAGGGTCCCAGGTTCGATTCCAGTCAAGGGCATGTACCTTGGTTGCGAGCACATCCCTGTCTTACTGAGTTCTTAAGAGCAATAGGAATTCAGTCAGGAAGACCTTATGTAAAAAGTAGAATTTGAGCTTGATGGATAAGTAGGATAGGAATAGACTATGGATATAGAGGCAGAAAACTTAAGGTGGGAGAAATAAAAAAATGGAAAATGAAACTGATCAGGGAAACGAGACTGAACGGGGCATTTAAGAACAATGAAGAGATTTTAAAAAACTAAAATATAGCACATGTTTTTGAACTGCTGAGGTGGTTAAGAATAGATGATAGAAAACTAGTGTTTTTTGAGTGATCATATGCCAGACATAGTACTAAATGCTTCCATGTTAAAAAATCTCTTTTAATCTTAACTCCCAAGGATTGTTTGAGGTAGTTATTCCCATTTTTTAACCTATACACAAACTCAGGCTCGGAGAAATGAAGAAAGTATTAGAATCTAAAATGGGTTTGAGCCCTGACCAGTGCTGCTAAATGGTTATAGCATTGGTCTGTGCACCTAATGTCAAGGGTTCAATTCCTGGACAAAGTAGGTTCCTGGATTGCCTGGTCTGGGCACACGTGGGAGGCAATCAATCGATGTGTCTCTCTCATATCTCCCTCCCCCTTCCCCTCTCCCCTCCCTTCCTTCCACTTCCCTCTCCCACTCTCTCTCAAAATTAATGGAAAAAATATCCTTGGGTGATATTAAAAACAACAAAAGTGGTTTAGACTTTTCTGCCCTTTAGGATCTGGTCCCACCCTTCCTAACCTTTACATTTGGTGTAACTGGCATTGGACACTATTGTTGGTTCTTGGATGATTAATCTGGCTGCAGTATGTAATTAGGATAGGATGGATTGGAGTTGTGGAGGGTAGCCTAGAGACTCTTCTAGAAATATGGATATCAAAGTTTTACATTAGGATACTTATAGAGCCTTTTAAGAAAACTAAGGAAGAAGTAATGGGACTTATTAATAAATTGATTTCTTTCTTTTTAAAAATACAGAGAATGATAAACAGTTCCCATTTTGTTAAATCATAAAATTTTGCTAAATTTGAATCAGATCTCCTTTTTAAAGAAATAAGCAAATTACAGCTTCAGTTTAATTTCCCATACTCACTTCCTGACCCCATTGTCCCCCTTTTCTCCTTTCCCCAAAGTAACCAAGGCATATCTAGGAATTTTAGATAAATTTTAGAAAAATTATCTAAATTTCCTGTTTGGTTAAAAAATCGTTTTGTTTTTCACTTAATCAAATGAAGATAACCCTGGGAGTTAAATAGCTCCTTTAAAAAAAATCACAGTCAAAATGATTTCAATGCCTGAAAACACTCAACAAAAGTAAAGTATTATATATCTTATCAATCCTATATAATAATGGACAAACATGGTAATTGACCGTACCTTCACTACACCTACCATATAATCAGCGAGATATGCAAATTAACCGCCAACAAAGATGGCGGTTAATTTGCATATGTAGGCATGAAGCACCAGAGCGAAGACTGAAGGCGGCTCCGGCCGAGGCAGCAAAGGCTTGAAGGCGGCTCCAGCCGGGGCAGCGAAGACTGAAGGCGGCTCCGGCCAGAGCGAAGGCCTGGGTCCCGGGTGCCGGAGGAAAACCAGTGCCAGCAGCCAGGGGAAGGGAAGGCCTATTGCACGAATCTTTTCGTGCAACAGGCCTCTAGTATATATATAAAAGGCTAAGTGACCGACCATCCGTCTGTCTGACCATCCTACCGAACGACCAGCCGGTACATATGACGTGCACTGGCAATTTAAAAATAAATGTTGACTCAACACATGGGTGATACATATAAAGCTCTCGCTGGCGCCAATCGCACGCAATGTATGTATCTGAAAACCAACTATTGGCACTTTGTTGTTATATCATGTTTTTGTTTATTAATCAATTTTTCAATCATTGTTTTTATCAATGTTGTTTTTACGTCATGTTTTTGTTATTTTTATATCATGTCTGTTGTTTTTATATCATGTTATTACTAATCAATTTATATGTTATTTTCATATACATTTTGCTAATTTTCTTTCATCTCTGACACTTCTATTATAGAAAAAGGGTGAATAATGATATTAAAATATTTTGTATTTTAATTTTATAATACTATTCTATATATACTATTTTGACATGTAATTTTTGCAGTAGCGTAATTATTGCATGAATCTTTCTTCTAATTAATTTCCTTTCAATGTACACGAATCCGTGCACCAGGCCACTAGTAATATATAAATACTTAGTATATAACTTTTGAAAATGTGGATACTATTAACTTATCTCTAAACAGTACACTAGTACAAGATTTTCAGAAGCTATATTAATAGAATGAAAGTCAACAATAAAATAACATTAAATACAGACTAAGATATTCATCTAAGTAGAAATGTCATACTTTATAAAAATAATATTTATTTGTGATTTCTGTAAAATTAGATTCATACATAAAATAAATGACTTAAACATCTTCTCCCCAAATACCAAGGAACTTTTACATAATTATAAAGAAAAACTTAACAGTAAGAGAGTTGATATTAGGACAAACATGGTAATTGACCGTACCTTCACTACACCTACCATAGGCTAATCAGCGAGATATGCAAATTAACCGCCAACAAAACTAGTAATATATAAATACTTAGTATATAACTTTTGAAAATGTGGATACTATTAACTTATCTCTAAACAGTACACTAGTACAAGATTTTCAGAAGCTATATTAATAGAATGAAAGTCAACAATAAAATAACATTAAATACAGACTAAGATATTCATCTAAGTAGAAATGTCATACTTTACAAAAATAATTTTTATTTGTGATTTCTGTAAAATTAGATTCATACATAAAATAAATGACTTAAACATCTTCTCCCCAAATACCAAGGAACTTTTACATAATTATAAAGAAAAACTTAACAGTAAGAGAGTTATTATACTATAGTACTACAGTACAACTCACACCAATGTGTATTTATTTTTGTAATTTTCATGCCGTTGGGGGGGGGGGAAAGAACCTGTTTTATAAAGCACTGAGAATTCAAGCACCTTTTAAGTATTGAGTGTTTGATTTTGTGTGTTTTAACAGGTAGTTAACTTGGTTGAACACTAACTACAAACTGTTTCTTGAGAGGCTGCTCAAATCTTGATTTACTCTTTTATCCTTAGCTGAAGTCTCTCTCACATACATAGCACAGGAGTCACTCAGAGAGTTGGGCAGAGTCCATGTACAGAATGTCGTGTTCTCCGCCTCCAACTCTCTCCTTTCCGGACATATATCCCTGTGGTTACCCTGAACTCTGTGCTCTGGTTCTGCAGGCCACAAGGACTGTAGAAGTTTCACTGGTGTTTTAGCCACTGTGCATGGTTCAGATTAATACCTGCCTTTACGTTAAACGCCATAAAAATGGGAAACTCACCCTGTACTGGTCCCTTGTCCCAAGTGTCAACTCCCTTTTAGAATCATTTGCATTTGTCCACTCTCCAGTACCTTCAGGTCTTTGTGGGTTTGGTTTGGTTTCTTTGTTTTTGTATTTTGTCTAGAGTTTACAGTTGTTACCTGTGGGAAGGTCAGATATTGTTGGAGTTTACAAGGCCATATAGGAAACAGATGGTTTAAAATGATTTTTCTGTGTGTTGATACAAAGAAATGCAATTGACTTTTGTATATTGACCTGGTATCCAACAACATTCACTCTAAAAATTATTTACTGTTGGAATTGCTTATGTGCTCAACCATTTCATCTGTAAATACGTGTTTTGTTTCTTTTGCAGTTCTTGCACTTTTTGTCTCTTTTTCTTGCTTTACAGCTTTAGCTAGGACTGCTAGCCATTACCAGATTCAGGAAGTTCCTTTCTATTTCTTGTGTGCTAAAATTTAAAAGTATATACATTTGACACTTGAACAATACAGGTTTGAACGACACAGGTCCACTTACCTGCATATTTTTTTTCAATAAATATGCAGTGAGCCCTTTGTATCCCCAGGTTTTTTATCCGCAGTTGGAAATTCATGAATGCAGAGGGCCAACTGTATGCATTGATCTGTGCCATTTTATATGAGGGACTTGAGCATCTATAGATTTTGGTATCTGTAGAGGTCCTGGAACCAATTCCCCACAGATACCAAGGGGCTGTAGTTTTTGAGGTGTCAAAAGTTATATGCCGATATTTGATAGCACACGGTTGGGCACCCTAAACCCCTGCATTGTTCAAGGGTCAACTGTGTATATTTACATATATGTATCTTAGGTTGAGTTCCCTAGAAGCTGAGATGGGGATTCTTGTGTAAATTATTTATAAAAGGACTGCTCTAAAGAGAAACCTGTAAGGGAGTGAGGAAATACGGATAGGGAAAGGAAAGAAATAAGCAATGATTTAGTTTCAGGTGAAATTGAACCTCAACTTGATTCGTTGGCCCTTCAGAGTATAACCCTGCACCAAACAGTCATTGGCTGTTGGCCATGGGGAAGGTGTGTATAACCTTCATGTGTTCTGCACAGATTCAGAAACAGAGACAAAAGGGATGGTTACCAGCTGGAACCAATTCCCCACAGATACCAAGGGGCTGTAGTTTTTGAGGTGTCAAAAGTTATATGCCGATATTTGATAGCACATGGTTGGGCACCCTAAACCCCGCATTGTTCAAAGGTCAACTGTGTATATTTACATATATGTATCTTAGGTTGAGTGCCCTAGAAGCTGAGATGGGGATTCTTGTGTAAATGATTTATAAAAGGACTGCTCTCAAGAGAAACCTGTAAGGGAATGAGGGAATCAGCATAGGGAAAGTAAAGAACTAAGCAATGATTTAGTTTCAGGTGAAATTGAATCTCAACTTGATTCATTGGCCCTTCGGAGTATTAATTGCATAATGGAGTTATAACCCTGCATCAAACAGTCACTGGCTGTTGGCCATGAGGAAGGTGTGTATAACCTTCATGTGTTCTGCACAGATTCAGAAACAGAGACAAAAGGGATGGTTACCAGAAGGGAGAGGGTGGGGAAAAGGGTGAAAAAGGGAAGGGGAATTTAGTCAATAAAATTGTGATAAGTTTACATGGTGACAGATGAGTATTAGAATTAGTGGAGTGATCACATTATAAGATATAAAAATGTTGAATCACTATATTGTACACCTGAAAGCCCTAGAAGCTGAGATGGGGATTCTTGTGTAAATGATTTATAAAAGGACTGCTCTCAAGAGAAACCTGTAAGGGAATGAGGGAATCAGCATAGGGAAAGTAAAGAACTAAGCAATGATTTAGTTTCAGGTGAAATTGAATCTCAACTTGATTCATTGGCCCTTCGGAGTATTAATTGCATAATGGAGTTATAACCCTGCATCAAACAGTCACTGGCTGTTGGCCATGAGGAAGGTGTGTATAACCTTCATGTGTTCTGCACAAACAGATTCAGAAACAGAGACAAAAGGGATGGTTACCAGAAGGGAGGGGATGGAGAGAAGGGTGAAAAAGGGAAGGGGAATTTAGTCAATAAGATTGTGATATGTTTACATGGTGACAGATGAGTATTAGAATTAATGGAGTGACCACATTATAAGGTATAAAAATGTTGAAACCACTATATTGTACACCTGAAACTAATACAACAATGTAAGATTGTATACCAGTAAATAAAAAATAAATTTATCAAACCAAAACCAGAATGCAAGGTTGGTATAATATTCAAAAATCAATCAAGGTTATCCATAACTTTGACAGGTTAAAGAAGAAAAATCATGTACCAATTTCAACAGATGCAAAGTGCCTAATAAAGTTAAACATTTGTTACATAAGATAAAATCTAACAAACAAGGACTATATATAAATTCAGTGTATGTGTGCTAAGATCCTGTTAAGATCCCCCCAGAGATCCGTTTAACTAGTTGGTTGTGTCCATTTCCAGCTACTATAGGTCCTACTGCTATGAGTTCACACATGTGCATCCTTCTCTGGAGAACTGCCCTAGGATGATCAGAGCCAGCTTGTGCAATTCCACTTCTTTCTCTGCCAGCTTATTTCACTTAGCACAATACCCTCTAGATCCCTCCATGTTGTCACAAATGGCAAGATTTCATTCTTTTTGATTGCTGTGTAATATTCCATTGTGTATATGTACTACATCTTCTTTATCCATATATCTATCAACAGACACATAAGTTGCTTCCATATCTTGGCTATTGTAGATTTTGCTGCAATGCACATAGGGGAGTATATATATATTTTTTAATAATGTCTTCTCATTTTCTTTGGATAAATACCCGGAAGTGGAATTGCTTTAAGGTAAGGCCTGAAACCATAAAACTCAAGAAAACATAGCAAGTAAACTATCTAACATCAGTCAGAGTAATATCTTTGTGGACACGTCCCCTCATGTAAGGGAAACAAAATTTAAAAATAAACAAATGGGACTACGTCAAACTAAAAAGTTTCTTCACAGTGAAGGAAACCTTCAACAAAACAAAAAGGCAACCTACTGACTGGGAGAATATATTTGCAAATTATATATTTGATAAGGGATTGATATCAAAATATATAAGAAACTTATACAACTCAATAACCGTGACCTCCTGGTTCATAGGTCGACTCTCAACCACAGAGCCATGCTGGTCGGACTATACATAGTATTTATTGGCTCCTTAGAAAGGCTTCATATTAGGACTCTGCTTGTGATCCTGATTAAGTTTTAATACTTCTTTTTTATAGAATCCCAAAACAAAAGAGCAAATTGAAAATCTGTTACGAAATGGAATGAATAAGGAACTGCGGGATCGTCTTTGTTGCCGAATGACTTTCGGAACTGCAGGACTTCGTTCTGCTATGGGGGCAGGATTTTGTTATATTAATGACCTTACAGTAATACAATCAACACAGGTAAGTCTGTACACTTTTTATCACTCGATGTTTTTTACCGTATAAATTAGGTAGTGCCTTTCTAAAAACAAAAAAAAAACAAAACAGAAAACAAAACCTTCATATCCAGGAAGATACTCTCTTGTAGGTAAATAAAAAAAGAATAAATTCTGATCTTTGATTTATCTTAGAAGGCATTTCTGTATCTTCAAGGTCAAAGACTAAATTTCTCAGTAGGAGTTATTTTGGTTGTCATTGTAACCTTCTTGACAGTGTTACTTTGCATTTGTCTTAAATAGGTGAAATCTTTTGGTTAGCTTTTGTCTTGTGATTTAGCAAGGCTTAAAATGGTCAAAATTCTTTTCTCTAGAGCTATAAGGCAAGAAACAATTTCTTTTGGCTCTTCTAACAAATGAATATTGACATTTCCTATTTAGATTACCCATTTTGGCATATGGCCATTGATACAGGTTAATCAGAGTATTTGGAAAATTTAGTTGAAAATATTTCCCTTGGTTCTTCATATCCATTTGAGAGTTCTTTAAGACAGTGTATGACATGATACCATTTATTTTATTTCTCCCCATTTTATGCAACTTATTTTGGAAACAAGAAACTAATTACTTTTCTTTCCAGTGAATCATTATCATTGCTTCAAGGAACTATACTTGCTTGAAGGCCAAAATGATTTGGCATATACTAAAAATAGATCTGGATTAGAGAAATGTTCAGTAGTCATAATTCTAATTGACCCTGGCAAACAGAAAATCATCTTTAGCCTTGTTCCGAGGGAATGCTCTAAAGCCAAGGGCTAATGCAGGGGGTGGGGATGAAGGGAAGACAACATACATACCACCTCCCCACCCCCATCTCCTCATCTACAGATGCTTCAGTTCAATCTTTTTTTATATATTGGGTTTCCTCGTAAGCTTTCATTGTAAATGGAGACCCCTTGACTTAACAAAATGGGGTGGAGGAGCTGTTTGAAAAACAATTTCTATAGATAAAGTGCAAATTTTTACAAGAGTTGAGTGTGAAGTAGAAAAGTCAGATGGAATCTGATTCTTCAGCCTTAGCCCTTTTCAGAATCTAGGTAGATGGGGATAAGATAAAATGGATTTTTATACCAGAGAATAATAGAATAATATGAGGTTCTGTGAGGTTTTAGGATAGATCATTAGAAATAAATCAGTGGGTGAAACTAGCCAATTTGGGTGTGCATGTGCACACACACACACACACACACACACACAGAAAGTAAGTTGGGAAGAATAATTATTCTTTTTTTAAGATTTTTAAATTGATTTTTAAAGAGAGAGAGGAAAAGAGATGGAGAGAGAGAGAAACATTGATGTGAGAGCAAAGCACGGATTGGCTGCTTCCTGCACGCCCCCTACCAGGGATCGAGCCTGCAACTCAGGCATGTGCCCTGACCCAGAATTGAATCAGCAACCTGCTGCCTCCTGCATGCCCCCTACTGGAGATCAAGCCCATGACCTGAGCATGTGCCCTAACCAGGAATTGAACCGTGACCTCCTGGTTCATAAGTCGATGCTCAACCAGTGAGCTATCATGGGCAGGATAATTATTCTTGAAAGAGCCCTGGAAGAAGAGTCCAGAAGTCACTGGGGCCTCATTTGGTGCTGCCACATAGTTACAACAGTGCCTTCCATGTGGTAGGTCTTTAATTAATGTGTATAACTTAGTTTTAGTTGAATGAATGGCCTTGGGCAAGTCATTAAATGGAGCATCAATCTTATTCTGCTTCCTTTTTGAAGAGATGTTAAAAGATAGACAAAAATAGAAATGATATCTGCATTTCTCTTTTCAGGGTTGTAAGGATTGAGTGTGGCAATATTTGTGAAGGTAGTTTTAAAGAACTTGTTACAATATGAAATACTAGAGGCCTGGTGCACGAATTCATGCATGAGTGGGGTCCGGCTGGCTCACCCCAATCAGGGCCAATCGGGGGCAGGGCCGGCTGGGGGGAGGGGCCCCAGTAGTTTTAAAGAACTTGTAACAATATGAAATACTAGAGGCCTGGTACACGAATTCATGCATGGGTGGGGTCCAGTCGGCCCACCCCAATCAGGGCCAATCGGGGGCAGGGCCGGCTCAGGGGAGGGGCCCCAGGGCTGTTGGCAGGCCAGCCCCGCCCCCTGGTCAAACTCCAGTCGAACTCTTGGTCAAGGGGACAATTTGCATATTACCCTTTTATTATATAGGATTATTTTTAGAAATGAAAGTGTTAATGTTAGCAAATCATTCATAAGATAGTTAAATGGTTTTAGGCATTTTCATGATGTTTTCAATATTAAATACTTCATTTTTTTGTCACCCTTGACTGTTAATAGTCCTAGTTTATAGGATTTTCTTTTCTGTGAGATTTTAAGACCAAGGAATTACAAATGGGATAAGCCATTTTAAGAAATGTTCTAAGGAAAGTTTATGTTGTTGATTAAAAATGTGTCATAAATAGGTGAAATCTTTTGATTAGCTTTCATCTTGTGATTTAGAAAGGCCTAAAATGGTCAAAATTTTGTTCTCTAAGCCTTAAGGCAAGAAACAATTTCTTTTGGCCCTTCTAACAATATTTTTAGCATGTCCCATATTTTTCCCCCTTCGTGTTTTATGTAACGTATTGGGTTTAATATTTACAATTAAGTAAATTAAGATAATTTTTGTGGTATTAAATGTTTCTGGAACTCCGGGAAATAAATGTTTGACATCTCACCTTGGAGGATTGAACAGTATTGTTTCCACTTTGGGGCATAAAGGCAGGAGCCAGATTCCCAGATTCCCATAAACTGCACACTGCCCATAAAAATAATAGATTTTAAATTGTAGAAAAATGCAGGCATTAGTCAGGAGCTAATGTTTTGTGTTTATCTGCTTCAGGGGATGTACAAATACCTGGAGAGATGTTTCTCAGACTTCAAGCAGAGAGGCGTTGTCGTCGGGTATGATACCCGGGGGCAAGTAACTAGCAGCTGCAGCAGCCAGAGGTACAGTGTTCATTGTTTCAGAGATTAATATGGATTGGGGGGAAAACACCTTAATTTTCCCACCAGTAGCAGGATATCTGAATGAGGAAACTGTCAATAAGAAATGTGATCATATGCTAATATTTATTTTAGAGCTGAAATAGAGGCATTTCAAAGATAAGCTTTAGCTTTTACAGAAAGGAGCAACATTTAAAAATATTTAGAGTTAGTATTTAGAACGGCATCTTGCTTATTTTATGATTTTCTATTTTGACCAAGGCACTGGGTAGGAATAATGAGGTAGCTTATATTTTCTCATTGTAGTCCCGTTTGAATAGTTTTAGGGTATTTTTACACATAGATAATCATGATATCTTATTTTTTCAGGGGGTAATTATGCATATTGTGTTTATTAGAGTCTCTTATTTCACTTTTCTCTGTTATTTTTACGTTTTTGGGGTTTATTTCTTAGTAAAAGAGCCATCAAAAGATAAATGAGAAAAAATAAATTAAAATGTCAATTCTCTTTATTGTTAAGCTCCTTTAAAAAAATCTCATTTATTTAACCTTTTTAAGTTAGAGCATGAAGCTTAAATAACCAGTGATTATAGGAATTGGTTATGTTAGGATATCATATATTCAGAATAATTGTAATAGGAAACATTTATTATGGAAGTTAGGTTTCTAGAAAGTATGGTAAGACTAAGTGAAATCTTTTTTCTCTCTCTCTTTTTTTAGGCTTGCTAAACTCACTGCTGCAGTCTTATTGGCTAAAGATGTTCCTGTGTACCTTTTTTCAAGATATGTTCCTACACCTTTTGTAGTAAGTGTGTTATGTTATTAATCTTACAGTTTGCTGCTCTGGAAGAGATTTCTTAAGTCAACCAGGATTCAAATATTTGTCCTGCATGTAGTTGTCAATTAAGTGATATGAGGTGCCAAAAGAAGAATCAAAGGAAAACAGTGTTGCTCTGAATTTATTTTCATTCAACAAGCATGTGCTAAACCAAGTAAGAATTTGATCTGTAACAAACTGACAAATCCAGAGTCATGGTGGAGTATTTTAATACTATTCTTTCAGAAATTGATTTATTAGACAGGCAAAAACAATTAAGGATAGCTTTGAACACACTGTTAGTATGTTTGATCTCTCTCTCTCTCTCTCTCTCTCTCTCTCTCTCTCTCTCTCTCTCTGTAAAAACCCTGTACTTAGTGATGGTAGGATGTTCATTCTTATCAAGCAGGATCATATAGGAAATCTCAACAAATACCAGAGAACTGTTTATTAAACTATAGTCCTGGACCCTAATGCAATAAGATTAGAAGTGGGAAATCCAGTGTTGGAATTTTAAAAACACTTTTATGAAGATATCATAGTGAAGATTAAAAATTACAGGCAATCCTTGCTTTGCATGGTGGCGCAGGACTGTAAAACCATAGAAATCGAGCTAAATCATTAATGGGGAAAATTGTTCTGTAAACTTTAATTTTTTGTCAAAACATAGAAACACTCTTAACCCTTACTTTAAATTTTTTTGTCAAAACATTAAAACATTTGTAAACCTTACTATTGGGTCCCTTTGTACACCATAAGCGTCTATAGACACAAGCGGCGGACCTTCCCCACACGCCGCGCGCGTCTATAGCGGCAAACCTCTACGTGGAAAGGCATTTGGTGTGCTCTTCTGCTAGTATTGGTACAAAACAGCGAAAAGAAACCAAATACATCTGTAAACAATGTAATGTTCCAGTATATTCAAAATACTGTGGCGTGTGGGGATGGTTTCCATTTTGGACACGTGGCAGTTAACTGATTTAAAAACGTATAGGGAAAATAAAAAATAGTAAATCTGTTATTTAGTAACTGTAATTTAAAATATTGAGGACTAAAGTGTTTTATTCCTTTGTAAAATAACTTATTAAGAGTATGACCAGTGCTTGCTTCTTGTCATATCCCTTAACAATATGATGAGCATCTTTTCTATGCCTTAGTGAATTGTCACACTCCTAAGTTTGGATCAGCTTCCCACATTTTATCCTTGGTACTTTCAATATTATGAACTCTCTCTGAGAATTCCTTTTTTTTTTTTTTTGCCAGTATCACTTCCTCTGGGACATCTTCATCCTTTTCATCACAACTATAGCTCTCACTTCAATCCATATGTTCGCCTTCACTAGGCTCTTCTGGTTGTAGATCTAGAGTCTTTTGAATGACAGCAGTGTTATCAACATTCCCAGTTATTTTTTCCTATAATTCCATTGCCATTCCATTCAAATTTCATTTCCACCATTATCACTTTTGTGTTTTTGCTGCATTTTCATCTTTGTTGGCTAGTTCCTTCTTTCAGTTATCCATTTTTGCAAGCTATAGTTAATATAGCATAGTAACTGAAATTTAAACATGTTGTGAGAAGACTAGGATTATTTACCTAAAGCATGGTGCCAGACATTTGTGTGTATTGGAACTGTACAAAGCAAGGACTGCCTGTATTTAAAACTGAGCAACAATAAGTAGCAAAAATTATGGGCTATAACTAAAGCCCTGCTTAAAGGCAAATGTATAGTCTGTGAATAAATTAGGAAAAAAATATTAAAAATGATGAGCTAAGCTATTGTTATTCTAGAATGAAAACAGAATAAATCCAAATAAAGTAAAAGGAAGGGAATAATAAAGCTATAAGGAAAATCAAATAGGAAACAAAGAAAAGAGTACCAACAAAAGAGTAAGTTGGCTCTCTGAAGAAACTAATAAAATAGACAAACCTTTAAGTGTACTCAAGAAAAATAATAAATACAGTAGAGATTAAGAAAAGCACAATATTCTGAATAACATAATGCAAATAAATGTAAAAGCTTAGATGAATTTCCCAATTTCCTATAGTAATTGATACATCAAAACTGTTAAGAAATAGAAAACCTGGCCCTAGCCAGTTTTACTCGGTGGTTAGAGCATTGGCTCGCGAACCGAAGGGTCTCGAGTTTCTACTCTAGTCAAAAGCACGTACCTCAATTGCAGGCTCCATCCCTGGCCGTGCTCAAGGCACCGTTTGAGAGGCAACCAATCAATGTGTCTCTCTCACATTGATGTTTCTCTCTCTCTGTCTCTCCTCCTCCCTTCCACTCTTCTAAAAATCAATAGAAAATATCCGCGGGTGAGGATTAACAAACAAATAAATAAATAAATAAATAGAAATGGAAAACCTTAATAAGTGTCTAACCACTAAAGAAATTAAACTGATATATTTTTTAAATCTTTTCAAATTAAATATGCCAACTCCAGGTGATTTTATAGGCAAGTTTTACCAAATGTTTGAGGAAGAGATAATATCTCTATAAATGGTAACTAGTGATTTACTGGAAATATACTGAGTGGCTCAAAGAATTGAAGGAGTTGTTAAATAATTAGTTCTAATGATTTACAGAAACCAGGAAGGATCCAGAAATTTAGAACATTTTTATAGGATTCTGCCACTGGGTTACCAGTCCCAATTCTATCAATCCCTGTGTGGCCTTCCTCTCCTATTGAAGGTAGATTTGCTCAGCTGGTAGGGAAGGTATTTTTAGCAGTCCCAGATTCACAGCCTTTATCAACATAACCTTGAGTTAAAAGGCAGTCCTCCTTGTGTACCTTCACCAGAGAGGCTTGCGTCATGAACCAGTTTCTGAATTAAATCAAGGGATAAGTTCCTCTGGTCAGTACTGGACCACGTGTCCATCCCTCCATGGCCAGGAGGAGAGAAGTTGGATGTAATGGTAGAGGAGTAGAGGGAACATCCTACAAAGAAAAAGTGAAACTGAACCTCTAGGCATTAACTTTGACAACAAAGATGGTGAGTTAACCTTTATATGATATAGAGGCCACAGAGTATATATACAGATTTCCAATTTTTTTTCCAGATTTTCAAATTGGAAGGCAAGAGACCTATATTCTACCCTTGAATCTCCTCCCTTATGATTGTATAATGTTGGATAAACCTCAGTGTAAAATTTTTTGGATTAGGTGATTTCTAAATTTACTTCCAGCTCTAACATTTTACGATTATATTCATCACTCATATCTCCAGAGTCTAGTGGAGTGTCTGGCATATAGTAGATGCTCATTAAATGTTTGTTAAATGAACAAAGTAATAAAAAACATAGGACTAAGTTAAATGAGACTAGCGGGGGAAAGCCATTCAGCCTAACAGGTGGTTACTGTTGACCTTTTAGAAGTGGGCCCCACCCAATGAACCAGAGTTGATGGTTGAGGTTGTAGGCTATTTATATCTTGATGTCTTTTCCTGTTATTTAGTTATTCTAATGTCACATGTATGAGTAGCCAGGAAATTATGCTGTTGCTGTTTTTTCAGCCATATGCAGTCCAGAAGCTCAAAGCAGTTGCAGGTGTGATGATTACAGCATCTCACAACCGCAAAGAAGATAACGGATACAAGGTAAATCTTGGGCTCCTATTCTTTGCTTATTTACATGTTCCTTTCTTATTTAAATAATAAATGCTGAGTTTATTCTACACTGGGGAGAACTACTAGACATTGGGGACAGGGAGATAAAAACATTGAGGCCAACCCTCAAAGAATGTGTATTCCTAATGGCCCTTATTACTTCTCAACATGTACTATTATAACAAAAAGTCTCTTCATCGGTCTCATTACTTCTATCTTACTGCCCTCAACTTCCCCATTCTGTTCCAGATCCATCCTGGGTTCCATTTCAGAAATATAATCATGTTGTATCTAAATGAATTGGAGTTTGCAGGAAGAGAGCCAGAGTAATAGTACTTGGACATCACTGTCCTCTCCCTCTAACCTTCTACCAGGGCTCCCCATTGGCCACAGGATCCACTTGATGTGTCAGCCTCTATGACAGAAAGTATGGGTGGAGAAGGGTGAAGAGTGGCCATGGAAGGACAAACAGAAAACACACAGCACAATATTGATCCAGTGTTTGGGGCTCCTGGGTGATGAGTCCATGATCTTATATTTGCTTTTCTTCTTGTATGGAAGGTCTTCAGGTACACTGGGGGAAATAAAATTTAATAGTAATACTAACCAGCTAAGTGGGTAGTACTACCAGTCACAGAAGCAAGATTAATTCCGTTTTGGGTATATTAAGTTTGAGGTATTTGGTCAGCCAGGTAGCAATGTCCTATATGCAGTTAGACATAAAGATCTAGGGGAGAAATCTGGACTGAAGTTATGGATTTGGGGGTCACCATATGTATTAGAGTATGTAAGTGTATTTGGAAGTTCTTTACTTCAAATGTTCAACCATATATTGTCTCTGGGATGAGCAGCCCAGAGACAACATATGGTAGAAAAGCAGGTCCAGAGGGGATCTGTACAGAATATCAACTTTAAGGGAAGGGAGGAAGAAGAATTGCTGGAGATAGGAGAAAGGCCAGAAAATTTTGGTGTCACAAAAACAAAAGGGATGAGAGTTGCAAGGAGGGAAAGAAAGGTCAACTGTCAAGAGAGCTAATAACCCAGATCTCCTCTGAGTATCAGACTCCTATTTCCAACTGCCTACTTGATGTCCACTGGGATGCCTAGTAGACATCTCAAAATTACCATAGTGTCTCCAGAACAGAGCTCTTGATTCCCCCGCAACCTGTCACATACACACCTAAATGTGTTCCTCTCAGTCTTCCCATCTCTGTAAATTGATGATACCACTCCTTCACTCCTAACATTTAATCCACTAACAGGTTCTACACATTCTACATCTACAATATATGTTGAATGTGTTTACTTCTGTCCATATCTTCTACCTCCCCCATTCCAAAGCATTGTTGTCTTCTGTCTGAACTACAGCATCCAAGCTGGTCTCTTCCCTTCTTCCATTGTTCTCCCCTGCAGTCCATTCTCTACCAAGTGTCCCGATGATCTTTTAAATATAAACAGGTCATGTTACTTTCTTCCTTAAAATTTTCAGTGGGCCTTAACCGGTTTGGCTCAGTGGATAGAGCATCGGCCTGGGGACTGAAGGGTCCCGGGTTCGATTCCAGTCAAGGGCATGTACCTTGGTTGCGGGCACATCCCCAGTGGGGGAGTGTGCAGGAGGCAGCTGATCGATGTTTCTCTCTCATCGATGTTTCTAACTCTCTGTCCCTCTCCCTTCCTCTCTGTAAAAAAAAATCAATAAGATATATTAAAAAAAATTTTTTTCAGTGGCTTCTCATTCTTCCAATAAAATCCAAACTCCTTACCTGGGGCTTACAGGACTCTGTCTCTGCCTACCTCTTCAACCTCGTTTCATTCATTCCTCTCCTGAGCTCACTACATTCCAGTCACACTATCTTGTCTCTGTTCCTCCAGTTCCTCCAGTATACCCAGCCCTTCTGCGCTTCCGAGGCTTTGTAATTGTTTTTTCCTCTGCTTGGATTGCTCTTCTCCAAATCTTGCAGACTGGCTTGTTTTCATCCTTCAGCTTCCTGCCCAGATGTTTCTTCCTTGACGACCTTCCAGGGTCACCTTATCTCAAGTAGCTTCCCTCAGTGACCTGATCTATCTTGTTTATTTCCTTCATAGAACTTAGCACTATCTCTCATTATCTGCTTTCTTTTCCTTTCCTTTTCTTTTTTAAATGGATTTCAGAGAAAAAGTGAGAGGGAGAGAGATAGAAACATCAACAATGAGAGAGAATCATTGATAGGCTGCCTCCCACCCCCACCCCCACCCCCACCCCTACTGGGGACTGAGCCCACCACCCGGGCATGTGCCCTTGACCAGAATCGAACCCGGGACCCTTCAGTCCTCAGGCCGATGCTCTATCCACTGAGCAAAACCAGCCAGGGCCCTGCTTTCTTTATAATGAATTATCTGTTTGTTTGTTGACATGTATGTTTGACACCCACCCACCCCCATTCCCAATATAATAAGCTCATGCATGGGTGGAGGTATTTAGTCTGTTTTGATATTCATTGTTGTTGAACATATTTGTCACATAGTAAACCTTCAAAGATTTCTTTTTCTTAAAATATAAGCACAAGGTAAAAAATACAAAAGTTAAACAGCCTAAAAAGTTACATAATAAGTATTATCACTCCTAAACCTTTCCCCCAGTACCCCTTTCAGAAGCAAATACTGTTTCCAATTTTAGTTGCCTTCCAGAGATAGTCTATGCATGTGTAATCATATATGCATTTGTCATTCTCTTGTTTTTTTCACAGTACAAAACAGTATGAAACAGTCTTAGAGATAATTCTCTGCATCGAGTCATCAATGATAGATAGATGGATGGATGGATAGATAGATAGATAGATAGATAGATAGATCTGCCTCTTTGATCTTTAAAAACCTAGATAGATGAATCCTAATTTATTTGACTGGTCCTCTGTTGATGAATATTTCATTTGTTTCTGATCTACTTATAAACAGTGCTACAATGAATGTTCTTCTACATATAATCTTTGTTCATATGTGCAAGTAGCTTTATATAGTCAGTATAGAATAGTAGTTTAAGAGTATGGTTTGGGTTTGAAACCTACCTCTGTGACTCAGAA
>NW_005359225.1:3071939-3096791 GCF_000412655.1 Myotis brandtii
AAAAAAGTGGAAATAACCTAAATATCCATCAACTGATGAAGAGATAAATAAAATATGATATATCCAAACAATGAAATATTATCCAGTAGTAAAAGGAAATGAAATACTAATGCAAAATGCAGCATAGATAAGCCTTGAAAACATTATCCTAAGTGAAAGGAGCCAGTCACCAAGGACCACATATTGTATGATTCCATGTATATGAAATGTCCAGAGTAGGCAAATCTATTGAGACAGAAACAGACAGAAAATACATTAGTGGTTACCAATGGCTGGGAGGAATGGGAGGGTTAGAGAGTGGCAGCTATGGGGTATGCAGTTTCTTTTGGGGGCAATGAGAATGTTCTAAAATTGATTACGATAATGGTTGAAAAACTCGGAATATAGTGAAAGCCATTGAATTGTACACGTTAAATGGATACATTGTATAGTATATTAATTATCTCTCAGTAAGGTCATCAAAAAAAGTGTAGCTAAATATATGTATTCTCTCTGGATAAGATTAAGGAATTTTCTCTAAAAATTTATTTTGCCTTTTCTATGTCCATATTTTCATAACTACTTCATAAATAGCTAACACAATTGCTAGAAAGCATCCTGGCTTGCTGAATATATTTTCCCTATCCTACAAAACCAATTTTAGCTTTTTCTATAGCTTGTTTTAATTATATCCCAAGTAATGAGCTTTAGATTGATTGAATGATGATTTTTCTTTACAGGGAATTAAACTCAAAGACCACCTTGAAATTTGTACATTCATCTTTTCATGGGGTTGGACATGACTATGTGCAGTTGGCTTTTCAAGTGTTTGGTTTTAAACCTCCAATTCCAGTACCAGAACAAAAAGATCCTGACCCAGACTTTTCTACCGTAAAGTGCCCAAATCCTGAAGAGGGAGAATCTGTGCTGGTATCTTTCTTTTATTTTTAAATTATTATTAGTGTATTAAACTTCATCAAATAGATAGAACTCATTGACAATTCAAAGATTCAAAAAAGCAGAAACCACTTTAGTTTACATCTTTTAAATTATATAGGAGCCATATGTTCTGTTTTGTTTGAAATCTCTATGGTAGATATTCCTACTTCCAGGCTTATTTTAAATTTGGCTGAACTGTATTCCTTCTAAAATTCATATGACTGGCATAGTGCCTACATTTAGGAATATTAACATTGAATTGAATGTCCTCAATGCAATCCAGCCTTTTGGGTCACTGTTGCAGGAACTCTCTTTGAGGCTGGCAGAGAAGGAAAATGCCCGGGTAGTGGTCGCCACAGACCCCGACGCAGACCGACTGGCGGTGGCAGAGCTTCAGGAGAAGTCAGTAGACCTGTTATTTGATTAAAAGCTTAACTTTTGATGAACTTTTTTTTTTTAAGTCAACTAGGCTTCTTGGAAATAATTTTAAAAATAAGAAAATACATCTCCTGTAAGGCCACAATCCAGAAATAAACACCTAGGTTGATATTTTAACATTTTCTTTCTATGTTTTTTGTACTCAAATATTTAAGATATATTTGTTTTTGCAAAATTGTGACCATACTACACAGGATGGGCTAAAAGCAGGTTTATAGTTGAGAGTACGAAAAACACTTTATTCTTGTATTATTTATTAATGATTGTATTATTTTCCATACGAACAACTGTAAACCTACTTTTACCCCACCATGTATATAATTTTATGTAGATTATTTTCTATTTAATATCATACTGTGAGCATCTTCCCCTGTCCTTAATTACTGTTTAAAATATTAAATTTTAAAATGGCATAATATCACAACAGATTGCTTATCAATGTGATCTTTTCCTAATCTTGGTCCTTTGAGTTGCTATGTATTTTTGCTATTATAATGTTGTGACAACTGTCTTTACGTAGAAAGGACATTCTATTAACTTTTTTCTAATTAAATAGGATAATAAAGGTAACAATTTTTCAAAAGACATTGCTACCATTTCTACTGTAAGCTCACCCCTGGTCAGTTAGAAAAGTAGTCATAAATGTTTGGTCAAAAAGTCCATACAGTAGTGTTTGGGTTGATGATTTGTAGGTCTTGGGGGTCAAGAAGCTTTAATGAGAAGTTATAAAGTTCCTGACTTGAGTTTTTATTCTCCCTGCAGTGGTCACTGGAAAGTTTTCTCAGGAAATGAGTTGGCAGCTCTGTTTGGGTGGTGGATGTTTGACTGCTGGAAGAAAAGTAAATCCGGAAATGCTGATGTGAAGAACATTTACATGTTAGCCACCACAGTCTCTTCCAAAATTTTGAAGGCAATTGCACTTAAAGAAGGATTTCATTTTGAAGTAAGAATAGATAATACCTGTGTGCCACTTTTCTAAACCTATTTCTATAAATTAAAGCCATCTCCTCATCAAAACGGACTTTTATCAATTTCATTTATGATTCCCACTTTTTTTCTAATTTTGTTAACATTTAATCTTTTTGATAGCTTAGACACTTGAGCCAAATTCATCCAGTGTGTGAATTTCTGAAACTAAGATTAGGTGTTCTTTAGAAATTGCATTAATGCTTATTATTCCATACAATAATATCTGGTTTCCATACTAGGAAAACCTGGTTCCTGGCTTCATCAATAACATAAAATCCATTCCAAAAAATTGTAGGTGTCCGGGACCACTTGTGTAGGCTCTTCAAGTTCAGTCTTAAGAAACTTTAAGTAGTCTTCTAAATTGCAAGTTAAGATCCAGAGATTCTACATCCAAAAAAAATGATGCCTCTCTCTCAGCACAGATCACTAACCTTTGTGAGCCTCAGGCAGTTGACTAAGCTGACTGCCACTGGGACTAATGTCAATGAGGTTGCTTTTCCTCTGCCATCTTTGCCAAGTATTAGTGCAAATGTCACCTCTGGGCATTTTTCTTGAGCCACAGTCAAGCTACGGGTCTTAACATTAATTGTCTGAGTAAAAGAAAATTGTATTTGTCTTAATAAAACAGAGCTTTCAACCTCAGACTTTCTAAAATACAAATAGCAAAATAGAAAAAAATGAAATTTTATTTAAGCCTAAGATTCTGAATTACAAGTAATGTTAACGTTTTTATCCTTTATATTTATGGCAAGAAAAATGTATAATGAGCACAAAAGAGAAAAAAGAAATGATTCTAAAGACCAATATTATAAATTTACTTCCTTGTTGTTGTTGTTGTTGTTGTGAATAGGGGTGGCAGATGATTTTGACTTTTACGTTACGTTATGTTATGTTATGTTATGTTATGTTATGTTATGTTATGTTATGTTATGTTATGTTATGTTTGTTATGTTATGTTTCCAGTGAGGAGGTAGAGAGGTGAATTAGGAATCTTAAGTTGGTAATGCTGAGCTCTAGAGTCAGTGTGTATCAGATGCCCTTTCTGTTGACTCTAAAACAGTTCATGTCTACGAAGGGAACAATAGCTAATCAGATGAAAAGTCCTCAAATCTAATTACCAAAGAAGAACGTGGTGTTATGGTAAAGAACACTTGGTTCAGGCATATGTTGTGATAATATTGGAAGTGCATCATTAAAAAGCTTTATGGCCTTCGATTACTCAAGGGGAATAAATCGCAACCTTCATAAGTGCTCTTATCCTAGTGCTTTTAATACAGCTTATAGGACAGGTTCTGAGAAGCAGTGCAGTTGAATCCTGCCTCCATCTCTTAAGTGCAGCATAATCTTGGGCAAAGTTACTGGACTTCTGAGCCTGTTTCAGCAACAGGGTTTTTGTGAGCATTAAAAAGATAGTGATGTAAAGCACTTGTTACACTGTGGTGTAAATAGTAGGTGGTCATAACATGTTCTTTTGTGACTATATGCATCACCACTTGTATATATTGGATTATATTTGGCGTAAATCACCTATTACTGTACTTGATAAATAGTAGGTCATCAGTTGTGGCGGTGCATGTGTCCGTGCACTTTATGACTACATGTTTACCACTATGTAAATCTTTATGGGCCAAAAGCCATAACAGGCGATCACTATGAGAGTGTCATGTAGTGCATTTAGTGACCTGCTTTTCTCTAATATGTGTTATGAGAGAGTCACTTAACAAGAGTGGCCTCCTCTGCATTTCAGGAAACATTACCAGGTTTTAAATGGATTGGAAGTAGGATAAAAGACCTCCTGGAAAATGGGAAAGAAGTCCTTTTTGCATTTGAAGAGTCTATTGGTATGTAGTAAATATTAAAACCTTTGAAATTTGAATGAGGGCATTTTTTTTTTAATGTAGTGATTCTATAGAGAGGAATTTTTGTCTTCTGGTTTTGTATTCTGAGTTGTGGTAAAAACCAAAGAGCATTCAGAAATGTGTAGGTACATTTCTCATCAGAAAAAAAAAAAAAAGACCCTTAAAGGTCCCCTAAATACCTTCAGTGTCAATGTGCTTCATTTATTACTAGGATTTAAATTCGTTGGTCCTGCTGAAGAAATGTAAAACTAATGAACTTATTACAGGCTTACGTTTTCCTCTTTTTTAAAGATTTTTTTCAATTGGCAGGTTTTCTGTGTGGAACTTCCGTTTTGGATAAAGATGGGGTGAGTGCAGCGGCTGTTGTTGCTGAGATGGCAGCTTACCTGGAAACCACGAATATGACATTGAAACAGCAACTGGTTAAGGTTTATGAAAAGTAAGTCCTACTATTATGAATTTCACATGCTAAGTTTTTCTTTGTCCTACTTTCAGCTAAACTTGTTTTCGAGAAATAGTCGATCCTTTTTTAAAAGTGCTAAAATTGTCCGAGTTAAGGACTGCCACTTTCTACATAATACTATAATCTTTAATATATACTTTTCTAAAGAGTTATCTGAAAGCTGATTTTAACACTTTAAATCTTTGTGTGCAGGTATGGTTATCATATTTCAAAAACTTCATATTTCTTGTGTTATGATCCAAATACCATCAAAAGTATATTTGAAAGGCTTCGTAATTTTGATTCTCCAAAAGAATATCCAAAATTTTGTGGGACATTTGCTATATTGCATACACGAGACGTTACCACTGGATATGACAGCAGCCAGCCTAATAAGAAATCAGTAAGTACCTTTAAAAAAAAACACACTGCCAAACCGGTTTGGCTCAGTGGATAGAGCGTCGGCCTGCGGACTCAAGGGTCCCGGGTTCGATTCCGGGCAAGGGCATGTACCTTGGTTGCAGGCACATCCCCACTAGGGGGCGTGCAGGAGGCAGCTGATCGATGTTTCTCTCTCATCGATGTTTCTAACTCTCTATCCCACTCCCTTCTTCTCTGTAAAAATTCAATAAAATATATTAAAAAAAAAACAAAAAAAAAAACACACACACACACAACAGAAAACAGTTTTTAACAGTTTTTAACTTCATACTAGGGCAAAATAGAGGAAGTTCAAGCCAATTAGTTTCCTGAAACTAGGATCCATTGCTTTGCCCCAGAGCTGTTGTAAGTCCACTAATTGGCTCTCTGACTCTGATCCTGTCTTATCACTCCCCAAGTGTATGCTACCCTCTGGGCCTGGAGAGGTGAGAACAAAAATGAGAAAGGCAAAGAGAAAAGGAAGAAGGGAGGGAGAATGTGCGATGATGCTAAATAAATAATGTTGAAAATGAAGTCCAAAAGCCTCTAATTTCAAAGCTACCCATCTTTCTAGTTGTAATCTCCCTTTACAACTTTATTCCCTATACTTCTAGCCAAATAGAACAATGTATAGTTTCTTGCATATATACTTAAAAAAAATTTATCTATTTTTGCTCAAGCTATGTCTTCAGTCTGCCTCTTCTTCCTGCTGTTGCAGGTCTACACCTTAGCCATATGCAAGACTTAAGGCAAATGTCACCTCTTCCACAGTCCCCTCCAAGTCCCATAAGCAAATAGCTTTCTCCTGAGGTTTCATTACATATTCATTCCTCTTGTCATTCACCACTTCCTGTTTTATGTTATCCGTGTTGTACATGGCAGGTCCATTTCTGATGTACCTTTATGCCTCTCAATGTCCTGCCTACATGGTAGGTGCTCAACAAATATTTGCTGATCATATTTAGTTATTGTTGTTATTAGCTTAAATTTTCATTTATAATTGTTCTGATGTTGACTCAAGATTCTAGCCCAGGGGTGGGCAAACTTTCTGACTCAAGGGCATGATCATAGTTATTGTTGTTATTAGCCTAAATTTTCATTTATAATTGTTCTGATGTTGAATCTAGGGACATGATATATTTGGGGAAACTGTAGCCTCTTGTGGAGAATACTACCCATATTCTCTTTGTGTATATACATCCAGTCAACAAATATTGGTCCCCAGTCATTGGTATTGTGTGCATGTGCACGTATGTGTGTATCTATTTTTGTGTCTTTGTAAACTACTTAAAGAACCAATTTTTTTGCTTCTTTTTGTTTTTCTATTGTTGCTATGCTTATCGTAGTTCTTGTGTTTTGCTTTTTTCCCTCTTAACTCCCTTTAAAGCAGCGGTTGCCAACTGGTGGTCCGCGGACCACTGGTGGTCCTGAGGTCTGAAAGGTTGGTGACTGCTGCTTTAAAGTGTATATTTGTTAATCAAAGGGCTTTTCTATCTGTTTCTCACTGATGCTTAGTAGTATAGATATGGTTAATCCCCTAAGTTCGAATCAAAGACTTCCTGAGTTCGCTCTTCTCCACGAACTCAGATTGACATTCATCCGTGTTTTCAGCAGGCGTTTATCAGAACACGTCTGTGCTGCAGGCACGGGCATGCTTGGGATACAGCAATGACAACGGCACTGTTTCTGCACTCAGAGTCCAGTGGGGAAACAAACAAGTAAACAGTGATTACTTTACAGAATGATAAGTGCTACCAGGGGGTGCAAGGGGAGCCATGGAAGAGCATAGGAAGGGCCCTTACTCAGAATCGGGGGCGCTTGTGGAAGACTTTCTGGAGGACTTCGTTGAGCTGTGTTCTAGAGTAGGAGCTATCCAAACGTAGGAGGAACAGAGGGTGTTTCAGGCAAAGGGAGCAGCAAGTGCTAGGTCTGGAGGTGAGAAGACATCTTCTCCTTTAAAGAACCACAAGTGCCCTGGCCGGTTTGGCTCAGTGGATAGAGCGTTGGCCTACGGACTGAAGGGTCCCAGGTTCGATTCTGGTTAAGGGCACGTGCCTGGGTTGCAGGCTCGATCCCCAGTTGGGGACGTGCAGGAGGTGGCCGATCAATGATTCTCTCTCATCATTGATGTTTCTATCTCTCTCTCCCTCTCCCTTCCTCTCTGAAATCAATAAAGATATATAAAAGAAAAAATAATAAAAAATATAAAGAACCACAAGTAACCTTAGACGGGTGGTTTAGTTGGTTGCAGCATCACCCATACACCAAAAGGTTTAAATTAAAAAAACAACAACAACAACCACAAGTAGCTCTCTATAGTGTGGTGAGTGGGTTGAGAGGGGCAAATGTCCAGGCAGGAGGATCCGTTAGTACACTGTTTCCATGAGAGAGAATGGGAGCCAGAACTTAACAGTAGCCGTAGTGATGGAGGGAAGTGGACCAAGTTGAGTAAAATAAAGGATAGAATAGACAGGACTTGCGAGTTGATGTTCTGTGAGTGAAAAAGCAGGGAGGAAGGTCTCTGCCTTAGGAACTAGTGTATGGCAGTAGCACTGACCGAGAGAGGGACCTCAAGGAGAGGACCGCACTAGGGACCCCTGAGGGAAGGCCCCACTGCCAACCCCCCTGTCCTAGGGCAGCCCCCACAGCTCCTTTGAGATGCCTTCACAGACCAATCTGTGGTCTAGGAAGAGTAACAGTGTTAATCCGTATATTTACTGTCAGTAAAGCTTTGGTTCTTTTTGTGCTTTTAATTTTGAGGTAAAAATATTAATTTTTGAACCCCAGTGAATTATTGTGCCTATCCCGAGGATAGGTGCACTCTGCCCTGGCGAATTAATAAACTGTGAAAGTACTTTAAAATTATAAAGCACTTGGCAAATGTAGAGGCTGTTTGGACTTGGATACAGATAGACCTGGCTTCAACTTCTTGCTCTGCCACTTAGCTGATGACCTTGAGCAGGTCCTTTACTCTGAGTCTTGCCCGTAAATTGGCAGTAGTATTTACTTTGCGGGATGATTGTTGGGGTCCAGAGACCATGTATGTAAGGAAAGGTATATAATCCAATGACTGTATCATAAATGTTCAGTAAATGGTATATTTGTAAATTATGTATGTAATATTTTTTGTATTTTATAAGTCCTTTTTAACAGTTTTTATTTTTAATTGTGGTAAACAGTTAAAACATAAATTTTACCAACTTAACCATTGTTAAGCATACAGTTCAGCACTGTTAACTACTTTCACATTGTTGTGTAGATCTTGTGAACTTTTTCATCTTGCTAAACTGAAACAAGTGCAATTAAACTGTTGTTACAATTGTACATAGGTGTTGCCTGTGAGTAAAAACAGCCAGATGATTACATTTACTTTTCAAAATGGTTGTGTTGCTACTCTTCGGACAAGTGGGACAGAACCAAAGATCAAGTATTATGCAGAGATGTGCGCATCCCCGGACCGGAGGTGAGAGTTGACTTTTTAAATATATACGAAAAAGTTTTATTGAGATATAATTCACATATCAAAGAGTTCGCCCACTAAAGTATATAACTCAGTAGTTTTAGTGTATTCAGAGTTGTGCAGACATCACTACAATCAATTTTAGGCCATTTTCATCACCTCAAAAGGAAACCCCATATCCATTAGCAGTCACTTCCCATTCCCCTCTCTCCCAGCCTTAGGCAACCACCAATCTACTCTCTCCCATTATAGATTTGCTGCTTATTCTGAACATTTTATAGACATGGAATTATACAGTATGTGGTTCTTTGTGACTGGCATCTTTTAGCATAATGGTTTTAGTTTTGGGTGTTGTTGTTTTTTAATTTCAGAGAGGAAGGGAGAGGGAGATAGTGATGAAACATCAATGATGAGAAAGAAATCACAGCTCCCTCCTGCAGGTCCCATGATGGGGACCAAGCCCACAAGCCGGGCATGTGCCCTGACTGGGAATCGAACTGTGACCTCCTGGTTTATAGGTCAATGCTCAACCACTGAACAACACTGGCTGGGCCCATTATAATGTTTCTGAGGCTCATTCATATTGAATAGTCCATTCTGTTTTTATTGCTGAATGGTACTCTATTGTACAAACACACATCAGTTCATCCTTCTGTTGAAGGCATTTAGGTTGTTCCCAGTTATGGGCTCTTATGAACATTCTTTGTACAAGTCTTTTTTGGGGACATATGTTTTCTCGTGGGTAAAAAAATAATCTAGAAAGAAAACACTAAAAAAATCTGTACTTCCACTAGCAATGGAATTTGCTCCATATCCTTGCCACCATTTGGTGTTAGTCTTTCTACTTCTAGCCAGGCTAGTGGCTGAGAAACCATATCTCATCATAGTTTACCGTGCATTTTCCTTATGACTAATAATGTTAAGCACCTCAACATTAGTGTTTATTGTCCATTTTTTTTCAAGTTTTTGCCCATTTTTCATTAGGATGTTGGCCTTATTATTATTATTTATTTGGGTGAGTTATTTATTTTGGATAGAAAGCCTTTGTCAGAATTATTTATTCTGTGGCGTATTTTCTTTTAAATGTCTTACTGTTAATTTTCTTTAAAATGTCTTACCTTCAGCAGTTTTTTTCTAAATTAATGGACTTAATTTTTTAGAGAAGTTTTAGGTTTTCAGAAAAATTAAAGGCTATTTAAACTTATTAAAAGTAGTACCTTCTATAGTGTTGGCATTGATCAATATATTTTTGGGAAGATTTTTTTGGAATTGACTCCAAGGTATATTAGTATTTAGTATTATACCTAAATACTAATTTAGTATTTAGTATTTCCCTAAATCTTTGTGTTTTCTTTGGTGGCGGGGGTGGGAGGGGTGGTGGAGAGAGCAGAGTTTAAAGTAAACCAAATTGGGTAATGCTACATTTGTATAAAAATGAAGGATGTCCCTGCCGGTGAGGCTCAGTGAGTGGTTGAGTGTCGACCTATGAACCAGGAGGTCACGGTTCGATTCCTGATCAGGGCACATACCCTGGTTATGGGCTCAATCCCCAGTGTGGGGCATGCAGGAGGCAGCTGATCAATGATTCTCTCTCATCGTTGATGTTTCTGTTTCCCTCTCCCTTCTCTCTGAAATCAATAAAAATATATTTTAAAAAAAGGTTTATAAAAATGAAGGATGATTATTAAAGTAACAAAAACTGGTTTGTTGAGTAGCGTGTAAAATAACTGAAGGCAGTTTACAAGAGGCTTTTCTGGAAATGTTTTGGGCAACAGTAGCTCTTCCGGTGATGACTTTGAAGGATGTACTTGTAAGTGTCCATTTGTTTTTTCAAACATCTCATTCTTATATTGATACTTCCTTCTGGTGCCTGAAAGACAATGCCGTATCATCCCATAGTATTTGTACAGGTTATTCTTCAAAGTGTTTCAGGAAGCCATTTCTCTTAATACCCAGTCTTGGTGTTCTAAGCCATTAAATTGCCTCGCCCAGGAGAAATCTTTAGGTGTGCTATAACTCATCCATGTATCATATTCCAAGGGTCTCCTCTTAATGCAGGTCAACCTCAGTTTGTGATATTTCTTGTGTGTTAACCACCCCCCCCCCTTGGTCTTGTTTTAGTTTAAATGAGTAAATTTCTCTTTTGTTTACCAATTGTTTAATCATTCCATCAGGCATATGCCTTCTTAAAATGTTATAACAATTAAAATTTTAAGGCTATGAAATTCAAGAAATTCAGAACTCTTCATTTTTTTCCTCAGTGACACTGCCTTACTAGAAGAGGAATTGAAGAAACTCATTGAAGCTTTGATAGAGAATTTTCTTGAGCCCAGTAAAAATGGGCTGATCTGGCGTTCTGTTTAGTGGACATTCGTACATCATTACTTTGCGCTGTCATATGGAACAGGGCAGCCAAGAACTTCATGCATCCAACTTGTGTTAGCATTCCCTCTCTATCTCATCTGGCCGAGTATCCTTTTCCTTTTATTTTTCTCTTTTTGGTTGGCTGACGAAACAAACTATATAACTTTGATATGAAGCAGTCTAGAGAAAATGATTCAAATTTTTCATAATCTTGAACAAAAGTCATGACGTTAAAAGTATTATAGTAACATGTCATTCTTCCTTTAACAGAAACAAAACTGTGCAAAAGTGAGTTTTCTTATTAGAGTGTGATTAAGTAAGCTTAGTTCCATATTCTTGTAATTGTGTATAGCATGTGTTTTTATTTTAAAAAAATAGGCAGATAAATGTATAATTATCGAGTTAGTTAAGAAATTTATTTCACAAAATTGGCAAGAAAACAGCACTACTCTCAGAATACTGTGGAAAAGTGTCATTGTTGCATCATAGGTATTGACTTACAAATTAGAGTACGTGAGATAGGGTATTTAGCATTTCTAGCTTAGAACAGGTGTTACAAATGTGGTGTCCAGCTCTTCTGTTTCAGTGCTGCTGGTGCAGTGTAAATTTATTGTATGTGTTTAAAATTCCACGTTTACTGAACATAGACAATAGTGGCAATATTCCTAGAAACTTGGTTCTTGTCAAATTTCTCAGTGCCTTCTCAGGGTTTGGTTTGAATTGAAACAGTGTTCCTGCATTGAATATAATTTAATTCATTAATTTTCAGACAGTTCAGGAAAATCTTTCAAACTGTATAGGTGCATTCCTCTATATTAAATAGGTTTGCTGACTTTAAGATCTTATGAATGTATATAAAATTATTAATAAAAGCAGACTCAATGTAACTGTAGTTAAGCATCTTCATGTTAGAATTAAATGTTATCACAGCCTTTGAGTCAAGAAAAAGATCTGAACTGAGAAAAGAGCTCAATTTATTTAAAAGTCTAACATTTGGATTACAAGTATATAAATAGATTAATTCCTTTATCAAATGAAGTAATACCAATTTTACTAGGAAATAAAACATTCAGATTTTAGGTATTGTGAAACACTAAAACTACATGTTTTCAAACTAATGTCCAGTTTATCCTAACATCCTTCTGGCTTCTATACAATTTCTTATCACAAGAGTAACTATCTTTTCTAATGTGGAAAAAAGAATTGGAAGGTCACTGGTTGATTCTGCAGCCTTCTAAAGAGACAGTGGAGGAGCTCTGTTCAATCCTTTTTAAAAGTGTATCCTGTTATATATAGCTCACAGAATACTTAAAAACATGTGGCATAGTTAAGAGGTAACAATAACAAGGTCTTGGGTGTAATCTTCTAAACAAATTGCCTATGGAAGATAACTGGTATTAGAGAATTTATTTCCTAAAAGTAATGACATAAATTTGAACTGATTAGAATACTTATTAAGTCGTGGTTTGGTTTGTTGTAGCTATTGGCTAACATTTGGTTGAACTTATATAATCCAAGTGTAATTTTCAAATTATTGTATTGCCACTATTGTTAATTTATTCCTTCCTTCCTTTCATATAGCTGGATCTTGTATGACTGTAGATAATAGACAGATAGCTAAATGTAGAGCACCATATTTCTAAATGAGTTTGTCTTCAATGGCTTCGTACTAAAGAAGTGTGTAGAATTTTTTGCTTTATGCACTTTTAGGAATGTAGATATTAATTTAGGAAATGGCCTATATTCTACAAAGTGGTATGAGCAATGCTATATATATGGAAAATATGTATATTTGGTTTCAGTGTCTGTTTTTTATTGACTGAAGAACAAAGTGGAGCTAAAATGATACAATAGCCCTTTACAATCTCTAAAGCCATGTTATGATTGTCATTCTATCGTAAAGAGAACAGCTTTATTTGAGTGCTTTAATGTAATGCAACATTTCAGTCATCTTAATCAAGGTGAAAAGTTATTAAAGCTTGGATTCTTACCTCAAAAATTTAAAAATCCAAAGTTAAAATTAATAAAAATTTGCAAGTGTTCCCTAAGTGTATAAATTGAGGAAATTATTTGATTCTAGCCAAATTCTCAAGTCTTACTTGAGTGTGATATTTAGCATGAACTGGACGTAGTGGGTGTACACTTGCCTAACAGGATAAATTCGGTAGCCCCAGCCAACCAGGTCAGACAGAAGTGCTGACCAGCAGGTCTCAACTTTGGTCTCTCTATTGTTTATCTTTTTCTTTATAAACAATCTCATGGAAATGAATGCATCCTCACTGAGTGTGCAGATCAAAACTGGGATTTTCTAGAACTCTGGGGAAAGGAAAGAATTAGTGGGGCAAGATTAAAGCATAAGTTGGGGAATAAACAGTAGAAATAAGCAAACAATAGAAAGATCAATAGGTAGCACAGGAAATGCTTTTTGTCAAGGGCAAATTTATCACCCTAAAAACAGGGAGTAAATGGACTGTAGGCAAGTTGTTTAATTGTGTTTATTTGTTGTGACGATGAATGAGTAGTGAACCTTTGTTTTCTTTTATTGGTGACCACTAAAGAGGCCATGTTTTAAGGCCTGAGAAAAAGAACCCCTCTTACTGATCAGTTTTTGAGAGAAGGCTGTTTCTTAGGAACATATGGGAACTGGGGAGGGGATAAAGCAGAAATGAAAAGGAATAAAATATAGATTGGAAAATAAGACCTCTGAGGAAAAAGTTTTTAAAAAAAATAAGATCATTTAATTCTGGAGAGGAGAAAGCTGTTGAGATAGTTTAATAAATCATAAGTTATTGAGTCTTTTATTGAACAACTTAAATTAAGAAGGAATATAACAAACTGTTCTCCATCTCCAGGAAGGATAAAATAGGAGGGAATAAGGGTCTTTAAGAAAAAAGGAAAAAAAAAGACAACATGAATAGTTTACGATTTAAAAACTTGGGCAGGAATTGTTATGAAGCCTTCAATTTGATTTTTATTTTTAAGAGAATAAAAATTTATTATAGGATATGCTAAATGGCTTTTACAGGTTCTTTCTAAACCTTTTTTTTTTTTTTAACTCAGGTTGGAACAAAGATGTCATAAAGAGCACTGAAAGTAACATTTGAATTTCACTCATATCTATAAGAATTTAGCTTATAAGGTGAATTTCTTGAGCAGTAGATGCATGAGTGCAGTGAGTAAGACCTACTTAGATGTTATTTTTTATCTTAGATTATTTTATTTTATTTATTTATTTTTATTGTCATAATTTTATATATGTCTCCTTTTTATCCAATTGACCCTCCACAGCCATTCCCACCCCAGGCAAGCCCCCACCGACCCAGTGTCTGTGTACATTGGTTATGCTAATATGCATGCAAACAAGTCCTTTGGTTGATCTCTAACACGCCCCCCCCCTCTATTTCATAACTTTTTGTGGTCTACCTGGATACTATATGTTAAATTATTAATGGCTTTTTACAATTCACTTTTTTTCTGAGATTGCTCTAGAAACTGATGAGGAAAGAGTCATACTAACCAAAATGAATGGTCAATTAATCTGGTATATTATTTTCAGTTTCCTTGAATTTTGGGTATCTAAAGCACAAGATTTGAGGAATTTATTTTTAAATATTTGTGTCTCAAACCTCTTATCATAAGCCATAAGGAGTCTTAAGTAAAAAGAAGAGAATCTGTCATTGTCTCAGGACACAGCATGACTTGAGTTCTAGTTGGAAACAAAGTTAGTGGTGACCATTGGTTACCTTAAGATATTCATCATCCTGTTATATTCAGTAAGCCAGCTTTTCTCTTTATTCATTAAAGACTATGTACTTAAAAGAGAGAACATAAAGAATGAGTAAAGCGACCAAGGGCAAAGTGACCTAGCTAAAGTTTGCTTCTCAGATTTCTCCATCAGCACGACCCTGAAGCAGAATGTGCAGGGAAGGGGTCTGAGAGCAAAATCAGAAGCAGCCGACCCCTCATGAAGTTCATGTCCTGTCTCAGAAATGTAAGCGGGTTTTGCATTCTCCATAATAAAACCGTGTTGCTATAAAAACGACTCCTTCAATCTTCACCAAAACTGGTGCCGCCAGAAAGGAGCACCGTGTTTATCACGTGGCCTCTCCGTTTTCTCCTCCAAAACCCCCTCCAATTGCCGCCTATCCCTGGGCGTACACACACTGACTCGGGTGTGAGACATAGAAACAGAGAACATAGATAGGATATTTCCTGCCCCTCAGTAGCTGACCTTTGAAAGTACTGATGACAGGTGAAACTGACCTGGAGCAGTTATGTTACCAACGAACCTTATAATATAGTTAGAGGTATTGGCCACTTGTTCTCTTTAATTTATTGGCATTCCTTGACTACGATCTTTCTTGACTATCAGCTGCATTTATTATTTTTCATATCCACACCACCTAGTATATAGTACCTGTTATGGAGTGCTTAATTGGTGATAATAGTAATTAAGGGATTTTATTTTAAAGAAGCAAATAGTTTGATAAACAATAAAAATATTAATCCTCACCACTAAAATTTATAAGTAATGTTTATTAAGCACACACATCCTTAAATACTCAGTTTCTTTGGAAAAAGCAGAGCATATTCTTATTTTGAAATTGTGTATAATGCCTAGTATTTTACACTCAAAGTAAGTTATCTAGTTAGTATATAGTACCTGTTATGGAGTGCTTAATGAGTGATAATAGTAAGGGAGTTTATTTTAAAGAAGCAAATAGTTTGATAAACAATAAAAATATTAATCCTCACCACTAAAATTTATAAGTAATGTTTATTAAGCACACACATCCTTAAATACTCAGTTTCTTTGGAAAAAGCAGAGCATATTCTTATTTTGAAATTGTGTATAATGCCTAGTATTTTACACTCAAAGTAAGTTATTGGCCAAGAAGGCTAAGAAAGTGTTTATGTAGACTTAACATCACGAATACAAGTGCCATTTTGAGCCTGCTAGTGCTACCGTCCAAGTGAGTCACAACTAATTTAGTGTTATTTGGTATATTTTTGTTCAAGTGTTATGATTCAGCATCTATCTGACAAGAGCCACTCCAGAGTCCACATCTATATATGGTGAGGCCTTCTTGTTTTGGGCTAAAATAAGCTCTTCGTATACATCATTGACTATGCCAGATAAATTGTGTGCAGTTAAGAATGAATTATTTTTCTGACTGTGTAGAAGTAGTTCAAAATTATGCCCTTGTTTTAACAGTTTCTGTCAATATCTTCCCATCCCCTCTCCCCCAAGAAAACACCAGGGTGTTAAATACTGAGAATTTGCACTTTAAGTATTTGTGTTGTGGATTTCTTGTGGTTTTAGCCAAATGAAGTGTTGTCAGTAATAAACAGGTCTTTTTTTAAGCATGAATTTCTGTGTAATTTTTATATCTTACTGTGTAGTTCAAACTGAATACATTTTTAAAATATGTGTGACACATCCTAGAATCCACTTTGAGCCTACATAAATATTCTAGCTCATTATCCAATAAATATTTCTTGATTGGTTTATCAGAAGTCCCAGAAAAAAGAATTAATATTAAAGTTTTGTCCATCTTATTTTTCTCTTTCTCTCCTTTTGTTGACCTCATTTGTCTGTCCATGTGCTAATATAATATTGTTCATAGCACATGATCAAGTGAACAAATAAATTAAGTAGTATTAATTTGTCTCCATGAGTGTAGCTTTTTCACTACTGTAATACTGCCTACAACAAAGCATGACACAGAGTAGGTGCCCAGTAAATACAGGGTGTCCCAAAAAATGTGTACACACTTTGATTATAAAGTCAGTGTTTATTAACAAACAGTTCATTTTCAAAATTTAAACAAATCTACAGAAATGAATAATTTTTTTGTCAATGACTGTGTCTCCATGAGTGTAGCTTTTTTACTACTGTAATACTGCCTACAACAAAGCATGGCACAGAGTAGGTGCCCAGTAAATACAGGGTGTCCCAAAAAATGTGTACACACTTTGAATGATTATAAAGTCAGTGTTTCTTAACATATAGTTTATTTTCAAAATTTAAACGAATCTACAGAAATGAATAATTTTTTGTCAATGACTGTTTTCAAACTGATGATTGTTCTGGATCGGGCACTGCTGAGAACGCCAAGCAATGGAATTGCAAACATCAAGAATCATTTCGTTCAGTATTTGTGCACCCTCAATTCATCGACTATTCCTGGTTTTGTACCATAAACTTTATCTCTTATGTGTCCCCATAAAAAAAAGTGTAGTGGCACTTTAGGATAAATTTTCTTTGTTCAGAGCTTAGTCCAGCTTCACCCATTTATTATTTCAAATCAGTTAAACCTGAAAAGGAGTGAAAATTGAGTTATCAGCTGTTAAAGTGTATGTACATTTTTGGGGGGGACACCTTATATTTATTGAATGAATGCTCCGGCTTCACCCATTTATTATTTCAAATCAGTTCAACCTGAAAAGGAGTGAAAATTGAGCTATCAGCTGTTAAAGTGTATGTACATTTTGGGGGGGGGGCACCTTATATTTATTGAATGAATTCATGTTTCTACCTGCTGAAGAAAAACACTAAATTATTGATTCTGCACATGCACAGAGCTGCACATGATGAGAAATATGCAGTAGTGATAGCACCAGCTTTAAGATTTATAAACCCAATAAAGTATCATCTAGGCATGGCCTACTTCTTGCTGCCTCAGGTCATCTCTACCGTCATCTCTACCTACTTCATGAAGTTCAAAAAGTTCAGCATTTTCTTCCAGCCTTTTCTTAGTGGCTTCATATCTTGAAGTCTCCAAGTCATCTTTCAATTCTCCTGGATGTGTGCTATTTGACAAGTTCTTTAACAATCTCTGAGGATAAGGGCAAGGCCACTGGCCTGAGGCCCATCTAAACAGGGACCAGGAAGCTAACTCAGCCTAAAATAATAGAACTATTGTCATCCCCAGTGGAGAAGAGTTGGTGTGTATATAAATGAAGTTATGTTGGAGGAGGGAATTACAATAAAATTTACCATTCTTCCTCGTTTCTTTTAGTGGTAGGATCATTTATCTTTATTTCCCTTTTTTTACCTCTGGTTCTGATCATTAAATGTTCCAGTCGTGCATGTAATTTGCTTTAAATTTAGTCTTTGACCTTTACCCCTGTACTTCTTCGTTCATTCATTTTATAAATATTAATTGGCCTAGAAATGCATAGGTATCAGGGATAGAAAAAGTGAGACAGCAACCATGTTATTGCTGGAACAGCCTGTTCAGGACACCTTTCTACCTGCCCCTGCACCACCAGACAAATCATCTTTGTATTCAAAACACCTGGAGAGAAGGCCCAGTTGGCTGGTCTGTTGTCACCTGCCTGCCTCCTAGCTGGAACTAGAGACTGATAGGGAAGTATTTGACTCCCTCAACTTCCTTCCGAATGGTAGTGGGAGGCAGGCCCCTGCAGTTACCCTTGCATCAAAACACAGAATTACTTTACCAGTTGGAAATTAAGGTGCGTACAGAGGTGACAGACATCCACTGCAGTGCCGGAACAGAGTGTTGGAGAGAGTATCAGAGAATAAAAGCCCAGGCAAAGGAAGAGGGGAGGGCATCTTCAGCACAGAGCGCAGCACGAGTGTGCAGAGCACCGTTAAGTGGTTTGCTATTGCTTCGTTTTGGGTAGGGATGTGAGTGGAGATGTGGGAGAGGGAGGTTCCTGTGTGCTATGCTATAAAGCATGGTCTTGAATCAGCAGGTGATGAAGGTCACGAAAAGGTTTAAGCAGAAGGTCTCTGAGAGACGATGGTGAGAGTGGGGGAGGTGGTATGAGAAAATCCAGCCCTGGAAAGAAGCTTAAAGGTCATCTTGTCCAACTCTCATAATTTTCTGTAATATACCACCAAATGGGGTTATATTTGAGCCTCTCTCGTGACAACCTGCCAAGACGAGTTACTCTCTTTTAAAGAAAGACCAATAGAGAGTTCTTTCTTGTGTTCAGCTGAAATCTGCCTCCAGTAGCTTCTGCCCTTTGGTTACACTTGGAAGCTCACTGTTATACAAAAGTTCATTTCCTTTCACCCAAAAAAGTGTCCCCTCAGGCTAAATATGCATAATTCAGCTACTGTCCTTGTATGGCCCGTTTTGGGTCCCCTTCACCTTCCTGATCACCCCATGGACAGTTTTCAAAGAGCTAAGTCCAGAATTAACATGTGCTCTAGATACGCAGGTACCAGCCCAGAGCAGCGAAAGGCGGGATTTCTACCTGGCACAACGGACGTGGCAGGGAGGGGCCCAGCCTGCAGCCTTGCCACCTCTTCACTTTGCAAACAGCTCCTCCTTTAACCCTCAACTCAGGCATCATCCCTTCCAAAAAGCCTTTCCTGCCTGTCTCCCTACCCCCACCCCACCAACCAAGCAGGGCAAGGGTCCCCACACTCTGCTGCCATCGCTCCCTTTGCCGACCTGGACCTGTCACAGCACTTCCCCCGCTATGAGCCGTGAGGAAATGCTCTGTTTGTGTGTTGGACTCTGCCGTCAATTGTGAGCTCCCGAGGGCTGGAATTGGCTGGCTCCGTACAGTACCCCTGGTGCCCAAAACCAAGCCAAGCAGAGAATAAGGCCTCAGAGGGAAAAAGGTTCAACTGAAGTGAACTGAATTAGAATTAGAGCTAATTTTTAAAAATATATATATTTTATTGATCCTTTTACAGAGAGGAAGGGAGAGGGATAGAGAGTTAGAAACATCGATGAGAGAGAAACATCAATCAGCTGCCTCCTGCACACCTCCCACTGGGTATGTGCCTGCAACCAAGGTGCATGCCCTTGACCGGAATCGAACCTGGGACCCTTCAGTCTGCAGGCCGACGCTCTATCCACTGAGCCAAACTGGTTAGGGCTAGAGCTAATTTTTGAAAGGTAAGTAGGCTGTGAGTAAACAAAGGGAAGAGGACATACATGGTATATGAATGAAGTCAACTCAAAGTGAAGGAAATATATGAGTGAAGACTGGAAACAGGAGTACTTGAGTCTGGCTAGAGGGCTTCCAGCCAGACTTGGGCTGCAGCAAAGTCCTAGGATAAGCAGAAGGGGGAGGGGAGGACTGACCTGAGGCTAAATAAGGAAAGCTGTGGAGAGGAGGTAGAAGGGATTTATTCCCCTGTGGACATGGAGCAAGGGCAGGATTTGTGTAATGTAATGTAAGATATAAAAAATAAAACACTTTTACACCTCACCCAGGAAAAGACATGGAACTTTACCAAGACATTTTAAACTCCCTGTGTGTCGTGCCTAACCAAACATTTATTCATCACCTGGCCTATGCAGCAGCTTCCTAACTGGCCTTTCTAACTCTGGTCTTGCTTCCTCCACTCGGTTCTACCCGTAGTCAGAACGATTTTTAAAGAACAAAAATCTAACCACATCATTCCTCTGCTTAAAACTGTTCAGTTGCTTTGCATTGACCTTGGACTAAAATCCAAACTTCATCTGGCTCCTGTTTATATTTTGTGCCTCATTTTTGCCATTCTTTTTCTCAAAACTGATCATTGGGTTTTGCCCAAAGAAAGTGGCTTCCATAGTTCCCTGCACCTCCTCCTACATGGCATGCATAACTGTTGTTACTGGGTACTTATCTGTCTGTCTCCACTACTAGACTTAAGGGTTCTAAGGTCAGGGACCATCTGGTTCCTCTGCTGTGTCCCTAGGTGCCAAGCACAGCCCCCACACCACGGATGCTCACTAGTGGTCGATGAATGCAGGCACAAATAACTGCTAGGCTCTGGAGACAAAAAGAACCTCCACAAAAAGCTCCTAGTCCAGGTGGAGAACAGATACATACATTGATAATTAATCTCTCAGCTAAGCAATCAGCAAATATGTGACAGGAATGGTAGATTTGCATTGTCTTCTATGTTCCACCAGGGGGCGTTATTGGAATGCCTCAGATTTCTCCTAATAAAAAATCATGTTTTTTTGCTGAAAAGATCCTACCTACTTTGAGTAGAAATGTGATTTTCACATGTGGTGTTTTCTAAATGTGGTAGTTATTTTGTTTTGTGTTTTAATAGGCTCCCTATTCAGTCCACTTGAGAGAGCTGTAGATGAGCCATCCGTGAATTTGAAGGACTGAAGTAATTCCTGTTGGTGTTCACTGTATACCTGCAGTGATTCTTCAACTTGAAATCACCTTCAAATTGGAATCAAGAGCTTTCAAAACATGATTTAACTTATATTCCACATCAACTGTTGGGAGCTAAAATAGGGATTGTCATTATTATTTTCATCTTAAAGATGGTAACTCTAAGGGTCAAAGAGCTAATTTTCCCAAGGAATGACAGTTGGTAAAGCAAGGACTTGAATCTGTCTTCCAAATTCAAATATATTCAGTCACTAAAAACATATTGAGTTCCAGGCTCTCTACAATATGACAGAGATGCAAAGACATACCCTCCAAAATTAATGTCTCAGAAGCAAAGACTATCAAAGCTGGAGGGAACTTTGGGAAAAAAACACTAAGTATTCTCAACTTAGGCATGCTTAAGAATCACCTCAAGAGCCTGGTAAAATGCATATTCCTGGACCTTGTCTCCCCTTTACCTATATTTTGATTCAGTGAGTCTGTGGGGCTCTGGGATCTGAATTTTTCTTAATAACATCCACTCTTCCCTCCAATTCTGATGCTGATGGACTGTGGACCACACTTTTAGGAACATGGACCCATTGATTGAATCCTTTCTGAATATATAGAGGAGGACACTGAGGAAAAGTGAGCAGAATTGAGTCCCCAGAAACTCTCCTTGAATGTGGCCCAGGAACTGATAACAAGCAACCTGAAGTAATGATGCAATGGAAAAGCACTCAACGGGGAGCTGGAGACCCGGGTTCAATGTTTACCACCTTCCAGCCAAATCACTTAACTTCAGATTTCTCAACAGTAAAATGCAGAAGAAAAATGCATCCCTCATAGGCTTATTCTGAGGGGAAGGAGATAGATACTATAAAAGATTCAGCAAAGGACAAGCACATAGAGGACCCTTGATTCATGGGATAGTTTTGAATGCTCTTTCAACTCCATTATTCTATTTTTTTTAATATTTTTTTTTATTGATTTCAGAGAAGAACGGAGAGGGAGAGATAGAAACATCAATGATGAGAGAGAATCATGGATCGAGTGCCTCCTGCACACTCCACACTGGGGATCGATCCTGTAACCCGGGCATGTGCCCTGACTGGGAATGGAACTGTGACCTCCTGGTTCATAGGTCAATGCTCAACCACTGAGCTATGCTGGCCGGGCCATTATTCTATTTTTTAATAATGACAATCCCAACAGTACTTACTGCTGCCAGGCAGTCCTGTCTACATAACACTTGTGATCTAGTGGGGCAGATAACCATTAATTATAGAAAAAAAAGTATAACTGTAATAAATGCTACCAAGAGAAAATATAGGAGGTGTTTTAAATAATGTGGGGATTCAAACCTAGTCTGCAGACAAATAAAAGAACCTCGAGGAAATGACTCAAAGGATGAGTAGGAGTTAGTCAGAAATTACACACGAATCAGGAAAGAGCTTGGCAGGCACAGGAAATGAAAAGGCCAAAGGCCAGCCTGTCTGGTGTGGAGTAAGCAGGGAGATTGCCATTACATGAAGCCAAGGATGTTCATTATTTCTGGAAAAGCCTTTCTTCTTTCCTGCCTTTATATTTATTTGAAAATCTTGATCTTTTTCTTGACCCTTATTATTTCTACTTATATTTTCTTTTCATTTTTGCATGAAAAGTCTAATGATAGTAACATTTATTCAAAGTTATTATACCATATATAATAATATAGTATTCAGAAATAGTGATTGTCTAATAATACAGGTGAAAAAAACGCTGCTAAATACCAAACAGGAACATACATTGAGCCCTCAGAAACTTAGCCATGTTTGAAAAATATCTATTCTATTGTCACATAATTATTTGCACTAATAGCATAATTTAGTTTACATTTTAGTTAGGTTTTAGTTAAACTTGGAATCCTGTTGTTACTTAGAGTGACTTCAAAAATTCCTCTCTGACGCAGAATTAAAATACCATAATGTAGGAAGTTCAAATTGTGGGGAAATATCTTACCCACTGAATGAAGCTATAAAACTTGGACAGAATGCATGGAGCAGGCATTTAAGTAGTCTCAAAAGTAAATGATAGCAGGTAGACTGGGGAAAGACCAGAATTTAAGCACCACTGAATTGGCAGGGACTTTGCCCTTTTTGTTCCTCAGTAGTCCCAACACCAAGGTGAGGATTGGGAATCCTACGGGGGAAGGCCTCTAGCTCTGGCTCAGGGAGAGGGAAAGAGGACTCTTCACATGAGGTGGAGGGACATACCATGTTTTCCTGTCTTTGTCCTCTGTTCTCTTGCACCTTTCCCCCAGGCAATGGTGGTAGTGAGGGTCTATGGGTTATCTTATGTATTACATTTACATACATTGAAACCATATCAAATACCAGTAATGCTGTAATTTTTGCTTTCAGCAATCCCAACGTGGGAGGGGGGATGGGGAGCAGAGGTGGTCTGATTTTTTTCTCCCTCTGTTTTCCTGCCACTTGGCCCTAGATGCATGCAAATCATGAGAAATACACAGCAGAGTAGAATAACTGAAGCCTCGGTTTTTTGGCAAGAGGACCAAAAATGGGAGTTTGAGAGGATTGGAAAATATCAGAGAGATCACAGAGAGGAAATAAGTTCAGGAGAGCAACCCCCTAATTCCTGGCCTCACTCCTGAGCTGTGTATGCATGGATCTGAAGCTAAAAAGCATATAATACATTTTCGTGCTGAGATATGGGGTAGACCCCTGTCCAGATCCAAGGTTGGCCACTGGCTGGTGCACAACTGGGATGGATCTGTCTAGCACTGAGAAGCTTTAAAGACTGAACTGACATTGGAATCACAACCATAGAAGGCAGGTTAGGGTTTCTGAATCCAACTGAGTCAACCGCATGCTAAAATAAAAATATTACGATTCTCCATAAAATTTAAACAAGATCTAGATACTTACAATATTCAAAACGTCTAGTACTTAATCAAAAATTACTCAGCATATGAACCAGGAAAACCTACACATGGGATGAGCTCCCTCCTCAGAGTTGCCATTGCTCGTTGCACAACCCCCAGCTATCCTGATAGCGCTCTATTGTGGTTATTTGTCTACATCCCGGTCTCCCGCTGTGAGTCCAGGGTTGGTTCTGCTATTTCTCTGTGTCCTCAGCACAATAACAGAGGTGCTAAATACAGGATATTCCCCCCAAAATGTATACACACTTTAACAGCTGATAGCTCAATTGTGAAAATACACTATATTTTATTAAACACTGCCTTTATAATTATTCAAAGTGTGTGTGTACACTTTTTTGGACATCCTATATTTGTTAAACGAATAAATGAACGGTGCCTGGGAAAGAAGGGAAAAGAATAAGTAGCCTAGTAGGATATACTACTAAGAATGGCAATATTTTTGTTTGCTTAAGGGACCACGGGTATGTTGTGTGGAGCAGGGACCCAGGACCTTTGAGATTTAGGTTCTATAGGGCCTAGAATTGCGGGGCACTGACCCTAATGGCCTTTACCGGCTTCTCATCCCTTAAGATGGCTCAGCTGTCCTGTCCTTTGTGAAATGTTCCCCTCTCCTCTGTCCTCTCACAGCTCTTTACTCGCAATTACCGTAACACATCATTTACTCTCCGGATTTCCCCAGCAGAATCCAGTGGTATTTCTGTATTTCCATACCCTGATCTGGCTGGGGGTGGTGGTGGTGGTGTGTGTGAATGTTTTTAGGATGGCTGTGTACAGCCATAGCCCATTAATTCATCGCTCACCCCACTCCAGCCTCAGTTTCCCCGCGTGTGGAAGGGGCACAGCAAAAACACCTGCCCGGGGCTGTGCTCAGTGGAAGGCGGGCGGCCCCTGGGGTGCAGGCAGCCCCCGCGCAGCGAGAGGAGCTCAGGGGCAGGAGGTGGGAGCCCGGGAGTGA
>NW_005359225.1:3097088-3098031 GCF_000412655.1 Myotis brandtii
GCGCTACCTGCGCGGGGAGGAGGCGCGGCTGCGGGACCTGACCAGGTGAGGGGCCCCAGGGGCCCGAGTGGGGGAGACTGAGTCAGGACGGGACTGAGACGCTGTGCTCCAGGCTGGGGTGGCGCTGAGACTCATTGCCACCCTGCGTGGGACTTCAGACCCAGCGTCACGCCCACCGTGAGACTGAGACGCGGGGGGTGTGACTCCCCAGATGCATTGTCACCCTGTGTGCGACCCCAGGCGAGACAGTGTGGCATGGGGTGATGGGGAACTGAGGCTGAGTCTGACCCCAGAGACACTGTGTCACACAGTGTGGCCTCACACAGAGACAGATGCGGGAAGGTGTGGTGGAGTGCCTCTGAGGCCAAGTAGGACCTCGCAGGACAGTGTCCAAGGTGTGGGCCCCCAGGCTCGGTGTCACAGAGATGCCCAGACGCTAGCAGAGGGCCATGGGGAGGAGACTGTGTGATGCTGTAGCCATACGTGTGTTGACCATGTGACTGGGTCATTGGTGTTTGTTATGAGTCAGGTGACATTCTGTGACCACGTGGGAGACGCTCATGTCAATGGAACAGGATGCACATGGCACTATGGGTACCATTCCCGTGGGAGAGATGCAGAGTATGTACTAGTGATTGTGCAAGTCACTATGTGAATGTGCTTCACTTTCATCAATGTATTCAATGCGTGTGTTTGAGTGCCAAGCACTGTTCCAGACACTGGGGATAAACAAGACCCAAGACTCAAGGAGCTTGGAGTCTGTAGCATCAGGACTGTGAGTCAGAGATGCCCACATGTCCTTTGCTTTCAGCTCTCCCTTCTCTTCACCCCAGGAAGAGCTCTCTAAATTCTAAATAAATGATAACTGAAGTGTTATATGTGTATGAAAGTGTATGACACCAAGAAAATACTGGGTACACAGACAATAGGGTGGTGAAGGCCT
>NW_005359225.1:3098175-3113353 GCF_000412655.1 Myotis brandtii
CTGGGTAAAACCATTCTTGATGCTAGAGCAGCGGTTCTCAACCTGTGGGTCACGACCCCTTTGGGGGTCGAACAACCCTTTCACAGGGGTCGCCTAAGACCATCGGAAAACACATATATAATTACATGTTGTTTTTGTGATTAATCACTATGCTTTAATTATGTTCAATTTGTAACAATGAAATTGGGGGTCACCACAACATGAGGAACTGTATTAAAGGGTCTCGGCATTAGGAAGGTTGAGAACCACTGTGCTAGAGGATGCTGGGTATAGCACACACAAGCAGATACTCAGCCAATATTGTTTTTGCTATACAATCAACAAGCGCTAGTGCTATACACCGTGGGATAAAACGCTGTAGACTTGGAACACTGGGGCACCGTCATCACATACTGACTCTGTCAGTGTCAAGCTATGAAAGATCAATGATTGTATCTGACACCACATGTGTGAGCATGTGCTGTGCCTTCTCTGCTTGGGACATGGAGAAGCCCGCAGTGTGAGAAACGGTGGTGTAAACACATTGTTATCTGAATATATTGATACTGTGCTTCTGTGATGGGCCCCTCTGCTGAGCTGAGACAACAAAAGGCTGTCTGAAATGTACTGCTTATAGAATTGTGAGTGGGTGTTTGTGATGGTAATACCCATTCTGGGGCACATGGGAAGAAGGTGTGTGGAACACCAGGGCTGTGTGGGAGAGCCACGAACAAGAGAATCAATTTGTGTGTGGAAGTGTATGTGACAGATCTTGTTTGTTACTCAGTGGTGACCGAATGATGATGTAATTTGGAATGTGCTCTTAAGTGTGTAGTTTGCATGTAAGCATTAGATGCATGTTTAAATTCACTGTTAGTTTCAAATAGGCATGATACACACATATATAATGTATGTAAGTATATATTAATAATAACAGTAAATGATTATGATTTCCATAATTCTTGTCACTCTTTGGAGGAACATAGTTGCCTAATGTTCTATAAGCCCACGTTTACAGAGCAAAATATTTTAATTTTGTTCTTAGGCTTGATCAGTGATTTTCAACCTTTTTCATCTCATGGCACACATAAACTACTTCCTAAAATTCTGTGGCACACCAAAAGATATATTTTTTTGCCAATCAGACAAAAAAATAGGTCTAATTTTGATTCATTCACACCAGATGGTTATTGTTGTGTTGTCTGTTGTCCTTTTTTAATTTGACAATCTAAAGGAAAGGAGGTCAGTGACCCTGACTAGTCAGGTAGTGCATGTTTTAAACATTCTTGTGACACACCGGTTGAAAAGCGTTGGTTGGTCTAGACTGAAGTCCAAGTTTATTGATGGAAATAGCAGACTTTTTTGTCTTTGATTTCAGATCCCCACATGCTCCCGGCTACCCGTGTGCTTGTTCTCTTACACTAACCCCTCTTTTTGGTGGTCCTGATGGAGATGAGGGTCAGAACTCTGACGCCCTTGCCAGCCTCTCAGGGAACAAGCTCAGAAGAGCGCCTGTTGATTAAAGCATCTGGGCAGGGCTTCACTGTCTTATCACCACTGTCATTGTCAAAGGGGGAGGTTTTGCACAAACCTTCTCTCATTTAGTTCTCTCTGACACGCAGTGCTTTGGAGGAGGTTTGTATTACTGTCTTAAACAAATGAGACATTATTTTAAACTATGAGAAAACCGAAGGACTTTATCCAAGATTATAAATGCAGTGGGTAGCAAATCCAGGACTAGAACACAGCTCTTTTGATTCTCCTCCCATCATGCTGTGATGTTCTCCTGCTTGCTTATCTGTTATGACAGGACCCAGACCTGAGGTTTATGAGCAGCCAGAGTACATAATGGTTAGGAGTCTGGATTCAGCAATTTAATAGACCTCTGTTTGAATCCTTGGCTCTGACTTTGGGCGAGTTTCTTTATCTCTTTAAGCATTAGCTTTTTAATCTGTAAAATAATGGTAGTGAGAGTTCCTACCCCCATAGGGTTGTTGGAGGGATTAAATACCATATAAAGGTATTTATCATTGTGCTTGGAATGTAATAATTGCTCAATAAATGTTAGGTCTTCACGATTGTTAAGACTGACTAGTGAAACTAGACCCCACGTTTGGCTTTAAACAGTAACTAGGACTGTGAGAGCTCAGATAATAAAACAGAATCAGAAAAATTCTAGATCCTCTTCTCATGTGACTTACGGACATGTAATTTCAGAAAGTATAATTTGATATTTTTGAGACTGTCTGTTCTCGAATCAGTGCTCTAAAAACCTAGTGAAATGTTTGCTTTTTAAAGCAAGAATTTTGGGGGTTCCTGCTCATGTTCTTATACTCCCAATCTGGTGATTTCATGGACTTGAGATGTTATTTCTAAGGGCCTCAGTTGATATTCTTCTCTGAATTTTTAAATTTAAAAATGAAATTTTGGGGGGGAGGGCGTTGAAACTACTCTCTACCCACATTAATGAATAAAAATTATACTAGTTATAGTATATATTGTTATATACTAGTATAGTATATATTTGTTACATATATAAATATAATATAGATATATATAATTAAGCCCTAGCTCTTTTTATTGGTACAGTTTTTTAAAACTACCAAGATTGAAAGAGTAGGGCCAGCAGCAGTTATTTCTGTGCTAAGAATGAACCATTCTGAATGTCTCGGAAGAACTGAAGCAAAGCCATTTCTGAATTCCGAAGGAGAAACATATTGAATTAAAATAGCCCATGTATTGTGGTTGGATCATCTGTCCAGGCTCCGTCTAATGCAGGGATTGGGTTGCACATTTTATGTGCAAATTCTTGAAGGAAAGGATCTGCTTTTCCACTCTCAGCAGCATTTGCCATTTAGGAAACCGTGAGGTTTGAATTCAGCATCCAGTTACTCAGTCTCTGAAAACCAGCTATTTGCTCAGAGGCTGGGCATGGGGCCAACGTTTAGATTCCAAACCAGCCTCAGATATTAGTGGATAGGGTTTTTTTTTTCTCTCTGTAACAGAAAAGTGATGTATCTGAGCGCTGAACTGAATTATGTGCTGCAGGGAAGATCAGACCCCTGTGCTAAATAAACGGAGCCCGTCCTGCAAAGTGGGCTGCGAAGAGAAAAAGAGGTAGTGCTTTTGATCTGATTGATGGCTTGGGACAATCTTCGCCTCACGGCCTTACCTCTTTCCTTTTGTGCCTCAGTTTCCTCTGTTGCCTGTTAGACATCAGTCCTCAAGCACCAGATGATGAATCTATTTATTCAGTTGCGGAAAAGTTGGTGGAAAGAAATACTAGAACGGTCACGCTAGAAGAGAGACCTTCTAGACTAGACCAGCTCTGTCATTTTATAGAGGAAGAAACTGAAGGATAGTTGGAGGCTGGGTCAGGATAAGTCTAACCGTCTTATAAAATCATTGCCCGTTCAGCCTCAGTTGTTTCTGAACACTTACTCTTCAGGTTGGACTCAAGCCCAAGTCTCTGCTGAGAAGTTTTTTCATCGCGCAATGGAATATCTTTCATTAAGTAGTTCCATATGGAGCTGATGCAGGAAATAATGGGTAATAAAAAAAACAAACCCACACCCTGAGACTGGTGTAGTTTCAAAACCCTAAGATAACCGCTCTCAAACAGCCCTGCTTGGGGACCAGAGACACCCTGGTATTCGACAGGCTTCCCATTCCCTCCCTGGGGCACCCAGGTCCTGATTGGCTCCCTGGAAGCACCATAAAGCAAGTCATCTTCTGTTTTCAAGCTCTGTTTGATAGTTGCAGGAACCACCCTTGAGAAATCTTTAGGTCAGATTCTGCTGGAAGGTATGGAAATCCTCCCACCCAACCACCATCTCTATTCTTCATCCCTTTCCGCTCATGGAAGTCCCCACTCTTGCCAAAGAGCTCCTATATTCTCACGTGCTCTTGTACACATTCATGTAAATCCATATCCTTTTCACTTTGATCACACTCTTTTCTTTTACTTCCTTTGCTGTTATTATATTTCTTGGAAATTAATAATTTTAAAGCAAGGGGGAAATTCTTTGAGGGCAGGACTAGAGCTCTTAAGTCTGCCTTTTTAAAATCAATACATTTCAATAGTATGAATCCCGCTGTTAGGAGTGGGATAACCATAGTAGACCAGAAAAGGAGACAGCATGTTTTGCTTACATGAACACTCCTGTAGGATATCTGAGGAGAGAAATTAACGAGAAAGATGGTCACTTCTGGCCCCACTCTTCTGTCCCTTCCTGCAAATGGAAGCATGCTGGAAAACATTACCTCTTCATTCCCCATTAGCCATCATCAGTGTCTACATGTCACTGTTATTGTTCCGATTCTCCTGGTCTCTTGCTTGCAGTTTTGAAATGGCCTCCAAACTGGTCTTTCTGCCTCCAGTCACTTCCACTTCTGAACCCTCCTCCCCACCCTTTCACAGACTTTTATATGTCAACATATCCCACTCTCACTTAAAACTTTTTGGTGGCTCCTAGTTGCACTTAGGGTCAAAACCAAATTCCTCAGCAAGGCCTATGAGGTGCTCCTCACTTCTCCGTCTGATCTGCCCAACTCCCAATGCCCCCTGTGCTCCAGCACTACTAACTGCTTGTAAGTCCCCTGCTGTCTCTCTCTCTCTGTACCTTTGCATCCTCGGGACTGCCTCTGCCTACCGGGAAGGAGGCTTCCTCCTCCCTTCCTCATGTTTGCATTCCCCCATCAATCTCGGTTTATTACCTCCTTTGTGAAAGGAGAGATGATCTTCTCTGACCTGCTCTGGCCAAACCAACCACTCCCTTCTATACTCCCCCCAAGCCTTGTTCAGAAGTCTGGTGTTGCTTCTGTCATGTCATTATTTGTGTCTATATTACCCACTAGACCAGTGGTTCTCAACCTTCCTAATGCCGTGACCCTTTAATACAGTTCCTCATGTTGTGGTGACCCCCAACCATAAAATTATTTTCATTGCTACTTCATAACTGTAATTTTGCTACTGTTATGAATCGTAATGTAAATATCTGATATGCAGGATGTATTTAGGCAACCCCTGTGAAAGGGTCGTTCGACCCCCAAAGGGGTCGCGACCCACAGGTTGAGAACCGCTGCACTAGACTGTGAGTCTCTGAGAACCAAGGTTACTGTCTTATTCACAATTTTGTTCTTAACTCCTAGGATAATATAGTATTTCATTCATTCTTTCATAGAAGTATGTATTGAACTTAGGCATAGAGAGATGAGTATTTTCTTAGGCATAGAGTATTTTCTTATCTATGAAATCCTTGAGCATGGGCCCCTGTCTTGTCCAACTTCTGGCATGGAGTCTGACAAGTAACCAGTATAGACTGACTTGTTGAATGAACAAATACATGTCAAACCTCTATGCCTTTGTGCACATTAGTCCCTGTTGGCTCAAAAAACACTCTTCCCCCCTGCTTTGTTCTAGATCCATGGAAACACTATGGCACAGTCAACTGAGAACAGGCTTCAGAGTTGGCAGGCTTGGGTTCATTCTTGGTTTTGTTGCTAATAGTATGGCCTTGTTTCAGTTTCTTCTCCTGTAAAATTGGCATGATCAAATATATTCTGAAGGTTGTTGGGGGGATTAAATGAGACTATGTATTTAAAACACTTAGCAGAATGCCTAATACATGGTGAGGACTCAATAAGTAGTAGCTATCCATATTGTAATCCTTCAGGCTGGGAGGATTGCCGTCCCCTCTGGGAAGTCTTTCTTGTATTTCTTTCTCCTTTTTACATTTTTTATTATTGATTTTGAGGGAGAGAGAAAGAGAAACATGGATTTGTTGTTTCACTTGTTTATGTATTCATTGATTGCTTCTTGTATGTGCCCTGACTGGGGTTCAAACCCACAACCTTGGCGTATTAGGACAATGCTCTGGTCAACTGAGCTACCCAGCCAGGGCTCTTTCCTTATATTTCTAACTCCCATCTTGGTTAGGTGTCCTGCCTACAAATACTATAGCGCTCCATAGCATGATATGCTCACTTCACTTTTCCAATAGCATGTATCACAATTATTGCAATTAATTGAACAATGTGTTCGCATTTCTACCAGATTCTAAGTATTGAATATAGAATGGTGAGAGAAAAAAAAAGATTTTCTGGATTGTGAACTCCTTGAGAGCTGGACTCTGTCTTGCCTTTGTATCTCTAGCCCCTAGCATGATGCCTGATGTACAATAATTGACTGGTAGAGACTGACTCATTGAATGAACAAATGAAGAGACCTACTTTTGTTGTGATGGTAGTTTTTTGTTGTTGTTGTTTTTGCTTATTGGTTACAATATTCCATGAGTCTCAAGGGATTCAGCATTTCATTTTTAACGACTCTTAATGTTTATACAGCATGCCAGCCTTTCCTAGGTGTCTGGTTGCATCGGTAGGTGAGATCATCCCAGTCCTCTCTTTCAGGTTCTATCACAAGGTGCTTTCTTTGCATGAGGATTCAGCAACCCCTGTGTCTAACCCTCTGCTTGCATTTACTCTCATCAAACGCCTACAGTCTGACTGGAGGAATGTGGTACATAGTCTGGAGGCGAGTGAGAACACCCGAGGTAATGAGGAGGAGGGCTGGGGGGTAAAGAGAAGATTCTATCTCCTGACTCAGTGGAAAGGAGAGAGATTCTGATGGGATGTGATGAAGGGTAATGAAGTGGGTAGGTATTACTTGATCTCCTTAGCTCTAATTATCACAAAGAACTAGGTCCCCTTGTTAATAAGTTTATATAATTTTACATTAGAAAGCACCTTCATATCCATTATCTCACTTGATTTTGGATCGAATCCAAAATATCATCCCATTTACCTATATGTAAAAAGTGATGTCTTCTAATAATTTCTGTTTTATTAAGTTGCCACTACAGTGTGATCTGTTGCAGGATCACTTTCTTAATTTACTCTGCTTTGTATTTGAACAAGTTTGTTGACTTTAGGGAAGTTAAGAGGAAAAATAATTGTCCCTGCAAAGGGCAAGACTCCTGGAGACAGAGAGGAGGGAACAGTGTGATAAAGGTGTGTGCCTTAGTTTTTACTCTAAAGCCTTTATTCCTTATTCAGAAGATTGTATTAAGCATCACTCTGTGCCAGGAATGGTGCTTGCCACTGAGAAGAAAAGCAAATCAAATATCATTTTTTATTCTTGAAATATGTGAACAGGTAATTATGCCTTGCATGTATGAAATGCTCACCGCCTGCTTTCTGAATGGAGGATTGTTTTCACGACCTTTCCAGCTCTGAAGGATGGCTTCGAGAAGGTGGAGCAGGACCTGCCAGCCTTCGAGGACCTTGAGGGAGCAGCAAGGGCCCTGATGCGGCTGCAGGACGTGTACGTGCTCAGTGTGAAGGGCCTCGCCCGAGGCGTCTTTCAGAGAGTCACTGGCTCCGCGGTCACTGACCTGTACAGTCCCAGCCGGCTTTTCTCCCTCACGGCAGATGACTGCTTCCAAGTTGGCAAGGTAACAGTTTTCAGGGAGAGGGCGCATTGCTAGGGGCTACTTTCTTGTGGATGAAATCATTATATCCCAGTTGCTTTTTACATTTTTCTAATTCTGACAGCAAACTTGGAAATTTGTTGTTATTCCCCATTTTCAGGTGAAGAAACTGAGGTTCAGAGAGGGTGTAGCACTTACCTAAGGTTTCACAATTTTAAGTAGGACTAAAATTTGAACCCGGGTCTTATAACTCCAAATCCCAGGCTCTTTCCATGATAGCTAAAGTGACCATCTACTTAGGACACTATTGGGAGTGGAAGGGGTGTTATTAGCCAGGACAACAAACATACACCGGGACTGTCCTGGGGAAAGTGATCCTTTGGTCACCCTAGTTCAGCGATCGGCAAACTCATTAGTCGACAGAGCCAAATACCAACGGTACAACGATTGAAATTTCTTTTGAGAGCCAAATTTTTAAAACTTAAACTATATAGGTAGGTACATTGTTATTAACTTAATTAGGGTACTCCTAAGGCTTAGGAAGAGCCACACTCAAGGGGCCAAAGAGCCTCATGTGGCTCGTGAGCCGCAGTTTGCCGACCACGGCCCTAGCTATTGCACCCTGACTGAGGATGAACAGCTGGGGGGAGAGGAGAAGCAGAGTGAAGGGGGGGAAAGGGATAGGAGATGGTGATGTGGAGGGAAGATCATGGACAGTCGGCCTACCGAGACTCTCTGGAATCTCTTGTACGTTTCCTGGGAATTTAGAAATACTAGATCAAAGTGGTGTCACAAAACAGGCCATTCACTCTCACGTTACTGGAGGAAATAGACTTCAGGAAGCTCCCATATGAGATATTTAACTGATCTTTGATCGTAAGTCATAAGCACACTTGAGGTCATTTTACAACATACTCTTTGTGTGCTGTTGCTTTAAGAAGTAATGGAGTACGACAAAGGAGGCAAGAACATACAATGGAGTCAAGACAGTCTCTTCAATAAATGGTGTTGGGAAAATTGGACAGATACATGCAAAAAAATGAAACTAGACCACCAACTTACACCATACACAAAAATAAACTCACAATGGATAAAGGACTTAATGTAAGATGGGAAACCATAAAAATACTAGAGGAATCCAAAGGCAACAAAATCTCAGACATATGCCGAAGCAATTTCTTCACTGATTCAGCTCCTAGGGCATTGGAGACCCTGAATGGAATTAGAGCTGAATCATCAGGTTCCTGGCTAATTTCAGTTTACGCCTGTTAAAATAGTTCCATGTCAATATATGCTTCATTGGTGAGGCCTTTCTGAGTCCGAAACCATATGTTGAAAATTTAGTAAGTCACTTCCTGAAAGTCTCCCTGGCAGTCTTTATTTCGGTGTGTATTTACTTATTTTGAAAGATAAGACATTCCAAATATACCAAAAGTATGTAAAATAATACTGTAACAAGCAATTCTATCTATCATTGAGATGAGATATATGTTCAAATTTTGCTATATTTGTTTCAGATTTTTTTTCAAGTCTTTACAAAATAATTTACATAGAGCTAAATAAAGCCTCACTCCTTTTCCTTCTCACCACCCACCACCCTTTCTACTCCACCTTCCCCAGGTACCAGGTAACCGTTGTCCTGAACCACAGAGTATGAGCTTTTCTAAGTCCAGCTCTTTTCACTCAGCACATTATGTCTGTGAAACTCATTCATGTTGTTGCGTTTATTAGTAGTTCATTCCTTTTTATTGCTTAGTAGTATTCCATGGTATGAATATATCACAAACTGTTCACCCAGTTTCCTATTGATGGATACTTGGATTGTTTCCAGCATGGCCTACTTTGAATGGAGCTGCTATTAACATTTTTATGTAAGTCTTTCTGTGGATATTTGTTTTCATAGCTCTTGGTTAAAAACCTGGGAGTGGTGTTGCTGGGTCAGAGAATAAACTTCAATAATTATTCACATGTGGCCAAGTGTGTTTCATCTACATGTCTCCAATTCCCTCCATCATTGTTTATTTTATTTATTTATTTTAAATATATTTTATTGATTTCAGAGAAGAAGAGAGAGGGAGAGAGAGATAGAAACATCAATGAACTGTGACCTCCTGGTTCATAGGTTGACACTCAACCACTGAGCCATGCCGGCTGGGCCGTCATCGTTTATTTTAAAGTGGATCACTCTATTTTCTGATTTCTTAATTGTCTAATTCCCCAACCCTACCTACTATTATGTCTGTTGATTCTTGTTCATGATCAGTTATTTCCTGGTAGCATTTATTGTGTTTGATCGTGAGGTTATTTTTAGCAGGACTTTTCCCCCCATAGAAGAATTTCTGTGCCCAGAATTGTGGGAATATTCCCCCAGAGAGTTTTGGATTTTCTTCTTCCAGGTACTCGGGTGGTATCACTGGACTTAGACCCCCCCTTTTTTTTGACTCTACATTATATCCCCATGACTTATTTATTTTATAACTGGAAATTTATACCTTTTGACCCACCCCCTACCCCCTACCTTTGTCAACCAATTTGTTTTCTCTTTCTATGGGGTTTGTTTGTTTGTTTGTTTGTTTAGATTTCACATATAAATGAGATCATATGGTATTTGTCTTTCTCTATCTGACTTATTTCACTTAGCATAATGCCCTCAAGGTCCATCCATGTTGCAAATTGCAAGAGTTCATTCTTTTTATGGCTGAATAATATTCCATTGTAGGTGTGTTATATATATATAACTTTACTTGTTCATTTGTCCATTGCTAAACACTTAGATTGTTTCCATATATTGGCTATTGTAAATAATGCTGCAATGAACATGTGGGTACAGATATCTTTTTGAGTTAGTGTTTTCATTTTCTTCAGATAAATACCCAGAAGGAATTGTTGGACCTAATGGTAGTTTTATTTTTAATTTTTTGCAGAATCTCCATATTGTTTTCCATAGTGGTTGTACCAATTTACATTCCCACCAACAGTGCACAGGATTCCCTTTTCTCTACATCCTCGCCAACACTTGTTGTTTTTTGTCTTTCTGATAATAGCCATTCTAACAGGTGTGAAGTGATAACTCATGGTTTTGATTTGCTGTGGCCTTAGATCTATTTTTATATTGATTAATTGGCCTGATGATTCCTTAACTGTATGAATAATGTAAATTCACACCCTAAACTCAAGTGAAGCGTAGGCTTAAGGTTAGTAATATTCTAAGGAGCTATTTTATTCCCCTAAACAGAGCCAACAGAAACAAACCAACTTTCTTTTCTCCTTGTGGCAGTGGGTAGATTTTTTTCTGGTCTACTCTTATTCTTAAGGTATTGTTTTCAGTGGGTTACCGTTTTATGAATGTGTCTAAATTCCAATCCCTAGATTTGGGGAGGTCTACAGAAGACTCATCTGTCCTCATGTGGGCATTACAATCTAAGGTTACTAAGTACCAAGGTTACTAAGACTTACCCCCATCCCAGGCAGCTTCAGCATCTGCTCATAAGTTTATTGCTTGCATTTTTCAGCTGCTCCTTTTTTGTTTCTGGTGCCTGAGTATTTTCCATTCTTTCTTGAAAATATATAAATAAATGTTTTATTCAAAATTTCTAAATCTCTGTGGTTGGAAGGATTCCAGTTATCTCAATCTTTCTCATGGAAATCTTAAATAAATTGTTAACTTAGCAGAAAAGGTTCAGTCATTTTTTATCATAATTCCTCAACTCAGTCTTGTCACAAATAGGGAACTTGAGGACCAGAGAGATAACACCGCAGGTAAAGTGCAGGCCTGGGATAGGAATTGACTTACAGTTAGGCTGCAGAGTCACGGTGTCTCTACATTCTGCTGTCTTTCTGCCTATCTGGAAGTTATACCTGAATTTGATCATTTTGTAAGAATCCTTCCAGCTCTGCGACTTTATAATTCCATGCTGTCTCCCACATCAATTCCCAGGAAATTCCACTAGCAGTTCTGGTATTCTAGTTAATGGTGAGCTATTAAGAGACAGGTGCTATGTCTAGTACATGTTGCCATATTCCAACATTTAATATAGAACAACGCACTGAGCTCTCATACCATTCCCAGGTCTACCTTCATTATAGTGTCTAATGCATTGTGTCACAATTATTGGTTTATCACCAGCCCCTTGATTTTAAGACCTTTAAGGGCAGGGACCACCGGGTACATTGCAAACACTCAGTAAATATTGAATGAATAAATGAATGAATTAGTCCATTCCTCACACTGCTGCCAGCAATATCTTCCTAAAAACAAGACACTCATAACACTCACTAGCTTAGCCCATGCTGCCCTTTTAAGTTCATTTCCTGCTTCTCTTCACCTTACACCACAGTCACAATGTGTTATTCATACACATTCTTGCTTTGGCTTCTGTTTCTACCATTCCCTCATCTTAAAATGCCCTTCTTCCCAATCTTGGTGTATTGAAATCCTTTGGCTTCTTCAAGGATGTCCCATCTCAGATGCCACTTCTTCCATGAAACCTTTTGAGATTCTCAAGCCTCCTCCTTTTTTTATGTCTGCCCAGCATAGAATATATATATATTTCCTTCCAGCTTTCATGCCAATCTGTCCAGTATTATAGTTAACCTGAGTTCATATCTGTCTTCTCTCCAGGTTATAAATTCCTTAAATGCAAGTATCCTTGTGTCTTCTCTGTACCCAGAGCAATGCCTTGTATGTAATAGGTGCTTAATAAATTGAATTTAAATGAATTTGAGATGAAAACTGGCTTTGTTGGGTTCCAAAGGCCCCCCACTCTTTGCATGTCATGTCCTTTCCTCTGCCTGTGGACTAAGGCTTTAATGATGGTGCCTGTGTTTCCTACAGGTGGCCTATGACATGGGGGATTACTACCATGCCATCCCCTGGCTGGAGGAGGCCGTCAGTCTCTTCCGAGGATCTTACGGAGAGTGGAAGACAGAGGATGAGGCAAGTCTCGAGGATGCCTTGGATCACTTGGCCTTTGCCTATTTCCAGGTAGGGGAGTGAGACTCACTGCTTTCATCACAATAAATGTAATGCTTTATATGCACTTTACAATTCTGTAAGCATTTTCATGTCTCTTAATTTACTTCATCTTCCTAACAGGACCAAATGTGAGTCGAACAGGGCGGTAATTTTATTATTTCCGCATTTCATACGTGAGTAAACTAAATCTCCAAAGAATTCCTAACTTGTCACAAAGTTCACTTGTCCAAGTCTGTCTGACTCTTAATCCAGTGCTCTTTGCAATGCACTGACTACTTTGAAATCATCGTCTCCCGTGTAGGAGGGCAGTCTTTCACTCGTAGCAGCAACAGCTGCATCGGCACATGTTTAGTAGGTTCACGGTCAATGTAGATCACTCTTTTGCAGTCTCAGCAATTCATAACTCTTCACAGATATTGTGCCATGATATTGCGAATGTCCAAGGAAGAAGTTTGATTGCTGTCCTCTTCCATCTGCAGTCGAGTCCAACTGTAACATGACTAGTGTCCAGCTATAGAGCGGGCCTTATTGGTCCATAGTACCAGCTCAATGCCTCCTCCAGTGTTTCCTTGACACTGTTGATCTTTGACCTGTTGTCCCTCACGTGGGAGCTCATTTCCCTAAATATGGGAACCGTCATCTTTTGGCATAGCTAACCCCATTTCCCAACTGCTTTGTGCAGTCTTCAAGAATAGGCTGAAAAAGTCACTGCGGAGCCAATTCCTTAGAGTTTCAAAAGCTAATAAACCAGTTCTACGCCCTACATTCCTTTTTCTTTCCCCCTTTTGCTGAGAAAAGGGAGGAGGATATGGGCGGTCCAACCCCACGTGTTGCTCCCAAGACATATCTGTTCTCAGTGCAGCAAATGGTCTGGTTCCTCTCATGGAAGTTTCTGGTAAGTGGATCTTTGTTATAAAACTTAGCAGGGTGCCTCTCCTAACTTTCTTGCTCAATTGCTACATATTAAAACTGAAATCGAATCACTGTGATGCAGCAAAGCACAGGAAGTGATTGAATTTTAATAGAGGAAGAAAATGGAGAATTGACACTGAAAGACTCAGAGACGATAAACTAAAGCAGCTTACCCTGAAAGATGGCGTTTTTAATCCAGTGTCTGATTGTTAAATTTGGGGTCTCCCCCCCTCTCCCCCGTGATGACTTAAATTTCTCTTCTACTCACTGACAAAATCTCCCTTCCCACAATCGTGCTTTGTCTGGTAAATTTTATTCATCTTACAAGGCATAGCTCAGATGTCACCTATTTTGTGAAGTCTTTCTTAGTTCTCCTGAGACTCCACAGACTCTCCTTCTTTGTGCTCTGACAGCACAATTTTTTATGCAACAGTAATAGAACACATAAGGCATTGTCTTATAGACCCTGTATGTTCCCTTTTTTTACCCCCAGTAAGTTAGAAATCAATGTCTGTTCATGGACCTTTCATTTCATTAAAAAAAAAATATATCAGCTTCAGCTAAAGACAAAGAAAGAAAGCTATGAGGAGAGGCCAGTTATGGGAGGTTACCCAAAAAAACATGGTAAACAAAGGTAAGGTTGTTGTGCAGATTTTAATGGATAAGATTCTCTTGTGATTTAGAGTCGCCCTTCCCTTCCTGGCCCACAGAGGGAGATACTTACAAATGGGGATGCCCTTTATGTCCCCTACAAAAGGGTAACACTACTCTGGTTTTCAGAATGTCTCCTGCGTCTGCTCTTTCTCAAAATATTTAGCTTAGAATTATCCTTATGCCAAAAAGGCATATTTGGGGATAGCATATTCTACTGCCATTCAGTACTCACCTCAGAGAGTTGTGAGGATTAGATGAGCTCATACGTGTAACACCCTAACACTGACACATATGTACTCAATACATGGAAGCAATTATGATTATATTACATACCACAAGTGTATGTTCTCTTTTTCCATTTAACATTATTTAGTATACACATTTCCAAAGAAATTTAACTGAAACATAAAAAGTAATTCTAACATTGTTCTTGATAAAATATAACAATTTCATGAAAAAACCCTTCATTTTAAAAATACATAAAATTACATTATAGTTCTCTTTATTTCAAAAGAGTTTGAAAAACTGTAACCCTTAGTTAATATCTGACATTATAAGTGTCAATAGATTATTTAACTATTCCTCTGTTAAGTATAAAAAAGAATAATTAATTATATTAAATATTTCGAAACGATCTGTATGTCCCACAATAGTGGAATGGCTAGGTCATCTGTGAGGTAGCTTCTTGATGAAATAAAATGCACCCATTAAAAATGCCCAATCTCTTGCACACCCATGTTCATAGCAGCACTATTCACAATAGCTAAGAGGTGGCCGCAGCCCATGTGTCCATCAAAGGATGAATGGATAAGCAAAATGCAGTATCCTATCTAATAAAAGACAAACATGGTAATTAGCCGTACCTTCGCTACCCTTCCCATTGGCTAATCAGGGCGATATGCAAATTAACTGCCAGCCAAGATGGCGGCCGGCAGCCAGGCAGCTTGAAGCGAACAGGAAGCTTACTTGCTTCAGTGACGGAGGAAGCCAACGTTCCCCGCCTGCCGCTGCCGGCCTCTGAGCTTGCAGTTTGAAACATTGTTACAAATATAGAAGCTAAACAAAACCCCAGAAACCTGCTTTCAGCCAGCCGGGATCTCAGAGCTGGAGTTGAAACAGTGTTTCAATTATAGAACCCAAACAAACCAGATACCTGCTTTCAGCAGCCGAGGCCTCAGAGCTGGAGCCAAGCCTCAGAGCTAAAGCTGGCCCAAAATAAAAAAAAAAA
>NW_005359225.1:3115098-3148989 GCF_000412655.1 Myotis brandtii
TCCCCCCCCCCCAGTGCACAAATTTTTGTGAACCGGGCCTCTAGTGTATTTTATAACTATGTAAAGACTATATGTTATCCAGAGTGTTTGGAGTGCCAGGTTCCAGTGGAGCATTGTTTTTCTATTTCTCATGTTTTATTTATTTTTTTATTTTTTAAAGATCTTTATTGTTGAAAGTATTACATATGTTCCCTGATTTTCCCCTATTGGCCCCTTCATCACCCTATTGAACGTGTATGCATATATCCATAACCCATGGACACTGTCTTGGATGTTTTATAATGTGCTTATTATTGCTCTTATCACTAAAAATAAAAATTTAAAAAATACATATATTTTTATTGATTTCAGAGAGGAAGGGAGAGGGAGAAAGAGATAGAAACATCAATGATGAGAGAGAATCATTGATTGACTGCCTCCTGCACATTCCCTACTGGAGAACGAGCCTGCAACCCGGGCATGTGCCCTTGACTGGAATCGAACTTGGGACCCTTCAGTCCATAGGCTGACACTCTATCCACTGACCCAAACCAGCTAGGGTTAAAAATAAAAATTTTGATATGCAAAAATAAAATGACCAGAAGGAAATAGAGTTCTATCAGTTCACCATCATCCCAGAGCAAGGAGACAGCCCACCTAACCTGGTCTGTTCCTCAAGTTTGTCTAAGTCCTGTTTACTTTTGCCCAAGGTTGAATGGCTACAGGAAGAGTTCATTACTATGTGGTAGGAATGGTTCAGGGTGAGGTATTCCTTTGCCTCCCTCCTGTTGGCAGCAAAACGTCACCAAGTCTTAGACCAGTGGAGTCAGATGGAACCTTGGTTCAGCAACCTCAGCACTTGAGTTCTGGCTAAGAAAGAATTCAGAGCCAAGATTCAAATACTACAAGCAAAAGTTTATTTAGAAAGTCACAGAGGGATGAAAAGTGAGCCAGCTGGGCATGGGCTTAGGAACAAGTTAGAGGCAAAAGAAGGGCCCTTGGAATTTAGGAGAAAGACAGAGGCAAGGAAAATGCACCGGAGGGAAGGGGGTGGGAAAGGTGCAGGGTTGCTCAAGAGAGAGCCACACTGGGTGCTGGTCTTGAGGGTTATTTATCTGAAGGTCCCAGGGGAGGATCTCAATAGAATATTCATCAGCTTTCCAGGTGTGTCCTTTCAGGGTCATGGTCTCCACTGATTGGTCGGCACCAGGTCTGGGCTCATTAGTCAATGTAGCTGGTCCTGAGGTCAGCCACGGCATTGTTTATCTGGTTTTGCTGCTTTCCTGGGCCTGGGACTGAAACACAACTGAGGCCTAGATGTTATCCATAGGGGTTGAGGCTTAAGGGAGTGGTTGTGCAAGGGCCAACATGGGAGTCGCATGAGGCCACTCTTTGGCCCCTTGTTCCTCCTCCAGGGGGTTATACCACATGACTAGTGACATGCCAGGGGAGGAAAGGTCAGGGTAGGGCCCAAGTCACACGACCAGCGATATGAAAGGTCAGGGGGGCTAATCCCTATGACCAACAATATGAAAGGTCAGGTCTGAATGAATTTCCCAGTTTTCCCCATTGCCAGGCACCCAGGGCCGTCCACCCTGGTGACCTTCTGTACCTGGCCTATCGTCCTTGCTCTGCTCGTGCCTGTCTAACTGCCTAGCACACTTCCACTAACTTTGTCGACTCCAGAAAGTATTGAGTCTGGAGAAAAAAATATATTTTTACTAAGCGAATATACTTTATTAAGTATATTACTAAGTATTACTTTTTAAATATACTTTATTAAGTATATTTTTCATACTTAATATGAAACTAAACTTTTATAGTTTCATATTAAGTTTAATACTGAAATTTATCCAAATAATAACACCCTGCAATTACATGGTCTTGCATGCTTTAGGGTTCGAGAACATTTTAAGAAAGTTTATTTTTACTTATTTTTCTACCTTCCCCGGTAAGGGTGGTAATAAGTCATTGGTAAATGAGGAAACTGAGGAGACCTGATTTACATCAGGGCTGCAAATCCTGAATTAGGACAGAGAACCTCCCCATTTCTAGTCTGCTGCCCATTTCAATGAGTTTTATTATCTACTTATGGTAAGAATATTTTATAATACTTTTGAAAATCCATTGATTGATTTGGTCAGAGGAGATATCCTCAGTGCAGTAAACTCTTTCCCTTTTCTTTCTTTTTTTTTTTTTTTATAGGCGGGAAATGTTTCATTTGCCCTCAGCCTCTCCCGGGAGTTCCTTCTCTACAGTACGTAATGATAAAAGAGAAGCCACAGGTCTGAGTTGCTGGAAATCCCTTCTTCTCTTGCCCTTTAATCTCTGCAAGTGGAATACAGCTATCTATTTTTATTTTTCTAATTTCATAATCTAAGTCACATTTCTAATTTGGATTGAATCTTACATACTGATTGATGCATTGGGAGTGTGAGTGTGTGGGGAGTTTAAGTGAGTTGGAAAATGCTAAAAAGAAGATACTAATCTGTCCTTTCCTCCTCCACCCCCAAACAGTTATATATTAATATTGCTTCAATGGGGAACAGGTCCTGGATTGGGAGCCAGCTTCTTCAGGGACATCGAAAGACCCAGGTTTGGGAAGTAGACCTGGGAACTAGTGAACTCAAGGGGAGCTATGTGTGCAAGGAGAGTGACTCAGCAGGATTATTCACATCTACAAAGAGATATCAGTTCTTCCTTTAAACCAGGGCTCACTTTGCTATGCAAGCATCCCGCCCAGTTAGCACAGAATGGAGCTTGGACCCTCACCAGAGTTGAACAAGAGAGAGACTTTCTAGCTTAGCTCTCTGCTTGGATATTTTTGTGTACAATTTTGGTAGCAGATGGCTTCCCAGATTTTCCTTTAATAAGATATTTAGATTCTAAAGAAAGATACATAATCAATATAATGTTTTAATAGTTATAAAATATTTCATGTAGGACTTTACAGTGGTTTTTTATCTATCACTTTTGAATGAATCCACTTAGTAATGTTATTCTATTCTGATAATTTGGCAAACCGGTAGGATAAGGAAGTAGCCGTATGGTCTGGAAACACATGGGCAATTAGTGGTGCAGGCAAAATGAGAACCCAGTGTTCCTTTATTTTTGTGCTTGATGTGGTAAAATCTCTGCCTGTCCCAGAGAGCCCACATTGTGCACTATTATAGGTGGATGAGCAGGACACAGCAAATTGAGATTCCCAGTTCCATTTCTGGCGTTGCAGTATTTTCACTGGTGTTTTGGGTTCATCATTTCCATTCTTCAGAATTCCATTTCTCCTCTTATGAAAAAAAAAAAAAAAGGTGGTAATTTCTGTCCCCTCCTTCCCTCCTTTGTCAGGGCGGAGGTGGCGGTTAGAAGCACACCCAGCTCCACAGAGAAAGATGCTTTGGAAGCATTAGAGCAATTTAGCACCTTCTTCTGAGAATCATAGACAGAGGCTAGAAGGCCAGGGGTTGTTGCCAACTCGCAGGGCATCTTGCAGCCAAAGTGGGCACAAATAAGACACAAGACCCCACAGGAACTCGGGCTAGAACTAAAGCTAGAACCCCCATGTCCCATACTGCTTTGCTCTGTGTTTAGGAATTCTGAAGGAGCTGGAAGAGTCAGGAATTAATCAGCTTCCAGTTCTCCAGGAGGAATAGGCCGGGCCTCTGCTATAGGGTTTGGCTCTCAACTCTCTTTTATAGCACTCACTTGTCATGTTTCATTGTAACTACTTAATGTCTCTTCCCCATTAGACTGTAAACTCTAGGAAGTTAGCTCTAGCACAGTATCTGTGTATAGCAGATGTTTGCTGAAGATTTACTGAATAGATGACTAAATGAACGAATGAAAGGATGAAGATTATTCCCTATGCAAAAAAAAATGACCATGCACTGTCCCAGAGCTGCCGTCCTGATGATCCCTTGGTCTAGGAGTGTTAAGTACCACTTTCCTTTCCAAAGTCCTTTACACCTTCAGATCTATCAGGCCCAATTCAATCTTCTTAAGATACCCGGTACTCTTCTGGGAGTGCGGGCCCCGGGGACACAGGAGTTACCAAGGTGTGCCGGTGCTGGTCGCGGTGACAGTGCAGCTGTGGGACACCGTGGCTGCACTCCTGGGCCCACTGCTTGTCAATCTGCATTATCCCTGCTCTGCTTTCTCCCAGGCCCGGATAATAAGAGGATGGCCAGGAATGTCTTGAAATATGAAAAGCTCTTGGCAGAGAGCGCCAACCAGGCCGTCGCGGAGGCTGTCATCCAGAGGCCCAATGTGCCCCACCTGCAGACCAGAGCCACCTACGAGGGGTTGTGTCAGACCCTGGGTTCCCAGGTAGGATTATTCAGAGAAAGAGAAAAGGGGAACCGCTTGGCTATAGAGAGAGTAGAATTGGGGCAATGTGAGGAAAAAGGCCAGTTTAAGAAAAAAAACACGCTCACTTGGACAGCATCAGTGACCGCATTCTGGATCTCCCACAGTCCACTGTTTTTATGTGTAGTTCCCCTAAATTCGTGCCAGCTCCTAGACCCTTTCCTCGTATGCTGACTCCAGCCTTTCCTTCCAGCCTACTCACTACCAGATCCCGAGCCTCCACTGCTCCTACGAGACCAATTCCAGTCCCTACCTGCTGCTGCAGCCCGTCCGGAAGGAGGTCATCCACCTGGAGCCCGATGTTGTTCTCTACCATGACTTTGTCAGTGACTTGGAGGCTCAGAAAATTAGAGGGCTGGCAGAACCGTGGGTGAGTCCCCAACGCTTGCCAAGAACTTTCTTCTGTGCCTTCACAGGCCTGGAGTTCAGGAGTGTGAGAACGGACAGCCTGAGCAACTACACCTTTCAGCGGTTCAGGAATTCAAAATGACAACTGTGCCGTACAACTGATCAATGGTGCAAAAATATCACAGTAGTGGTTGCCTCTGGAGGGAGGGGATTGGCTGGGGAAAGGTACAAGGGATTTTCTGGGGTGTTGAAATGTGCTCTCAATATCTTCTTAGGGATATGGAGGACACAGCTGTAGGCATTTGTCAAAGCTCACCAAATAGTACACTCCAGTTCTGTGTGTTTCATTGTATATCAATTTAATCGGAAAAAAAAGGTATCCTCCCAAAATGTCCATCATTCTATGTAATTGGTAAAAGGAAAAAAAGGGTGAAATGACAGGGTCAAGAGTGATATCCTGGTCCAGATTTACAGACTTACAGAGTGGAGAGATGATCCAGCTCAGCTTTATTATTTTGTTAAGGGGGAAACAGGCCCAGAGAAGAGAAGGGACCTGACTGATTAAGGTCCCCCATGAAGCTAGAGCCAGAACAGGAACTGCGAGGGGCGGTGATGGTCACGCGGCTCGCCCTCTGCCTGGTACCCGTTCTCTCAGGCTCAGTTACATCCGCCAGCAAGCAGACTGAAATCTCCAGGACAGCAGACAAATCTGCTTCTCTCTCCCATTACACGTCAGTGGTGGGCTGGCTGCAGCTCCGCCCCGCTGTCTTCACTCTGACCCAGCCTGCAGAGCAGCCTCTGTTTGGGACATTGCCAGTCTCGTGGGAGAGGGAACAGACCGAGATGGCAAACTACTGGCTGGCTCTTAGAGCTTCTGCTTGGGCGTGTCAGACGTTACTTCTGTTCACATTTCGTTGGTGAAAGCAACGCTGAGAGAGAGAATATTGGATTCTCCTACAGGGAAGGCACTGCAAGTTGCTGTGCCAAGCTTGACATCGGTGTAGAGGGGACGTTTAGTTGTCGCCCAGAGAATGTGGCAAATATTTAGGGAAATTATAATACAGTCTCCCTCTCCACTCTAAATGTTGCACCTTTTTACAAATGGCCCATGACCTGGCTCAGCAGTACTCACATGAGGGTGCCCGTCGTGGTGTGCTGTTCATGCAGCACCTGTTACTCACTGGTCGGGAGACGGAGCCTGCTGCGTGCCCACACGCCGACATGCTGACACACTGCGGGGGGCTGGCTCCCGCAGAGAGATGAAGTATGGATCCTTCCCCTTTAGGGACGCGCTGCATAACGGGGAAATAGAGATCTACAATACACTGTACTGTGTGCTGTCGGAGAGGTGTGTGCAGGGAGCCGTGTGATGGCAGCAGAGGAAGCGAACCTCCCGCTGAGGGAAAGGCAGTTGGGTGAGGAGTAGCTGAGGGAAGAGGAAGAAACAGAGAGGGCTTCCCCGTGGACGTGAAATTCATCACAGTGACCAGGTGGCAGAGCATATTCCAAAGACAAAGCAGTCTGTGCCAGGACCTGAGGTGCAACGTGTTCAGGGGGTGGGGGAAGCTCCGTGGCTGGTGTGGTAGAGTGAGGCTGCCCACGGAGGCAGCATCAGAGGCTGTAAAGACCACGGGGATGTGGATTCTATCCCGGAGGCAGGGGGAGAGCTGTCAGACAGGAGGGCGGCGAGATCGGGGCTGCAGATTGTAAGGAGGATTCTGACAGCAGGCATGGACTGGAGGGGAGAAGAGCAGCGATAGTCATTTCACCTAAAAGCCCATCCAGTGAAGTATAGAATCTTCGTAGAGAAGGTGTTTGAGATGAGTAAGCTCCACCGGGGAGCTGAGTGATGTATTTTCAGTAGCTTTGGCTTCTCAGGGAGCCAGCAGGAGCAGTTGGCCAGCAGCTACTTTTTCCTGAGAACAACTCTGTTGCCGTAGTAACAGGACAGAAGGCTCATCCGGAGATACGCACTTAATCCCTCATGGCCAGGTCATCTATTTAGCTTGCACACACCTTGCCACACTCCCTGTCCCCCAGAAGTGTCTTGCTGGGTGGCTGATCCCTGTCTGGTCTTTGGCTCTGCCAGGAATAAGCTCTGTTTGTGTGGTGGCGGCTGCCCCACGGGAGCTGAGCACAGACGCCTCAGAGGCTTGTGTTGAGTTTATCTGCTTCCTAGTCACTGTGCCTTTCACAAAGGATGCTCTCGCCCCCCCACCCCACCCCCCCCACACACACACACATACACACCCACATTCTAACCATACTTAAAGGCTCGGTTGAAACCTCTCACCTCCATTGACTCACTTAGCCCTGACCACTTTCATTGGTTCTTTCAGTAGGAACATTTTTTCAGAGTACTTTTTGGGGGCAACATACAATTATCAGTCCCTCTTCTGAACTGAAAGCTTTGTCACTAGTTGTTTGGTGCTTTACTTTTTGCTGCCATTTATATGTTGTCTGGTATCACTAAAAGTTTCATGGGTGAGCATCCTGTCCCCCCAATGAGACTGTCAACTAGCTGGGATCATACACTGCCCTTCTTGAAATGCCTAGCCCTGTATCATACGGGTTGCAACCAAAGTGACCTTTAAAAGGTTGAATCTGACCATGATAAGCCCTTGCTTAAACTCTCTAATGGGTTACTTTTGCTTTTGAATGATTACCAGCACCTTGGCCTGGCTGCTGCCAACCCCTTCTGTAGCATGTCCCCCTTGCACGCAACTGCCTAACTGCACTGAACTTGCAACCCCAGGCAGGGGTCATACTCTCACGAGCCTCCACACACACACTGCCCTCTGCCTGAAATGCTCTTGCCTTGGCTTCTTTTCGCCTGCACGATTCCTGTTGCCTTTGGGGCATCCTGGGAAGCCTTTCTGTCCCCATAAGAATGGCCCAGATGCTCCTTCTCAGTGTTTCCATAGCATCCTGTACTTGCCCCTGAGGGCACCATTGCATGACTTACGTCTGGTTTCATATGCTGTATTTCCAATGCCTAGCACAGTGTTTTGCACAGAGAACAACCAATAAGTATTTGTCCCCCAAAATGAATGATTTGTAGGTGTACAATAAGTAATCGTTAAAGGAACTCAGTGCAAAGTGGTTCCTTAATAGTGGTGGTGGGAAAGCAGAGATTCTCTAGGATTTTTTTTTTTAATCACTGCTGTTGTCCTAAAAGAACAGGAGGGAACATCTCTCCTCTCTTCAATGAACAACTCCAGAGAGGATGCTGGGAACAACTGGTGGAGGATTAGGTAGAGCAGTGGTTCTCAACCTTCTGGCCCTTTAAATACAGTTCCTCATGTTGTGACCCAACCATAAAATTATTTTCGTTGCTACTTCATAACTGTAATGTTGGTACTGTTATGAATCGTCATGTAAATATCTGATATGCAGGATGGTCTTAGGCGACCCCTGTGAAAGGGTCGTTCGACTGCCAAAGGGGTCGTGACCCACAGGTTGAGAACCACTGAGGTAGAGGCAATATCCATCACCCACTGACTTCCTGCATCCTGATATTGACAGGAACTCCCAAGCATGTGTCGTTCCCATGCTGCAGTTTGTGGCTGGGGAAAGGGGTCCAAGGAAAGGAAGAGGCTTTTCCAAGGGCATCCACCTGGTTAAGAGCAGGAACAATAACATAGAAGCCTCCGGGAAGGAACAGGGTTTTTGTCGTGTGCAGGTCATTGCCCCGAGTTCTGCTCTGACTGCATGTAAAGTACCAGGGCTGGGCCTTTAGACAGCACTCTGCTCATCTCCCCAGTATTGAGCACCCACTCCCTTCCAGGCCTTCTCTGGGCCCTGGGGGTACAGCACTGACAGAAGACCAAGTCCTTGCCCTCATGAAGCTGACATTCTGATGACAGATGCAGAAGAAAATGCATCATCATAAAAATAAACATTATTTTTCTTTCTATCCCTGGTACAGTGCTTTTGCAATTAGAACCCCCTTTATTTGAAAATAATGTTGCGCCCTGACCGGTTTGGCTCAGTGGATAGAGCGTCGGCCTGCGGACTGAAAGGTCCCAGGTTCGATTCCAGTCAGGGGAATGTACCTTGGTTGCGGGCACATCCCCAGTAGGAGGTGTGCGGGAGGCAGCTGATTGATGTTTCTCTCTCATCAATGTTTCTAACTCTCTATCCCTCTCCCTTCCTCTCTGTAAAAAATCAATAAAATATATTTTTTTAAAAAAGAAAGAAAATAATGTTGCCCTGGCTGGTCTATGTGGCTCAGTTGGAGCATAGTACCATACACCAAAAAGTGGTGGGTTCAATTTCCAGTCAGGGCACATATTCAGGTTGTGGGTTGGATCCCCATATCACATCACATCAATGTTTCTCTCTCTCTCTCTCTCTCTCTCTCTCTCTCTCTCTCTCTCTCTCTTTCAAAATCAATATAAAAAATAATGTAGCCCTAGCTCAGGGGTGGGCAACCCCTGGCACGCGTGCCAAACATGGCACGCCAGTAACTTTTGCTGGCACGCGAAACCCTCTCTTATAATCTTCCATTTACAATTGTGAATCTTTGTTCTCAGTGATGAATTTTGTTAAGTCTCGTAATAGGAGTAGCCTGACAGATGAAAGTAGTAGCTCATGCATATCTCTGAAGGTCACGAAATATAAACCTGATGTAAAATCTCTGTCAACAGTGATGCAGCAGCAAAAGTCCCACTGATAATATCAAAAGGAGTCATAAAGTTTTCTGTCGGACTATCAGTGTACATGTATACATTTAAAAATAAATGTATTTTTCATCATCATATACTGTGTTTTTGTCGCTCGAATGAATTTTTTTATTTCTTCAAGGTTCTTCACATACGTACACCTTAAGAGATATCAAGTAGGCGTAACATGTTTAGGGTTGGCATGCAGAAGAATTTTGAGTCAGAGATTTTGCTGGTTTTGTCACGCACTCACAAAAAGGTTGCCCACCCCTGCCCTAGCTGGTTTGGCTCAGTGGATAAAGTGTTGACCCATGGACTGAAGGGTCCCCGGTTTGATTCCGGTCAAGGGCACATACCTCAGTTGCAGGCTCCTCCCTGGCCTTGGTCGGGGCACGTTCAGGAGGCAACCAGTCAGTGTGTCTCTCTCACATCAATGTTTCTTTCTCTCTCTCCATCTCTCCCCCTCCCTCCCTTCCACTGTCTCTAAAAATCAACGGAAAATTATCCTCAGGTGAGGATTAACTAAAAATAGAAATAAACAATGTAAATTTTATGTCCAAACATTCAGTTAAATTAGTGACTTTAAACCTGTTTGGTCCCCTCCCTCCAGTCAGGGCAGTTGCAGCAAACAGATTTTGGTTCCCTGTAAGGAAGGGCCTTTGTTAGAGTTGTTCGGAAGAAATAGGCGGCCACTGAAGGTAGAAAGTTTCCTTCTGTTGGAGGTGTTCATTTAATTCAACAAACACTAAGTGCTTACCGTCGGGCAGGCCCTGTGCCAAACACTGGGATACAAAGAGGAATGAGAAACAGTTCTTTTTCTTACAGAACTCACAGCCGTGTGGATGCAAAAGGGATTAGACTATCACCGTGTTTCAGTTCAACAGACCTTTACTGAGCGCTTACTGTCTACCAGACTCAGTGTTAAAGATTATTTCAACTCTGAGATTTTTGTCACTTCTTATTTTCAAGATCGATAGCTATTACTAAATTAGTATCCTGTGCAAAATATCCTTTAATTGGGAGGAACTGGCGATTGTTAGGTTTATGTTTGGGGGGCGGGGGGGGAGCATGTCTATGGCAATGACGGAGCTCTTCCCTCCGCATCATAACCACTTGGACGTTCTCTTATGTTCTTCCCATCAGCTGCAGAGGTCTGTGGTGGCATCCGGCGAAAAGCAGTTACCCGTGGAGTACCGCATTAGCAAAAGGTAAGAGGGTCCTTCCTTGTCTGGAACTCTGGCCATACCTGCCGCCTACCTTCTGGCCAGCGGCTCAGATGAAGGCCAGCAGCAGCCCTTTGGTGCCATTGGAGATGCTGCCGGAGAACCTCTAGTTGGTGTTGATACCTGTACATTCTTGTTGAGCAGGAGACATGGCCACTCCCCTGCCCCAAAGGCCTCTCACAGGTCGTTATATGGTCCGAGGACTTAACTAGGAGCCATAGGGAAACACTTGAAAAAGCTCCTTTGCCCTAACCAAAAAAATAAGTGTGTAGTTAGTTGCTCTAACCAGGATTGCTTTTCCAGAGAATTCGGTCCCATCCCTCTTGGTAATTTGACTTTCCAAGATTCCATTCCCACGTCCTGACTCATATTCAAAGCATGACTTGCCAGCGTTCAGGCAAGAAGGATGACTGGGATCTCTGGACATGAAGGCTTTACTAGAGGAGCAGATTCAGCTGCCAGAGCCCAGCCGATCCCCTCCTTCCACCCCTGTCCCCCCACCCCCACTGCAGCGCCTTATTTACACTGTAAGGACAAGACTGATGATACAGTAAGAGGGTCCCCATCACAGCCATGGAGATGAGATGGCACATCCTTGGGCAGAGGCCAGACCTCAGGCTGGGTGGATAGTTTTTGCTGTCTGGGAAGTGAGGTGAGGGATTGGGTCTGGTCCATTTAGGAATCTTTCACATTAGGAATTATCCTCTAAGCTTTTTGGGAGGAACTGGCGATTGTTAGGTTTATGTTTGGGGGGCGGGGGGGGGGGAGCATGTCTATGGCAATGACGGAGCTCTTCCCTCCGCATCATAACCACTTGGACGTTCTCTTATGTTCTTCCCATCAGCTGCAGAGGTCTGTGGTGGCATCCGGCGAAAAGCAGTTACCCGTGGAGTACCGCATTAGCAAAAGGTAAGAGGGTCCTTCCTTGTCTGGAACTCTGGCCATACCTGCCGCCTACCTTCTGGCCAGCGGCTCAGATGAAGGCCAGCAGCAGCCCTTCGGTGCCATTGGAGATGCTGCCGGAGAACCTCTAGTTGGTGTTGATACCTGTACATTCTTGTTGAGCAGGAGACATGGCCACTCCCCTGCCCCAAAGGCCTCTCACAGGTCGTTATATGGTCCGAGGACTTAACTAGGAGCCATAGGGAAACACTTGAAAAAGCTCCTTTGCCCTAACCAAAAAAATAAGTGTGTAGTTAGTTGCTCTAACCAGGATTGCTTTTCCAGAGAATTCGGTCCCATCCCTCTTGGTAATTTGACTTTCCAAGATTCCATTCCCACGTCCTGACTCATATTCAAAGCATGACTTGCCAGCGTTCAGGCAAGAAGGATGACTGGGATCTCTGGACATGAAGGCTTTACTAGAGGAGCAGATTCAGCTGCCAGAGCCCAGCCGATCCCCTCCTTCCACCCCTGTCCCCCCACCCCCACTGCAGCGCCTTATTTACACTGTAAGGACAAGACTGATGATACAGTAAGAGGGTCCCCATCACAGCCATGGAGATGAGATGGCACATCCTTGGGCAGAGGCCAGACCTCAGGCTGGGTGGATAGTTTTTGCTGTCTGGGAAGTGAGGTGAGGGATTGGGTCTGGTCCATTTAGGAATCTTTCACATTAGGAATTATCCTCTAAGCTTTGGAAGACACATATGACCTCAGCTTCATTGCGTTTCTAACCTTTCTGACATTCCAGTGTCAAAGAGAAAATTAATCTTTAGGGCAGTAGGTCTTCTCTTTACTTTTCAGGTAAAGAAACTGAGATGCTCGTTACCTCTTCTTCCTTCCCATCACTCTGCCTCCCTTGGAACTCTGGTTCTGTCCTCACAGCGCCACTGTAACTGGTCTCTCAAAGGTCACCGTTGCACTCCTATTTGCCAAGTCATTTTCCTCCCACAAACCTTCACTGACCATCCATTACCCACAAAGTGAAGACCAGGTTTCTGAACACAGTGTCCATTGTGTTCTCCAACATGCCCTGAGCCTGTTGGCTCAGCATTGTCTCATAGTTCTTGTTTTCACTTCTGTACACACGATTGTCACCCCTCCATGTCTGTACTTATGCTGTTTCTTCATCCTGGAATACCCCTATGTCTTTTCTATCTCTTAACTTTTATGCACCCTTTAAAATTTGGCCCGCTTGTCACCATCTCACCGCAGTGCTCTAGTCAGAATGAGGTCTTCTTCCTCTACGCTCCCCAGCACTTTACTGTAAAGACTGGTTCTCATTTTTTCACTCTACCTTGATCTGTACTCAGTTACACTTGTGTATCTTCTCCCATGAGCCTTTTTGATGTAACAGCCTTGTCTTGAGTATCTTTTAAACCTAAGAGCACATAGCACAGTACTTCCCTTGCACTCACTTCCTTGGGACCTACATTCTGATCCCAAATCCTCCACTTTATCAGAACCTCAACAAGACATTCAGGAAAAGAGACTGAACTTTGCTCTTTAGCCTTTGACCTATCCTGGTTTGTCTTGGAGTGGGACAGAAGAGCAGAGATTGTTCTGTTTTACTGCAATCACTGACATGCAGCTTACAAATCATCTTCATATGCATTGAATCTCACAATCTTCCTAAGTCGATGAAGTAGATATTATTATCATCCCCACTATATAGATGAGTACAGTGAGCCTTAGAGAGGTTAAAGGTTAAGTGCCTGACATAAGGTCACACGGAGGATCAGGGACTGCTCTTACTACTTTGAATCCAAAGCTTTTCCCATTGCATGAAGCTGTTGACATGTCTCTGAAACATAGCAGTTTTAAAGGCAGGGTTTTGTCTTTTTCCTCTTTGTATCCCAGTTCCTCATGCTTTGAGCCTTCTTCAATCTTCACAGCACCTAGCATAGGGCCTGGCATTCAGTGAGAAGCCTCAAAGAATGTTTGTTGAATGAATGAATGTGTGGATGTTGAGGTGGAGCATAGTAGACTTAGCATGAGGAGCAAGTAGGTAATTCGGCATCTATAGCTATCTTCCTGTCTTCCTTCCTCTGGCAGTTGACATCTCTCATTCATTCATTCACAGATATTTACTAGTAATAGTTTCTGGCATAAGATCACTAGTGCTCCAACCTGTGATTTGTTTTAGTGCCTGGCTGAAGGACACCGTTGACCCAATGCTGGTCGCCCTTGACCATCGCATTGCTGCCCTCACAGGCCTTGATGTCCAGCCTCCCTACGCAGAGTATCTCCAGGTGGTGAACTATGGAATCGGAGGGCACTATGAGCCCCACTTTGACCATGCTACGGTAACTACGGGGTCAGTGACCAATCTCCTGGGGTGGAGAACCAAAGTGTCATTTATTTCTCTGAGGCAGAGCTCTTATAGGACTTCTGTGGAAAACTAAGTGAAGGTTCTTGTTCCAGGAAGATCTGAAAGCCTTGGTTTCAGGCTGATTTCTGGTAACCCACTTTCTTATATCCACCATCCATCTCTCCATCATTTGCTAGTGGGGAGAAGAATGTGGCCTGTCAGTCTTCTATCTTGCTTCACTCGAGGACTTCCCAGGGAAGATTGTCCTTCCTCCAATCACTCTATCTACATATTTTATGATTCTATTTATATGAAATTTCTAGAAAAGGCAAAACTAAAGGAACAGAGAGTAGATCAGTGGTTTCCCGGTATTAGGGGTGGGAGTGGTGATTGCAAACAGACGAGGAAACTCAGTTGAGGGAAGTGTTCTCAAGTTGGATTGGTGGGATGGTTGCACACTGTTAAAATTTACTAAACGTCATTGAATAGTACACTTAAACAGGGTGAATTTCATAATATGTAAATTATATCTTAACTAAGCTGTTCTATGACAAAAAAAAAAGGGTATGTCTTTTCAACATATAACTGGGAACTCCAGTCTTATGACTTGGTATTACTACAGAGTAATTATCTGTAATATTTTATATGTTAATTTATTTATTCCACCAAGAACCTGAAGGTGCAATTAACCCCTCATACAGTTCTTTCACTACTAGCAAGGAATTGTGTTTTATGAGTGTCTAACAAATTAGTAATAAAAAAGTACATTGAGTACCAAAAAGCACAGATGGGCACAAATTCGATCAGGTGTAACTCAAGACTATATCCCACCTGTGACACCCCCATTTTTCTCCTCCCTGTATTATGGTGGAATCCTGGCTGTCACTCTGGTGCCAACTGCATAAAATAATGATGTTTTATTTTTGTCTCAGTCACCAACCAGCCCACTGTACAGAATGAAGTCTGGGAACCGAGTTGCAACATTTATGATCTATGTGAGTCTTGCTTTGAACCAGGGCTTCTTACTTAAGGACTATTTATGTCTCTCTCTTATTTTATGGTTTTCAAAGCAATTTCAGGTGTTGATTTTATCTGATACTCGCAGCTGAAAAGTCTCTAGGAGATACAAAGAAGTGCAAATCAAGACAAAACTCTTCATATTAAGAAAGCACATCCATAATTCTAGAATATGGTGGTGAAACGCCTTAGCTGAGGTTACCTAGAGAGGGACTGAGTGACCTGGGAAAGATGCAATCAGTAGTTCCTATGATGCCCAACTTTCAAAACTAATTGTTATAGTCTAAGCAGTGTTCTGCGAGCCACAGGTCATGACCCATTAGTGCAGCGGTTCTCAATCTGTGGGTCGCAACCCCTTTGGGGATCGAATGACCCTTTCACAGGGGTCGCCTAAGACCATCGGAAAACACATATATAATTACATATTATTTTTGTGATTAATCACTATGCTTTAATTATGTTCAATTTGTAACAATGAAATTGGGGGTCACCACAACATGAGGAACTGTATTAAAGGGTCACGGCAGTAGGAAGGTTGAGAACCACTGCATTAGTGGATCTCGTCAGTATTTAAGAATTCTGAACAAGAAGAGAATAAAATGAAATGGAAAATACGAGGGTATCTTATGTAGTAAGAATATTTTATGAAACATTTACTATTTCAGGGTGTTGTGTGTGTGTGTGTGTGTGTGTGTGTGTGTGTGTGTTGGGTTGTGATATAACCAGTGTTTCTTTCTGAGGGTCTTAAAGTTTGAATCTACTTATTGTCGCCTTCAATAAGGATGTTAATGTAGCTAGAAGAGTAAAGAAAGGGGGAATTCCTAAATGTCCTTCCTCCTGTGGCCCTGCAGACAAACACCCATTGAGTAGGCTTCTTTAATTCCTAAATTGGGTAATTGTCTTTCAGTAAGTATTTCTCTTAGATTTGAATAGGAGAACAGGGGAGGGAATCTATGCAGAAATGACATCGGAGGTCAGGTAGGGCCGAGTAGGGTAGTCAGGGGCTCTTTCAACTCTGGTTCTTCCTCTGGTGTTTCAGCTGAGCTCAGTGGAAGCTGGAGGAGCTACAGCCTTCATCTATGCCAACTTCAGCGTGCCTGTGGTCAAGGTGAGTGGGGATCTGGTCCCAACAGATGGTTGTAAGGTGAAGAACTAACATTCTAGCTTTCATGTTGTCTGTGCTTGCAAGCTTATTCCGAGGGGATAGGGACAAGAAGAGGTCTTTCCCTGATTCCCAGAATCAAAGATAATCCCTCAGTCTTGATGACCACATGTTATTGTGCCTCTATTTTTATTTACACTTACATTACAAGTAGACAATTCCATGTCTGCCTTCCCTATTATAGTAGAACTTCTCTATTACAATAGAACATAAAATAGAACTGTTTTTTTAAAAAATATATTTTATTGATTTTTCACAGAGAGGAAGGGAAGGGGATAGAGAGTTAGAAACATCGATGAGAGAGAAACATCGATCAGCTGCCTCCTGCACACTCCTTACTGGGGATGTGCCCGCAACCAAGGTACATGCCCTTGGCCGGAATCGAACCCGGGACCCTTCAGCCCGCAGGGCGACGCTCTATCCACTGAGCCAAACCAGTCAGGGCAGAACTGTTTTTTATTAATCTTCAGATCCTCTAGAGCACCTGGCCCCCTCAGTCATTGGTTCAGTAAACATTGAGGGCTGGAGGCACTGAGGGTACCGAGGAAAACTCATAGTCCTTGTCCTCCAGGAGCTCACAGAGAAGGTAACAGGCAGTAACAAGGTAATAGAGCTATGAAGTCATGTGAGGCACAGAGGAGGGCCAAGTCGTAAGAGGTTTGTTTAATGAATGAATATTTCCCCCAAATTTTAGACCAATCAATCAATCAGGGATGGCAGCCCTTATTAAATTCAGGAATGAAATTAGGACAAATAAATGAGATCGTGCCTATAAAGCACTTGCCACAGTGCTCTGCACATCACAAAGCATCCATTAAGTAAATGCAGGTATCTACGAATACTCAGGGGTTGGCGAAGGTTAAAGTAAGTCTATAGAAGTATAGAGGGGGAAAGCTGGGTATGGAGGAAGAACATATGACTTGGAGTCCAAACACTGGACTTGGCGTCTTGACCTTGTTCCTTCTTAGTTGCATTGTTTAAAGCCCCTGGGTCTCAACGTCCTGCTGATAAATTGGGGAGTGTGAAAATGCTGGCTCCCCAGGGGTGTTTTTAGTGAGAGCCTAAGGAGGGGTGTCTGGATTAAGTTCTTAGTTGTATGAGGAATGTTTTATTCCACCTTGTGGATTTTTGTTGTGTGCATCTCCTCAGCGATTCAATGACATCCTATACCAGTGATGGCGAACCTATGACACGCGTGTCAGAGGTGACACGCGAACTCATTTTTTTGGTTGATTTTTCTTTGTTAAATGGCATTTAAATATATAAAATAAATATCAAAAATATAAATCTTTGTTTTACTATGGTTGCAAATATCAAAAAATTTCTATATGTGACACGGCACCAGAGTTAAGTTAGGGTTTTTCAAAATGCTGACACGCCGAGCTCAAAAGGTTCACCATCACTGTCCTATACTCACCTTTCTCCTAGCACTTATCACACTGTCTTGTCCTGGTCTGTTTTTAAATCTGTCTGTCCCAAAAGACTGTGAGCTCCTTAGAGCAGAATTGGATATGATTTGTCTCTGCATCTTCAGGGCCTGAAGCAGGGTAGGCCCTCAATAAAGGACAAATGCATGCATGAATGAATAAATACATGGCAGCTTATGCCACGTTGTGCCATTTTATGCATGCCTCGCCCCCAACGTGCATGGAAGGCTTTCATGTAATGACATGCATGCATTTGTTCTCAGTCATGTGCTCCCCAAGGAATGACTGGGTTGGGGTCATTTTGTTTCCAGAATGCTGCACTATTTTGGTGGAACCTGCATAAGAGTGGTGAAGGGGATGGTGACACACTTCATGCTGGCTGTCCTGTCCTGGTGGGAGATAAGTGGGGTAAGGCCTGCCTTTCTGGGTGTAAGAATGGGGTGAGGGGTTCATAGTGAAGTGAAATAGGGGTGGATGGAAAATAGCCGTCCTCTCACTCTAAAAGCTTCATTGCAGTGCCATGTTATAGCGAGATGATCAGACTCTGGGGTAGTTGCCCCCAACAAATCGGGAGCTCACAAAGGGCAGGGATCTGTCACAGAGCAGGTGTCAGTAAAGGCTACTGACCTGACAGACGGGCCTGGATTCCTGAGTATGGCTGAGGAGACAGATGGTGCTGAGTCCTAGTCCTGTATCCCAGGGAGAACCATTCAGTGCCTCCCCATGAGGAAATGGTCAAACAAGGACGAGATAAATAAGTAGGGGATGTGTTTATGTAATATGTGTGTCCAATAGGACTTAGCTCTGAATACAGAAAAAGGAGAGGGACTCTCATGCTGAGATGGACACTGCCAGGAAGGGCCACCCTTTTCTCTCATTACTCTGGAGTGGCACCATGGGGGAGATGGGCTCTTAGGAGCTACATGAATGAAAGATGACTGACCTCAGAACCCACAGGTTTGAAAATTTGTCTATAGTAGACAGGGCCTGTCAGGACTTTTCCTAGGGATCAATGTCCTCTTTGCTAGTCTGTAGCAGGGCTGGGACTAGGGTTAGGCAAGTGAGTTGCCTGGGTGCATTTATCTCTGCTAGAAGCAACATCTAGTCTGTAGCAGGACTGGGACTAGGGTTAGGCAAGTGAGTTGCCTGGGTGCAGAATTTAAGGGTGCAACCCTGTGGTGAGCACTGCCACTGTTCGCTCTGCTGAGCCTGCTCTCTTCCTCCTCCCCATTCTCCCCCAGTGGCCAACAAGTGGATACACGAGTATGGGCAGGAATTCCGCAGACCCTGCAGCTCAAGCCCTAAAGACTAACATGTTGGCAGAGAGAAGTTGATGACGTCCCATGGCTTTTCAGGCAAGCCAGAAGCCAAAGCGAGGGACTGGAGAGGAGAAAGGAGAGCATCCTTCTGGAAGAGGGCCTTGTCAGCACTGTGTTCCTTGCGAATGGGAGGCAGGGAAGTGGTCTTTATCAGGGCTCACCTGAGAATTCACTGAGAAACCATTCACATTGTTTCTGCTCCAGGCATGGACACAGTAGAAGGGACAATACAAAGGGTGGGGCAAAAGGCTGGAGAGAGGTTTCTGGAGATCAGAGATCTCTGTTGGGAACAGGATATATCAATGGTCTCTGGGGCTTGGTCAGTGGGGCTTTTGCCTTTTTGAACCTTGACACCAGGGTCCCATAGGTGCAGTGAGGACACCTGCAGGAAGGGCTGGCTGGCTCCCACGGCTCTTTGCCCTTCAGCCCACTGACTTGTGCTGAAGCCTAAGCAAGCAGTATCTCCGTATCAGGAGTGCACTTCATATGATAATTTTTTAAAGCATAAAGCAACTTTTTTGTATGACAATTTTTAAATATTGTTATTAAAAAGGTTTACAAATCATTTCCACACCGAGAATATTCTTACATTATAATATTGAGTGAAAGAAGCAGAATGCAAACTTTTTATTTATGCCATAATCTCAACTTGGCTCACCTCCCACCACTCCCCTCTCACTCCGTTCCAGACACATAACATTATTTCTTTTCTTTTTTTTTAAAAGATATTATTTATTTCAGAGAGGAAGGGAGGGTGAGAGGGAGAGATAGAAACATCAATGATGAGAGAGAATCATTGATCGGCTGCCTCCTGCACACCCCATACTGGGGTTTGAGCCCACAACCCAGGCAACATGTGCCCTGACTGGGAATCGAACCGGTGACCTCTTGGTTCATAGGTCAATGCTCAACCACTGTCCCATACCGGCTGGGCACATGACATTCTTTCTATTCCTCAAAACCACCATGCTCAACGCCCTCAGCACCATTCCTTTCCAGACCTTTGTATTTGCAGCTCCCTCAACTCCTCCCTGGCCAAGCTCTTCTCATTATTTCACTCTTGGTTAATGTAACTTCAGAGAGGACTTCCCTGATCACCCAGCCTTCTAGCCAGTGTCCTTCAGATTAACTACTTTTATTTTCTTTATAACAAGTTTCTCAAACTGAAATTACTTGATTCATTTGTTTGATTGTGGCCAATTGCCTTCCCTGCAGGATGAGTGCTTTGAGACCCCACTATGTTTTGTAAATGCCTCTATTACAGCTCTGAGCTCACTGAATTTCAGTATTTATTTGCCTGGCTGTTCACATTACACTCTGGGCTCCTCATTCCTCTTGGTGTCCCCAGAGGAAGGTCTGGTTTGAAATAAGTAGGCATTTAGCAAACATTTTGGATAAATGAATAAGAAGGCATCCTTTGAGCTGTGCTTTGGGGGACGAGTAGAATTTTAACAGGCAGAGTTTTAATGAGAAGCATTTCCCAGTGGAAGGACTAGCATGGGCCATCGTTGCGTTGATGGGTGACTGTAGCATTCGAGCACCTGTGCACAGAACAGTCCAGGCGCCTTGGCTCAAGCTCCTCAATAGGCAGGGGGGGTAGGGGGGAGGAGGGAGAAGGGGTGTGTCTCGCTCACAAAGAAACCACACAGTGAAATGACTGGGTGGTGAGACACTGCTGCCTCCATCCCAACCTGCACCGTGCACGTCACGATTTCTGCTTCCCAGAGCTCTGCAGCCCCCAAGACCTAGGGTTCTGATGTGCCGATGCACCGCTTCCTGCAGAGCCTCCGCGAGTGTCTGCTCACATCCCAGTATTTCTGCTGAGTGAGCCTGGGTTCTGGAAATCATCTTACTAAGTTATTTTTATGTAGAAAAGGAAAAATTTCCCTGTACCTTCTGTGTTCATAGCTGAGACCTCTGCAATTAACAGATTAACCAGAGGAAACACGCATAAGTTGGAAATGAGTAACTCCCCGCGGTGTCGGGAATTCAGGCTTAACTACCATCCGAATAGAGAAAGGGGAGGGAGGATGTAGGCCTCCTTAGGAAAGATGAGTGGGCCCTTAGAGGAATAGATGGGAAGGAGGTATGATAGTTTGCCATCATTGGTCTGGGTGTGGTGTCCATTTCTAGTCTCCTCTCCTGTGATGAGTCAATCTTTCCTGCTTGATGAAACTCCCGGGGGCGGGGAGGGGGGATTCATGACCACTGCGTTCCTTTTGGAGGATGTGTCTTTAGGCAGATAAGCAGTTCAGAGAAAGTCTCCCTCTGCATTTGCTGTTTTTCAAAATAATCAGTATGCCCGAGCAGCGATGTGGCATGTTCTGCTACCCATGTTCTGCTACACTGACCACCTGCCTCCTCCTGCTCCAGAGCAATGGGCCTGAGGCAGGAAGCTGTCTGTGGGCAACACAGCTCCGCTTTCTTCCCTGCTGCGGGGATCAGACCCGGGCCTTCTCGGCAAGGTGGGGTGGGCCTGAGCTAACAGCAGCAGTGGTGAAGTTGATGAATTTCCCATGTGACAGGTACCTTTCCAAGGGCTCATGTGAGTTAATGAAACTTTAAAGGCTTGATGAATTCACACTCACCCCAAGCCTATGAGGTCGATCAGTTATTATCTTCGTTTTACAGAAAAGAAGACAGAGTTAGAGAGTTAGGTTACTTGCTATAATCCCACAGTTTGGCTCTAAACCTTGTGCTTTGAACCACTACTCTCGCAATATCTAAGAGGTGACAATTTTCAAACATCCAAGTGATTGAAATTCAAGAACTGTCTGGCTGCAAATGAAGCAACAATGACTTACAGAGCATTCGCAGGCCCAGGCCCAAGCCCAGGTGTGCTGTGAGAGTGAGAAGTGCTGGATGCAGTCAGCTAGTAGGGAGATGAGACATTCATCTGGGGTTAAATGTTAGTGAAACACAATATGAAAATGTTGCATGCAATAAGAGATGAATTATTGAATGCTTCAATTAAGAGCTGAAGGGGTCACTGTGGCTTGGGATAGTTGCGATAGCCTCGCTTGTTTATTCAAATGACATTACCAAGGTACGAGCTCAGTGCCAGGCCTTTAGGAACACCAGGAATGGAAAGGAGAATTCCATGCCGACCCTGCCCAGACCCTCAGATCATCACAAGACAACGTAGTTATAGGTGGAGACAGGAGCAGAGCACCGAGGCTTCAGGGTAAGGAGAGGCTGACCAAGTCTTGATGACATGGGGCGGTCCTGGGAAGTATTTGTAGAGGTGCAGAAAGAGGAGCAGGGTGGGGAGGAATGACTCTCCCTAGAGCTACAAATAGTACCACCTTACTTTTGGCCAGTATGTTAGTTTTAAAATCATTTCAGCGTCCCTTCTCTTGAGCCTCACCTACCAGGGAAGAAAGATGAGCAGGCATTGTAGAAACCAAGTCCAGAATGGTTAGTGGCCTGCCTGGGATGACAAAGCAGAGCTTGGCCTGAGACCTGGTCTTCTGACTCCCTCAGCAGTGCTCTTTCCACTGGATGGCTCTCAAAGCTACGTCCCTTCATTGCACCACAGGTGGAGAGTGGAAAGACCTTATTCTTTTATATTTGCACGAGTTTCTATGCCCTGGGAAACTGACTAGTCCTTCAACAAAGTGGTGAGGCTGAGGGGCCCCAACATCGCTTAGTGGGTAGGTAACTAATTATAAGTAGGACTGACCGTGGCTTGGGGCATAGCTTATTTATAATTTTCTTTTTTTCTTTCTTGTACTGTTCTTCAACCATTTTTCTAACAGCTTCGTCCACCCTGGGCTCTGACATTGCATTATATATCCCTCACAAGCTTTACTCCAGGGCATATTCTTTACATAATGACTATTATCATTATCCTTAGTAACCACATATCGACTATTTACTGCAACCCAAGCACTGTGCTAAGAACTTAGGCGTATTTGTTTCCTTCAGTCCTCACAATGAGATGGGCACTGTTATCCCCATTTTACAGATAAGGGAAACAGAGACAGAGAATGTGTAACTTGCCTGAGGGTACATAGCTATAAAGTGGCAGAGGCAGGATTCAAATACAGGTCTATCTCCAAATAGCTTAACTAGCCCTGTGTTGTCTGCATTACATGTTGTTTTGCTGTGGTTGCTTTGCTCCCACTGGAAGCGTATCTTTTGGTGCCAACAACTTTTGAAAGGAGTCTCCAACATTTCCCCAGGCTTTGGAAAGATCTGTCTTTTGTAACTCTAATGCCTAATGGCTAGGAACCCTGTCAGGATGTAGGTATTTGTTGAATATACAAATGAATCACCTCAATTCTACAGATGTACAATGAACACCTATTGTGCGACCAGCCCCATGCTAGGTACTCCATGAGAATCCAAGAAAATGAAGAGGTCTGTCTGCTCACTGCTCTTAAAGCAAAATTAGCACATGCCCAAGGGGGAGAATAGAGAATTAGATATAATCAAGGGGAAAGCTGTGGGGTGCTCACCCTAAGGAGCATGGGAGCTGGGAGAAAGGGGAGAACCCTATGGATAGAGTAGACTGAAGGCTTCCATGTTGGGGCTCCAGGAATACAATGGAAAGAGTGTGCCTGTGGAGGGAGCGGTTGTCACCTCACTTGTCCCCTTTCACACACAAGGGGGCAGGGAGAGCTGTCCAGGAGGAGCATGTGAGAGGGTGTTGATTCTGGGGGGCCCTTGTCCAGCAATGCCAACAGCAGCCAACACAGACTGCCCTTTCATGGAACCACTCAAAGAGTTCCCTGTTTGGGGGCATTGCTTCTCAAGCTGGGAGCATCCATGAGAGAGGGAGGGTGGGACGAAGGGGGCACTTGCCCGCAGAGTGCTGCACACTCTGGCAACACCGTGAAATCAGCCAAGGGCTAGGGGAGGAGACACACCTTTGTACCTATTCGTTCTGTGCCAGCTATTCTCCCTTCTTTCACAACAAGTATGAGATAAGGTAAGAGGGGGGAAAGAGGCTCAATGAAAAGACTTCCCTAAGTTCACACAGCTAGCAGCAGAGCCGGATGCAGAGTGAGGCAGGCCTCCCTACCAGCTGCTTCTAACCTTTCTCTCTCTCACCTGAAGATCCTCACAACTTTCCCTCCCTCGGGAAGTAGAGGCTGTCTCTTTCCCTTCTTCGTCTCTACCCCATCCCTCTTTTATTCCCTGTTGTGCTTGGGAGCAGTCCCACTTGGTGAGGCTGGGGAAGTGAATCCAGTGGACCTCGGATCTAGGGGTTTTGCCTTGGTTTCCCCTCCTGTTGGAATTCCTTTGTCTTAGCAACATGGCATTTCCTGCTTTTCACCTGGACTACTGCAGGAAGCACATTTGGATTATACTTTAAATACTTAAGTCTCATTTAACCCTCCCAACACCTTGTGATTTAAGGATTATCAACTCTTTTTTTTTTTTTTGGATAAGGAACCTGAAATTCTGAAAGAAGTGACTAGCCAATGGTCACCCAGCTAGTAGGTGGCTGAGAGCCTGTCACCACTGTGAGTGCCTGTCAGCAAGCCCCAATCTTCTCACCTGCCTCATCCCCATCTCTTTTCTGGTATATGTAGGAGTGATAAGTGTGCACTGGTCTGGGAGCTCTGTGGCTTGAATCCGAGCCGAGACTGTGCTAATTGTGTGACCTTGGGCAAATCACTTCCCTTATCAGAGCTTTCGTTTTCTCACCTGTAGGATGGCACTGCTAATCTGCCACCCCTACCCACTCCAGAGGAGCTGTGAGACCTCGAAGGATGAAAATGTGCTTTATAAATGGTACATGCTGTATTGTGTCGTTAGGCTAAGCTTGATTAGTCATCGCTTTGTGGCATCATCATTGATCATCAGGAAAAACACTTTCTCCCTCATCACACAGTTCCCTACTCAGTTAACTGTTCCCTCCGTCCACCAGATATTTGCAGGCTCCCATGTTTAGCCTGGCGACAGGCTGGGGTTTTCTAGCAAACTGCTGGGAGAGAAAGCCAGCTCTAGGAATAAGGGAGTCTCTTGAGTTTACATAACTTTCTGAGCCTTGGAACCAGAGTGAGAATGTGTTGACTCTGGCTGCTGATGGGCAGCCAGCTGGGGCAGGAGAGTTGGCTGGAAGCTTAGAAACAGCACGCTGTTCCTGCAGGGAAGTGTGTGGCTGCCTTTGCTTTCTCTACTCTTGTAGGCTCTCTTCTTGCTTTTCCCTTATTAATGTCTTTACCCTTTAACTCCCTATCCCCTGTTCTGATGACAGGCCCTTGAATCCAACTTAAGGGTCCTTGTACCTCACTGTCCAAATCGGTTTGTCTTGTTCATTTCACATCCAAAATCTTGAGCCGGTCGCCTCCTCTCATCCCTGCAGCCATTGTCCTAGTTAAGTGTACTGTTGCCATTTACACGGACTACTACAACTGCCCCTTTACAAGCTCCTGCCTCTCGTCTGGTGCAGACCAATCCAGCTACACAGGATACTAGAGTTCCTTCACTGCAAACAACTCCCCATTCTTGCCACTCAAGGCCTTTGGGTCTGCCTCCTACTCCAGTCACACTAATCACGTGAATCTACCAGTTCTCAGAACGACTTTCAAGTCTCCTGGGCTTGAGTATGCTATCGCCTCTACCTGCAGTGAATTCCCCTTCCTTCTCTACCTCCACCGTCTGATGATGCTTCAAAGCTCAACTCAAATGCTACCTCTTTTGTGAAACCGTCTCTGACCTGTTTCCAAAGGTTTGGTTGTCCTCTTGTCCTTTGCACAATGTGGTCACTGTTTCTGTAACGGTCTCTGTAGACCGTGAGCTAATTTAAAGGGCCTCATTATGTATTGGTATCTGTCTCCAAAATCCACTAGAAGCTTTGCACAGAACAGGTTCTCAGGTTTGCTTAACCAACAGCAGGTTTGAGGATAACACCAAGTCATGCCATCTCCCCTCATGCCTTTGTCTGAGTCCTCTCAATTTTGAGATCCCCCTTCTATTAGATCTGCCTGCCTTCTTTTTAAATCCAGATTCAAAAGAGGGAGGGAGGGAAGGAGGGAGGGAGGGAGGAGGGAGAGAGAGAGGGAGGGCTGTTTTTCCACTTATTTATTTATGCATTCAATGGTTGATTCTTGTTATATGCCCTGACTGGGGATCAAACCCGCAACCTTGGCATATTGGGACGACACTTTATCTAACTGAGCTATCCAGTCAGGCCACCTACCTTCTATTTTTCAGGAAGTTCTCCTTGGGTATTTGTCAGCATGTGTGTGACAGAATGGTCTTTGGTTTGACCCAAACATGCTCCTTCTGGCTGTGCAGCAATCCTTCACTTAAAAGGTCCAGGGGTTGCCCAGCCAGAGTGGGTCAGTTGGTTAAGTGTTGATTCCCAGTAAGAGCACATATCTGGGTTGTGGGTTCCAATCCCAGGTTGGGACATGTATGAAAGACAATCAATTGATGTTTCTCTCTCTCCTCTCCCCGCTCCAAGCATGTCCTCATGTGAAGATCAATAAAAAATAATTTTTTTAAAAGGCGGAGTGGGGGTCTTCTTTATTCCCTGAGTTCATAGTGCTGATCTGTAGGCTCAAGGATGTTGTTAGAGCCAGTACATAATAAGTGCTCATTAAATATATGTTGTTTGAATGTTTCCTTCTCTGCTGGGGTGTAGTGAAATGATCAGTAGACAAAGATGCTGCCACGTCCTAGCTGTGGCTGTGGGCAAGTCATTTCAGATCTCTGAGCTTCAATTTCCATGCCTTTAAATTGGAGATAATGCCCATATGTCATAAGGATACAACATATAAAGGAGATGTGACTAGCACAGTACCTAACATTGGACAAACATTTCATTCATTCTCAGCCTCCATCCATCAAATCTGAAGAAGACTTATTTCCCTGGTCATCATCCTTTTTCTCTTTTTAAGTCCAGTATCTGGACCAAAATGACCTCTTCCCAGTGCCCCATGTATTGTCTAGGAGGCAGCATGAAGAGGAAAACAACCTAGGTTTGAATTCTGACACTGTCACTTCTAAGCTATATAAATTTGGACCTGTCTACCTGTAAAAGGAAATCACTTACTTACCTCAAAGGGTTGCTGTGAGAATTAAATGAGATGTATGTAAAGTAAATTAGATCACCAAAATTTGATGACTAATTTGACTAGCTTGGTGAACAAAAGTGGCTGTGTCCCTGAGAACCATGCATGTGATCATGCTGCCCCCCTGTGGGCAAAGGGCACACGCCCCACAAAGAGATCCCACCCACACCCACACCCACACCCACAAGGGATTGGTGGGAGAAATGAGATCACACAGAAACACTTTTCTTCTCTGCTAGGGAGCTCATGCTTTACCCTGAGATATTTAGTGGACATCTAACCCTGAACTTCTCAGGATTAATGTGCTTGTTAAAATACAGATCAATTCTTAATAGGTCTGGGGTAGGGATAAAATCTTTAACAAGCTTCCAGATGATACTGATACTACTAGCCCACAGACCACTTTGAGTGATAAAGGTTTTAAAGTGTAATCTGGGAGTGACATGACAGGAACTATTCATTGAGTGCCTCCCCTGTGCCAGTTAACCTATATTAACTCACATGGTCCTACCCTACTATTGATCTCCACCTTTCAGTTGAGGAAACTGCAGTATACAATCAGCTATCTCATATAAACCATAACGGCTGGGCCATGGGTTCTAATTTAGGCAGCCTGGCCCCAAAGCTTTCTAGGACTCCAACATTGTGCAGAGGACGACCAAAGGAGGGGCTGTGGCAGGGAATCAGCAAAGATACTGAAGTGATCTGAGAGATGAGGCCTCAGCTAGGGCAGGAGCCATGGGTCTAACAGGTTTGGTAGTAGACTGGATATGGGTATAAGAGCTATCTAGGGAGCTCTAGCTGTCTGGTTTGGACAATTGGAGAGATGGTGGTACCTACCATTTACTGAGCTAGGAAACAGGAGAAATAACAAGTTAGTTTTAGGGGGAAGGTGAATTCAGTTTCAGGAATGGTCAACATGAGTGGCCTTTGGTCTTTTGGGAGAGAGATGAGGAGGTAGGTACAAGGACCCAAGTGTCTAGAGCTCAGATGATCTGGATTGTGGACAAAGTCTGGATGTTGGCAGATATGAAGCGATGAGTGGTGAGGTCATGTGAACAGGGCAGACTGTCCTGTTCCAGAACAACAAGTTAACACAGCACATAATTTGAAGAGATAGGACTGGAATCCAGGTTTCCCTGGCTGCTGTGGAAGCTGCCCTGTCCATTCCACTGGGCATCCCAGACCCGAGGAACAGGCAGAGCATATCATGCTGATGGGCTACAGGAAAGGGATTTCTGGAGCTCTATGGTAACTAAATCCAATGAATTGTCCCCTGCCCCCCATATCAGCAGAAACAAGGACAACTTCATGGAGAGACTATATCAATAAAGGCTGGGAGATATTTATTTTAACAAGATCATAAATAACAAAGAAACAAAGTAGGTCCCAGACTCCAGACCGTGCAGCAGGATAAGGGATAGAAAGTTGCTGGGTGAAAAGTGGAGGGGGCTAGGCATCACCTACGACAGTCACAGAAAAGGTGGGCTGCAGGAGACTGCCCCTCCCTGCCCTTGGAAAAGGTATGCTGGGGCAGCAGGGGGAGGCCGTAGTGCTGTGATGAGGCAACTGGAAGAGGCAAAGATTGAGGATGCTGAGCTAATTCTACGAAGAGTGACATGGGAACCACAAATGCTGAAGATAAGCTGTGTGGGTCTAGAAGAAGCAAGCGGGCACTCTGCACACCTCCAGGAACCACTTATGAAAATGGTTAAATTTGACCCTTAAAAACAACTGCACAGGCTTTAGCTCTGTGGCTTTGTGCATGGGCTGTACTTAACCTGGGTTGCTCTGTGACAGGTGAGGGCTCAAGAGGTCCCTGGAGCAGCCTGGCCTCAGCCCAGGACAGGTGTCCAGACATGTGGGAGTGGGACAGTGGGCTCTCCCCAGATAGGAGGCCATGTGCTTGGACTGGCTGGACCTGATTTTCAGGATGGTTTCTTGTGATGCTATCCACTACACCTCCTTATACCTAAGGATTGGACCCTGGACTCTATGAGTCTTCCAAGCCTGGAAGAGTAAGACTGGGATAAAAAGGTACCTGACTGGTGATTTATTTGGAAGGGAAAAATAAGGACCACCCTATGCATGGCCCAAACTGTGAAGTAGGGCAGAACTATGCCAAGAACAATATCAAGGAGTAGAGGTCTCTGAGCCTGGGGAGACATTTGAACCAGAAATAGGGGCCCAGGTGGCAGTTCTGATGAAGGCTTTACCCTAGGTAAGGCAGAGAGAACAGGCAAACCCTGAAGAGGGAAGGGGTATGATCTGGGAACCTTTGACTAGGGAGGCTCATGTTGGTCAAAGGCCCTGAAAAACAATGCTTTCGACAGAAATACACAAAAGGGTCTGTATATCTGGAGATGCCCATCTATAGGAAGCCGGTGTCACATGGTCGGGCAGGATGGTGAGGAGGAGACAGCGGCATCACAGTGGCCTCTGGTGCGATGTATTTACAACAGAGCTCAATGTTAAGGGAAGGACAGATAGCAGGTCACTAACAGCCAGGAAACACACTGTGAAGAGTAGAAAGAGAAGGGAAAACAAATGTCACCCTGCCTCTTCCAGTATGCCCTTCCTAATGACCAGCAAGGACCTTGCAGATCTGTCCCACCTCCCACAGCTTCATTCAGGGCTGTACACAGGGTCTGCTCTCAGTGTACTGCTGATTTGACAAAAGCTCCAAATGGTCTAGGGCCGTGGTCGGCAAACTGTGGCTCACAAGCCACATGCGGCTCTTTGGCCCCTTGAGTGTGGCTCTTCCTAAGCCTTAGGAGTACCCTAATTAAGTTAATAACAATGTACCTACCTATATAGTTTAAGTTTAAACAATTTGGCTCTCAAAAGAAATTTCAATTGTTGTACTGTTGATATTTGGCTATGTTGACTAATGAGTTTGCCGACCACTGGTAGGACCCCAAACATTGCTTATTAAGAGAAATCCAGTCTTTACTTTTGATTCCTGGTCAGTCGCCTGTTTGGCATTAGGGAGTCACTTATATGTGGCTCACTGTGCCAGGCTCCTGTCATCATTTCTAATGCCCACCCTGCCCTGTCACCCTCACCTCCCAGGCCCTGGTATTCCAAGTTCTCTAACACAAAAGCCATTTCTTCTTCTTCAAACTTCCTGAGGGTAGGGAACGGGTTCCCCTGGACCTTCATCAGGCTGTGGGCTCTGTGAGGTATCAGGGGCCTTCTGTAGCACAGACGAGGAGCTCCTTGAGGTGTGGCCAAGACCGTGTGGTACGGGTCACCATGCTTCTCTTCCTCCTCAACAAAGAGCCCAACTGTGTCTCCCTAATCAGATGAAGGACATCCTAGCAGAGGCATCCTTTTCCCTCTAGACCAGTGGTCGGCAAACTGCGGCTCGCGAGCCACATGCGGCTCTTTGGCCCCTTGAGTGTGGCTCTTCCACAAAATACCACGTACGGGCACGCATGTACAGTGCGATTGAAACTTCGTGGCCCATGCACAGAAGTCGGTATTTTGTGGAAGAGCCACACTCAAGGGGCCAAAGACCCGCATGTGGCTCGCGAGCCACAGTTTGCCAACCACTGCTCTAGACCAATGGTTCTTGCCTGGGAGTGATTTTGCCTTCCTTGGGACATTTGGTAAAATCTAGAGACATTTTTGCTTGTCACATTATAAGTGTCTGGGAGTGCTACTGGCTTCTAGTGCATAGAGGCCAGGGATGTTGTTAAACATCCTATAATGCACAGGGCAGTCCCCAACACAAAGGATTACCTGCCCCAAGTATCAATAGTGCTGAGGTTGAATACCCTATTCTGGGTCTCTATTCAGCCTCCACGGCCTGCCCAGCCTTCCTCAGCAGATCTCTCTAAGAGCCTGGGAAAGGACTGATGCCCATCCCAGCTTCCTTAGAGAAGGGCCACCTCAATAAGAAGTGCACATGGGGGTGGGGTGTAGGGTGGTGAGGGACAATTTAATCTCAGCTCAGCAACAACCCACGACCAGAGAGACAAAAAACAATAGCATTGTAGAAACACACATGTTGGGCTCTGTGTTGAGGAAGGCATGGTGACTGAACCAGACAGGGTTAAGGAAGAGATAGTTACAACTTTGCAAATATCTTTTTGTTGGAGTTGGCCAACACTTTGGGCTCCTTAATCCTTTGTACACCATAAGCATCTATAGACACAAGCAGCGGACCTTCCCCACCCGCCATGTGTGTCTATAGCCGCAAACCTCACCTATCAACTATGGTCGCCCAATTTTAAAATCAGACTTGTTAGTGACATCTCTGGGTTTGTAAAGAAAATATTGGTAACTTAAATTTGTAAATATTCCAGCACATATGGGAGAAATGGGGATGGTTCCCGTTTTGGATGCGTGGCAGTTAACTGGTTAAACCTTTTTACTGCTTACCACTGGAATCCACCGACGGACTCTGCAAACCTGTTCCGGATCAGGAAAGTGGCAACAGCTTCAGCTACCTAGAACACAGAGATTTTCCTAGCCATGTGAAGGTTAGCAATGGGCCTCAGCCTTAGAGGTCCTGGGGGCTTCTGCTGGAAGGTCAGACCCTATAGTGAACTCACGGGACCTATAGGTCTTGGGAGCTTGAGATCACAATGACCTGGGTACTGCTAGGGTAGGAGACTCATTCCTAACTATTAGTATAATTTAGGGAGCAGTTTCTACCCCAATTATCCCTTTTTCCATCTGGCTTTTGGAGGTAATGGAGAAGTGGAGCTTTAGATCTTCACTATAGGATCCCAGGATAAAATAGCAGGGTGCCAGTAACTTCTCAGCCCACACACAGAAAGCCAAGATGATTGGCAGCTGCCAGGGAGAGGTTTGGGAGCTGGTGGAGTTGCATCTGTGTAGGCCCCACAGAAACAGTTGCAGGAACACAGACTGATTTAGAGCTATGTTCTATCTTCTGTGAGACCCAAGGTTACTCTCACAGAGGTCCTCACAACTCTCAGTCATCAGCACTGGGCTCACCTTGTCTGGGGCATCCTCATGGACTGCGTGGCCACACTGAGGTAGGACCTGCATCTGGAACTTCCCTGGAGAAGAAACAAATCGAGGCAACTTCAGGGACAAAAAATGGCTCTCTCCTTACCACCTCTGCAGCCTCATAGGACATTTCAGAAGCCCAGGACCTCTCACTCCCTCTCTCCCCAAAACTCTAGACTCAGTTGCCAAGCCTTTGAGGAGGATTGTAATATCTATAATTGTAATCTTGGACAAATCATTTTCCTTTCACTTTTTCCTTCTGCAACTATTTAATGTACATATATTTACTTCAGGTCAGACATATAGGAAGAAACGGTTTCCTTTTTTCAGGAGATTTATTATAGTCTAGTGGGGGAGCAAAACACAAGAACCAACATTTTAATGCAACAGGTAGTTCCTATGATTAAACTGCACACATGGAACTGGAATAATGTAAGAAAGGGGGCTTTGTAATCAAATAGGGATTCAGGGAGGCTTCCCACGGAGAAAAAGCCTACACAAAGGAAAGGAGGATGAAATAGTATTTATTCCAAGAAATAAAAATTTGGCATGGTGCTTGTGAGAGTTAATAATGAGGGTGGAAAAGTAAGCAAGGACCGTAACATTAAGGGTTTTGCAAGCTATGCTAGGATTTTGAAATTTATTATGAAAGTTACCATTTGAGTGCTTAACTATATGCCAAACACTGTACAAATAAGGACACTGTTTTGTAGAACACTGTAAGCTCACAACTAATATGATCGTTATTAGGAGTAAACAGAGATGACTGATAAAGCAAGATCTCTGAGCAGACTAAAACATATGGGACCAGAGCTCCCAAAAGCAGAGAGAGCTTCAGTGTCTCCATTTACAAACAAAGGGAGTGCACTCTGACAGCTCCTCTCTCTCTTTTTTAATAATTCTTTATTGTTGAAAGTATTGTCAATTCTTTATTGATCCTCTCCAGTCTGCCCCTTCCCCCTCCCCTGCCCCAGGCCTTCAGCACCCTATTGTCTGTGTCCATGGGGTATGCATATATGCATACAAGGTCTCTGATTACCTCCCACCCACCCACCTACCCCCACCTTCCCTCTGAGATTCCGCACTCTGTTCCATGCTTTGAGTCTCTGGATCCACTCCGTTCATCAGTTTATTACTTAGATTCCACTTATGAGTGAGATCATGTGATACTTGTCTTTCTCTGACTGACTTATTTCACTTAGCATGATAATCTCCAGGTCCCTCCATGCTGTCTCAAAAGGTAAGAGATTCTTTTTTTTACTGTTGCATAGTATTCCATGGCATAAACATACCACAGCATTTTTATCCACTCATCTACTGATGGGCCTCGGGCTGTTTCCAGATCTTAGCTATTGTAAATTGTGCTGCCATGAACATAAGGGTGCATACATTCTCTGAAAGCTCTCTCGGGTCATTAACATCCTGTGATTCTTACTCCAGTTACACAGCGCTTTAAAATATTTTTCAAAATACGCTTCTATCCATGTTTTAAATTCTCAAATCTACCCTATAAAACTAAGCAAGACAAATACTGAAATTCTTTTTTCAGATAATGAAACTGACTGAGGCCATGATTAACAAAGTGATTTGCCCAAGGTAGCTTACTTAGTAGAGAAACTGCATTCCATTTAGTAAGGTTCAGCTTATGCCCATCCTCTTGCAGAAAGCTGCCCCAGGTACTCAAGCCTAACTTCCCTCTCCTTTGTATCTCTTAATGTACTACTGTGAATGCATTTGAATCCAAATAGAGCAGTGTGTGCCACTCTTGTTTTGTAAGCTTATATTTTATACTAGTGGCCCGGTGCACGAAATTCGTGCACGGGGGAGGGTGTGTTCCTCAGCCTGGCCTGCACCCTCTCCAATTTGGGACCCCTTGAAGGATATCTTACTGCCAATTTACAGGGATCGGGCCTAAACCATCAGTCGGACATCCCTCTCGCAATCTGGGACTGCTGGCTCCTAAACACTCATCTGCCTGCCTGATTGCCTAAAACCACTCTGCCTGCCGGCCTGCTCACCCCCAACTGCCAATCCGGGACTGGCTCCTAACCACTCACCTGCCTGCCTGATTGCCTCTAACCACTCTGCCTGCCGGCCTGCTCGCCCCCAACTGCCCCGCCGCCC
>NW_005359225.1:3151407-3161342 GCF_000412655.1 Myotis brandtii
TTGTTTTCCTTGCCAAGTAAGACAGTTGTTGTGAACTCTTCAGTGATGCCTTCCCCAGGATATTTGCAGATGTGGTTGGGAAAAGTCATTTCATCCCCGACCTTTGCATGTCAGGTGCTGGGGTGCCGGGGTGCCGCCTTGCCTGCAGCCCGGCTTTCCAATGGTGATCACTGGCTGGGGGGCAGGCAAAGGCAGCCCCGGTTCTCCGATCCAGGGCCCTGCCCCCCAGCTCTTGCCTGCTGCCTGGGTTTCCGATCACTGTTCTTCCGTCCTTCCCCTTTCGCCTCCCATCATTGCGCCTATGTATGCAAATTAACCGCCATCTTTCTTGGCAGTTAATTTGCATATCACCCTGATTAGCCAATGGGAAGCGTAGCGAAGGTACGGTCAATTACCCTTTTTGTCTTTTATTAGATAGGATGCCACTGGTGCTTGCCTCCCCAGGAGTGTGTCATTTCTGTAAGGACTCCGGTTACTATCATTACTTGCTATATATCCCTAATAGGGTCCAACACAGGGTGAGACAATGAGCAAGTTAATAATTTAAGCAAATGATTTGATAAAACGTATAACTCCCAGGAATAATGACTAGGGATGCATTTTCATTCCTATTTGAAAGAATGGGCATAAGGAACCAAGGAGAACTCACACATACTAACACTATATCCAGTACACATAAAAATAATGTTATCATGGGCAATCCTCACAATAATTCTATGAGGTGGGCATATTCCAAACCCTCTCCTGTCATCTTACAGATGAGGAACCTTAATTTTAGAGAATCTAAATTATTTACCCAAATTGCACCGTGAGTGAGCGCTGGGTTTCCAGGATTTGATAACTAATTCAGCTGGTTTAAACACAACGCTGGAAAGGCTGAGGTTAGGAATTTATGCTGAGTTAGCCATTTCTCTGTTTTATCGAATGTCCCTCATCACAGCCATTTAATCTCTATACTCATGAGATACTTTGAAAGAGAAGGTGGCCTTGGCATAATCCTTACTGGAGAAACAAAAGAGCATCTAATGAGGAATCCTGACTGCTTCTTGAACATAGTGAAGCTATCATCTGTCAGACTCTTACTTCACCCACATTTTCTCATTTAAGCCTCACACAACTGTATTGAGATATAGCATTATCTCCACTTTATAGATTAAAAAAAACACCTCTGGATTAAAGAAGTCAGCAATTCATTCAGGCCACAAAACCAGTAACAGGGAATCAAATCAAGAACTATCTGATTCCAAGGCTGGTGATCAACACTGGTTCCAAATGCGAGTCCAGTCCAGATCAACTGCTTTCAGATAGTATCAGGTGCCATGTTTGATTCTTCTGTCTGCCCAATAGCAAGCATAGGTCTTGCACAGAAAGAGTACTTAGGAAAGGTTTGCTTGAATTAAATTCAAGGAAAGGTGTTTAAGCTCAGAATTACCAACATCAGAATTACCAATCGCACAGCCCCAGCCCAGAATTCTTCTCCAGGCTTCAGAACACTATGTAGTTGGAGAAAGAGATAGTATGAGGGCCTGGGGCCAGAGTTTGATAAATCATTCTGGAGTCTTTGAACAACTATTGTGAGGAAATATAGCTCCCTTTCTCTCTGAACAGCTTAAGAACAGCTAGAAGAACAATTTGAGGGGCCTATGAAATATCTAAGTGGAGCAGAGGAGCATGCTAAATCTGGGTCTAACTCTAAAGCTCAAGCTCTCTCCACTGCACCTCAACATCTCAGAATATTAATTTCCACATGACTGCACCTTTCTGTACCTTCAGAGAACCACCTAGGACAGCGATTTTCAACCATTGTGTCATAAGGATTTTTAAAACATGCAATACCTGATTATTTACTCAGGGGCCCTGACCTTTTTCAAAACCCTTAGATTGTCAAATAAAAAAATGACAACAGCTCTTACTGGATTGCTCAGTTGGTTGTAGCATCGTCCTGTACACCAAAAGACTGTGGGTTCGATTCCAGTCAGGGCACCTAGGTTGCAGGTTTGATCCCCAGTCTGAGAGCTTATGGGAGGCAACTGATCAATGTTTCTCTCTAACCTACCTACCTACCTTTCTCTCTCTCTCTCTCTCTCTTTCTCTCCCTTCCTTCCTCTCTATCTAAAATCAATAAAAACATATCCTCCGGTGAGGATTAAAAAAAAAAGACAACAGCCAATACAAAAATAGTAGTCTGGTGCAAATGAATCAAAATTATACCTTTTTTTTCTTTTTTGTTAGATCACAAAAAAATTATTTTTTTGGTGTGCTGAAGAATTTTAGTAATTAGTTTATGTGTGCCATGTGATAAAAAAAGTTGAAAATCATTGACCTAGGGATATCATTTCTTGATGTCTTACCTTGCATTTGGCCAATAGTCAGATCTTTATCCAATCTATCAACACCTAGAAAAAAAATAAGAGAATCCATAAGTAGCTTACTAGAAAAGGCCATGTGAAGTAGGTTTTACTGTTCAAGTATGATGTAAAAATTGTTACAAAGTTGTAAATATGATGACATTCTCAATTCATGTTAATGACAATCCTAACTCCCTAAGGGTATATTCTCACCATACAAAGCTTTCCAGGCAATCAATTTGCTCATTTAAACTGGTTTCTGAAAACAGGGTTTTACTTTTTAAAAGTTCCATTATACTCAGAATATCCTTACACCACTCTAGGAGAAGGACTTGGGCTTGACCAGGTACAGAGGCCAGGCCAGAATCAGGCCATCCCCGGTGGATGCTTATGCTTCATTAGGTTTAGGGATCTGGTGTGGGGAAGAAAAAGGGCACAAATGAGTGAGGATGGTATTTCACCTTGGAAGTCACTACCCATTTGGTGAGTATTTACATATAACAAGAACATATGCAGATGACCATATACCTACACTGCTATGAACTGTGTCCCCCCAAAATCCATATGTTGAAGCCCTAATCTGTAATGTGACTATATTTAGCAATATGGAAGTAATTATGATTAAATGAGAAAGTAAATGAGTTAAATGGGGTCATAAGGGTGGGGCCTCCATCACATAAGATTAGTGTCCTTATAAGAATAAACACCAGAGAGCTTGCTCTTGCTTTCTCTCTGCCATGTAAGGAAACAGTGAGAAGGTGGTTGTCTGCAAACCAGTAAGAAAGCTGTCACCAGAACTCAACCATGTTGGTACCCTGATCTCAGACTTTCAGCCTCCAGAATGAGAAAATAAATTTGTTGTTTAAGCCACCCAGTCTATGGTTATTTTGTTATGGCAGCCCAAACTGACTAATACAGGCACATACACACTTACCAGCCAAGAGCAGCAATTTAGGAATAGGACAACTAAGAAAGAGATTGGATAAGCCTCGGAACCAGCCATCCCAGTATTTTTCAGTTTTTGCCAGTTCAATCCTCCAAGTGTATGGATGGTCTTTCTTGGTCTGGAGGAATAAGAGAAAGTTCTGAGTCTCTGAGGGCAACCTCTGGAGGAACAAGATAAAAACAAGGTCCCTGGGAAAAGGAAAGGGAAGGAAACTAGCACTTATTAAGAACCTACAATGTCCCAGACATTTTAATAAACATTTAATTCTTTTAACAGCCTTGTGATATATTGTTATTTCTGTGTTTAGATAATTAGAAGTTTACTTTTACTTCTATTAATTCAGTGAACTTGGGTGCTTTTCTTAAGATTATAAGGCTAGTAAATGGTAAAGCCAAGACTGAGTTTCTCTATATTTAGCGAAAAAGAACACACCATCAAAAGGATAATTACAAAAACCATGTTGCAGTATAAAAAAAAATGCTTACGATATATTAAGTGAAAGAAGCAGAATACAACATGTCATCTACATTAGGATTACCACTGGAAAAATGTGGTATAGTTTGGGAAAGAACTGGAAAGGAAAACTGAAAATATGTTGATTTGTTAGTAGAGCATTTTTCTTACATTTTCATTTATGATAATGATATAATGTTCCTGCAATAGTAATTTAAAAAAGGAAATCTGACACAAATATAACAAAATGTCAATATCTGTTATATCTCAAATAAAGCAGATGGATGGGAGTGGAGTATGCACTCATCAAATGCAAACTGAACAAATAATTCTCTATGCTTTCCTGCATCATTAAAAATTTGAAATATTATAACTGAAGTAAATAATTGGGATACTGCATCAACCACAAGATGAAAATCTAGAAGTGAACATAAGACAGCAATATATTATATTAAAGATCACTGGATGGTTAAGATGTCCATATTATCCACAGCAATCTGCAGATTCAATGCAATCCCTATCAAAATCCCAATGGCGTTTTCCCAAAAATATTCATAGGGAATTTCAAGGGATCCTGAACAGTCAAAACAATTTTGAAAAACATCAAAACAATTTTGAAAAAGAAAAAAATCAGACTCTGATTTTAAAACATTACAAAGCTACAGTAATCAAAACACACTCTGAACCATTCCCTACACCATCCTTCCAAGAATGCAGGCTTTTACTCACCTCCATGTCATCTTCCTTCTTCCTCTTGTTAACTGATTCACTTCCTTCTTCATCATCTTCGTCTTCCTCTATGATTCCTTCCACTACAGATTTTGAGACTTCTGGACTTGTAATTCCTTCACACCTAGGTTTTTAAAAAAAGTGCTGTCACAAACCTCTTGTATACACAAATTATCTCAGAAATACTGAAACTTATGATCTTTTATAATCAAACTAGAGGCCTGGTGTACGAAATTCATGCATGGGTAGGGTCCTTAGGCCTGGCCAGCAATCAGGGCTGATCGGGGCCTTTCTTCCCCTGGCTTCTGGCCTTCCTTTGTTCCGTGCCGCCTGCTGGTGGTCAGCGTATGTCATAGCAAGCAGTCGAACTCCCGGTTGGTTGAACTCCCGGTTGGTCAAACTCCCGAGGGGACAATTTGCATATTAGCCTTTTATTATATAGGAGGATGTTAGTTAAAACTTAACAATGCTTCTGGGAGGATGAGAAAAATGTGCTTTTTAAAATGTACAAAAGTAGACTAGAACTATGGAAGGTAATGACCAACATAAAACTATACTACAAGAGATTGTTTCCAGTTCTGGTATCAAAATTGACCCACAGAAGGGAGTAATCACTTGGAGGCATGGTAACGAGTTTTATTGGCATTATCCTATGTAAACCCTCTTAACAATCCTATGAAATAGGCCTGAAGAGTTAAAAAATAGTCCAGGATCATCTAGCTCATGAGTAGATGAAGCTAGTAGGCAAATGCAGGCCCAATTAATTCTAAGGCAAAATGTTTTCCTATTATACCCTGCTTATAGTAGAACAAGGCTCAACCAAATGGTAAAAAGCTCCCACTTTTTAATTAGCTGATAGAAACTGGCAATTACAGTAATCATGACAGCTGAACCTTGCAAATTAGAACATCTGGTCCAACCAATTATTATTGTTGTGTTTCCTCTAAAAACATTATCTCTTTATTATGCAATTAGGTAGAAAAAATATTATTTTATGAACAGCTGGTGCCATAGTTACTTTTAGCGAGAAGTTATTGGAAAAAATATATTGATGAATGTTAGGGGTAAAAATCCCAAGGGTCTGGCCCAGCCGGCGCAACTCAGTGGTTGAATGTCGACTTATGAACCAAGAGGTCATGGTTCAATTCCTGGTCAGGGCACATGCCTGGGTTGTGGGCTTAATCCCCCATGTGGGGCATGTAGGGGGCAGCTGATCAATGATTCTTTCTCATCATTGATGTTTCTCTCTCTTTCCCTCTCCCTTCCTCTCTGAAATCAATAAAAAAAATTTTTAAAATTCATTTTTTAAAAATCCCAAGGGTCTGGATAGCAGCTAGTGCCCAAGGTCTGCTATGCATGGTACACAAGAATTTGTCTGAAAAGGAAAGAGAAGGGAGGAGAGAAAATAAGCAAAAAAGAGTGGGATAAACTGAAGGTCAGTGAACTTCAGTGGTGGATTTTTAAGAATGGTAACTTCTCTTTCTCCTCTACCCAACCTTCAATGAAGCCTATGGTCACAAATGTTTTGTTAGGTGGGGGTTTCTAGTGAACTTGAAGTATCAAGTTTCACATCTAGGTCAAAGGACCATAACAAAAAACAACATGTGCTTTGGATTTCCATAGCTATGAACTGGGAGATTCAAGAGAATTTCACCTAGATGAAGAGGGCAGAAATATTACAGCTAATATCTATGTGACAATTAAAACACATATACTCTTATATACACAGATTTACAAATTAAGAGAAAACATTACTTAAGCTTACAAATAGTAAAATTTTAAAATCACTTAATTACCTGCATACCAGCTATGTAACTTCCTTACAAAATGCTTTACCACTGCTTAGACAAGTCAGATCTCAACATATTTAGGCACTGAAAAGTGGACAATTTCACAAATTACTCAAAGCCTCTGCTATGTGTCTGCCAGATATTACTACTCAAATTATACTTTTAGTCATAAAATCCATAATATAGACCTTAGAGTAAAATACATAGGAGTTTGAATCTGAGCTCTGTGATTCACTAGCTATGCGATCCTGAGAAAACCACTATACTTTTCTGGACTTCCATATCTTCACCTATAAAATAATGCTTATCTTAAAGAGGTATTGTAAGAATTAAATGAGATAAAGCAAATGAATTAATGAATCCAGGTAATGACCATCTATGGCTGCTATAATTCAAAAAAGAGACAAGCAGACATTATTTGCTTTCTGATGGCATTAAACAATATTACCTATTCTTAAAAACAAAAAAACAAAATAAAAACAAATCAAATCTCTGGATCTCACTAACAATTTACAGACAATACAGGGAACAAAGGAACATGTTAAATTACACCTTGAAGAATCAACCAGCAAATTCAGATTGTGGGACATTCTACAGAGCAAACAACCAGGTTTCCTCAACATATAAATTGCAAGAAAAAAATGAGAGAGATAGAAGTGGAACCTATAGAAAGCATACTGAAATCATACAGAGGAAATTGTTTTTGTCTAGAGTTTGTTTCACAATATTTTGTGCTTAGGGGAAATAAATAGGGGTACAGATAAAACAAGACTGGCCATGAGTCAGTAACTGTTAAGAATGGGCAACGGGTACACTGGGTTTCAATGTATTATTCTACTTTTATATGTCTAAGAATTTTCAATATTACAAGGTTTTAAAAAATGAGATAGTGTATATAAAATACCTTTCACAGTGCCTGGCAAATAGCACACATTCAATAATGCCATTATCATTATCATCAACTCTTATGTTCCCTGTCTGTTCCATTGGGCAACATTTTCTCAATTGACCTAAAGTTTCTTTTGTGCCTACATGGCAATATCAAGGACTCATGTAACCCTATCCAGGAAGATCAACGGAGCTAAATAATCTTAGCTCACCATTAGAATCTGGCTTTCATTCAGGTTATGCTAAAGCTTTTATGCTGTAATTTCCTCACAACCATTATTGTTTTAGAAGGAGACTGTTATCAGAATAAAACCATACTGCCCGCACTTAAGTGGACTCTTAATTTCTTATTTTTGACTTGAGAGAGACAGAGAAACATTGATTTGTGTTCCAGTTATGTATGCCTTCACTCGTTGATTCTTGTATGTTCCCTGACTGGGGATCTAACTCCCAACCTTGGCATATTGGGATGATGCTCTAAACAACTGTGCTACCTGGCCAGGGCTGGCCACTTAATTTTCAATGTCCATTCTCTGGGATTCTTCACCTTTAATACCTAGAGTTGTACTAATAAGGTAATCCAATACTATAATGAAGGCACTAATTGGTCTTGGGATTTCCTCAAAAAAAGAGAAAGAAAATCTATACAATTGGCCCAACTGAGCTCACTTGTAAAAATTATCAAAAATAATGAAGACAGTCACAAGGATGACAGGGTAAGTGTATAAGAAAAAGAGCAAATTGTAATTTCATCACCATGTTTCATTCTCTAACTAGCACAACAGGGAAAAATAGAACCTACTCTTTGACTTGGCCAACCATGGAGACACGGGCAGACTCCAGATTTCTAATCTGGCCACTCTTCACACTAGAAGAGAAAAGGAAGAAGGGAGAGAGGTTATTCAGCATCCACCTTATCATGTAACTAGGGTCAAATGAGTAATTCTACAGATTCTGTAGGACCTACTAAAAAGTTATGGTTACCACTGTATGGAGGTTATCACTACTTCCCACTTAGTTATTATGAAAAAAAAATAAAGTTCAAACCAGAAAATTAAAAAAAAAAAAAATAATGAAGACAGTCACAAGGATGACAGGGTAAGTGTATAAGAAAAAGAGCAAATTGTAATTTCATCACCATGTTTCATTCTCTAACTAGCACAACAGGGAAAAATAGAACCTACTCTTTGACTTGGCCAACCATGGAGACACGGGCAGACTCCAGATTTCTAATCTGGCCACTCTTCACACTAGAAGAGAAAAGGAAGAAGGGAGAGAGGTTATTCAGCATCCACCTTATCATGTAACTAGGGTCAAATGAGTAATTCTACAGATTCTGTAGGACCTACTAAAAAGTTATGGTTACCACTGTATGGAGGTTATCACTACTTCCCACTTAGTTATTATGTCCATAAACTGAGTAGTAAAAATTAAGACATTGAAGCCATTTCAGTTCTGCAAGTATTTACCAAGAGGATACTATGTGGTAGGCCCATGCTGAAGAAGCATACAATTCATTGGGGAGAAAGAAACACAAGCAGATCATTTTAACATAATAAGTCAAAGTTCAAAGGAGTCACCTTTATTTTCAATGGGAAGATTAGAGAAAGCTCCCCAAATGTCCTGCCTAAACTGAGAACTGAAGATAAGTAAAAGATAAAAGAGGGTGGTCAGAGCATTATTGGCAGAGGGTACACTGTGTGAATGAAGGTACTACGATGTAAAAAAGTCAGCAGGATGACGACTTTAGAGCAGCAGTCGCCAACGGTGGTCCGCGGACCACTGGTGGTCCATGAGGTCCAAAAGGTTGGCAACCGCTGGTTTAAGGAAACCTTTGGAGCAGCGGTCACCAACCAGTGGTCCGCAGACCACTGGTGGTCCATGAGGTCTGAAAGGGCAACCGCTGCTTTAGAGGACAGAATACAAGGAAAAGCAGGGGCAAGCAAAGAGGGAGTGTGACAGGGACTTGCATGTCATGATATAGACTAGAGCTTAGGAGCTTAGACTCTATCTTAATAGATTAGTTTTCCTGGAGTTGTTTAAGCATCTGTAAGGGCCAAGGAAACACCACATGAACCAAGTAGGCCAACAGAACACATTTCTTTAAATCTCATTTTTTAGCTTAAAAAAAATCATGTAAAATTCTAAAGTGCACCCTACTCAATGACCTTGTTTATTATTTTAGTAATAAACAGAAGCAATTAGGACTACTAATTCATTTTTCTACCACAAACTGAATCTACAGTAACACAAACCCACCAGTATTCATGATCATATAGTCTTGTTTTGACGACAGTTTAATATATGAAATATCTCTGCTCCTATTCAAGGCCAACCATGGGTACTGGTTCCCATGCCCTCTTGCTTATGAGGAGCTTGTTTCCTTTAGTTACCCTATCTCTCTCCTATGTCACCATTTTTTTCCTCTAGTGGACATTATAAAACATCCCCTAGCCTTTTAAAACATTTTCAACCCACATTCACTACTAGATACTACCCCATTTCTCTGTTCTCCTAAACAACAAAACTTCCCAAAAAAGTTATCTCACTTGCTTTCTCTACTATATCACCTCCCATCCTTTCTTCAACTAATATCCCAAACTTTTTTTTAAATTAAATCTTTATGTTCAGATTATTACAGTTGTTCCTCTTTTTCCCCCCAATAGCTCCCCTCCACCCAGTTCCCACCCCACCCTCTGCCCTTACTCCCCCCCCCAACTGTCCTCATCCATAGGTGTACGATTTTTGTCCAGTCTCTCCCACACCCCCCACATTCCTTCC
>NW_005359225.1:3162445-3183490 GCF_000412655.1 Myotis brandtii
TACATGTACACTGATAGTCCGACAGAAAACTTTATGACTGCGTTTGATATTATCAGTGGGACTTTTGCTGCTGCATCGCTGATGACAGAGATTTTACATCAGGTTTATATTTCGTGACCTTCAGAGATATGCATGAGCTCCTACTTTCATCCGTCAGGCTACTCCTATTATGAGACTTAACAAAATTCATCACTGAGAACAAAGATTCACAAGCATATGTGGATGAAAACATGAAGAGTAACGCTGTTGCAAAGTTTTTTAAACAGAAAAAATTTTCTGGAATGGCATTCCAAGTCCTCAGTAGTTCATTTTCGACACTATTGAAATTGCTCTTCCCCTCTCTCGTCAATCCATGTCTATGGTCTTTAAGATAACTTGTTATGTAAAATTATTTATTTATCTAAGATGCACCTACACTGAATTTATCTGAAAAATAAAAAAGTCGATATTAAGAAAAAAGATTGTAAATGGAAGATTATAAGAGAGGGTTTCGCGTGCCAGCAAACGTTACTGGTGTGCCATGTTTGGCACGCGTGCCAGGGGTTGCCCACCCCTGGTTTAGGGCTATTGTAGTTTGGTTTTTAATATAAAATTATGTTTTAGTTTTAGATAATTCCCAAAGGTACCTGATCTCTGAGATTTTTTTTTTTTGCAAGGTCACCTCTATCATGTCAATTCTAATGATCATTTCTTAGCCCTCATCTTGGGTGATCTCTCAGGATTATTTGACACAAATGCTCTCTCCCTCCTTCTAGAAACATTTACTAGACTCCCCCAGTTTTCCTTTTATCTCACCAACTGTGCCTTTGCAGTTTCCTTTGTTCAATCTTCCCCCACTTTCCAAGCTCTAAATATTGGCTAGTACCCCAAGGATCAGTTCTTGGATCTTTTTTCTATCAACATCAAATCCCTCGGCGATTACATTCAATCTTTTGGTTTTGAATACTATCAATACCAGGAGTGGGGAACCTTTTTTCGGCCAAGAGCAATTGGATATCTATATATATAAAAGCCTAAGCGACCATTATGACTGGTCGACCAGTCGCTATGATGCGCACTGACCACCAGGGGGCAGACACTCAACGCAGGAGCTGCCCCCTGGTGGTCAGTGCACTCCCACAGCAGGAGCGCTGCTCAGCTGACCAGCATGAGTGGGGCCGGGATGAGCAGCAGTGGCTCCTCCCCAGATCCCCGCAGGCCATGCCAAGGGACCCCACCGGTGCACAAATTCGTGCACCAGGCCTCTAGTAAGTTATAAACTCAATTCAGATATCCAGCAGAGTATAAAATAAAATTAGCAAATATTTCATAGTACTCTGATTCTCAGACTCAGAAAGTGGGATCTATAAATCAGTGGCTTTCATAGAACCCAGAACATTTTCACACTGAATATACAAAAATCTTATCCTATCCAATTTCTGCCACTAGAATCAAGACTCTATCTCAAGCATGTCAAACTCACGGCCCGCAGGCCACATATGGCCCACAACAAATATTTTTGTGGCCCAGCCAAAATAACAGTATGTAAGAAACGTTTTAATAAAAATTTTGTAACTTAATTTTTACAATATCCTGCTTACATAATTTTTAATAACGAACTACAGCGTTCGCTAATGACTGATTACTATAATTGTGTTGCATTCATTTCCCTTACACGCCTTAGGCGCACCATTTCTCTCCACTAATACTAGCAGCGAGTATTTTAGCAGCCGATTGCCACGTCATTAGTCTTGTACTGACTTGTTTGGTGTGCACAACAGGAAATATTTTGCTTTCGGAGAACAAGAAAAATAGGTTTATTTGCATTATGCTTATTAATTTGTGTAGTTATTCAGTGTCTGGTAAGTTCATGTTCAAAAAAAATATTAATTTTTATTAAAATGTTCTATTCTTTTATGTCAACTATTACTCATTTATTTCAGCCCTTTGTATTCAGCATGTCTCTCTCGAAATAAACCTGTTTCTATGAAAATTGAAGCTTTTGTTTTTTTGCGGCCCACATAAACTTAAACCTTGTTTATCTGGCCCGTGTTAGCCTTTGAGTTTGACATGTTTACTCTGTCTCCTTTAGGAGGTCTGCCATGATTCCCAGGCTGAATTGGATACCTATCTTCGGTACCTCCTGTGATCCTTCATTGTATTGTTTATGTATTTACTTACTGATGTTGGTATCCCCAACAAGTAAATACATAAGAACTAAGTTTACCGGTAATTATCAGGTACTGACACATCTTAGGTACTTAAAAAACATTTACTGAATAAATTTAAAGTTATTTGGAATAATTTTCTCACTGGTTGCTACTGGGGAAGCAGGCAGCATACTCAAGCTACATGTTGAGCTGGCAGCAGCTGCATTCTCAATGCTGTGACTGCTCAAGATGGAGAGATCTTTGATGCTTCTGAGAGAGCGGTAGCATGAACACAAAAGGTAAAAGTGCCCTCACTAAACACACACATCATTCTGGCAAGCCATATTTGGCATGAGACCCTCTGTCCTAGGTAAAATCCCTTAAGATATATTTACCAGGTCCTTAATTTCCATTTGACATCTCTGATTCAGTTAATAGATATGTTCTGCCTGTTAGAGCAGCCAGCAATATGCTATATGAAAGTACAAAAGAAATAGACAATAGCCGCTGTCCTTATGATGCAGGAAGGGCATTAAGGCAGAAATGAAAATTAACAATATAAGCATATCCCTTGCGGGAGGACTAGAAGCCTTAAGGGGTAAACAGTACAAAATAATTCAGATTTAAAGGTGTCAAGCAGTTTTACTGAGGCAGTGATCTATGTGGTTTGGAGGAGTTAGAGAAAGGGTTCGGAAAGGGTACTGGATATGAATTTTGAATAGGTAGGAAGATGGGATATTGAAGATGTTTTATCTGAAGACTAATCTCTCTGGGGGAGCAGTGATTTACTTATCTTTGAATCTTCACCGTTTAGCACAAAGTGTTTAATAAATATTTAATCAAATAATTGAAGTAATAAATTAATGACTGAATAGCCTTTACTTAAGTGAAAGTCATAGACAATTCTGTCAGTGATTTTTATGAAAACCATTTACCCAAAGGGTTTTTACTTATCCAAATAAACTGAGAAAGGAATCCACACCTATCTTTTGTTTCTCCATCATTTTCTCTGGAACACAGAAAGTGATTCTATAACCTTGGAGCAATAGAGGTGGAAGAGGTCTTAGAGCAGGGGTGGGCAAACTTTTTGACTTGCGGGCCACAATGGGTTCTTAAACTGGACCGGAGGGCCGGAACAAAAGCATGGATGGAGTGTTTGTGTGAACTAATATAAATTCAAAGTAAACATCATTACATAAAAGAGTACGGTCTTTTTTTTTTTTAGTTTTATTCATTTCAAACGGGCCGAATCCGGCCCGCTGGCCGTAGTTTGCCCACGGCTAGTCTAAACTCTCACCTTAGAAATGGGAACAGTTAGACAGCAGGTGATGCATAATTACTAAGATGTAGGAGATACTATAGTATATTAGAAAAAGGGTAGATTTTATGCAACTGAGACAAGTCTGAAGCATTTAAAACATTTTTTAAAATTCTGCTCTTTATATGATTTTACCCATGATACTACAATAAAGCTAAGACATGGAATTATTCCTTTAAACTTTGGTACTTTAGTTGATGAAAAAGGAAAGCTCCAGCCTAACATTTAAAATACACACAATAGCCCTAACCGGTTTGGCTTAGTGGATAGAGCATCGGCCTGTGGACTGAAGGGTCCCAGGTTCGATTCCAGTCAAGGGCATGTACACCTTGGTTGCGAGCACATCCCCAGTAGGGGGTGTGCAGGAGGCAGCTGATCAATGTTTCTCTCTCATTGATGTTTCTAACTCTAACCCTCTCCCTTCCTCTCTGTAAAAAATCAATAAAATAATTTTTTTTTTAAATTAAAAAAATAAATAAAATACACACAATATAGATTTATGGATTACCTCCATTCAATGGCATTCTCCAGAGACTTGAAGGTTTTAGGACGACCACGTAAGAAATTCTGCATGCTATTAAGAGCATCCATGGCTGTACCTAGATGTTAAACAAAAATTTTAACCATAGCACTTAACATTTCCAAGCATTTACACTTACTGGGGAAATACACACATCTGCCTTCAAAGACAGCAGAATTCAGTGATGCTTGGGGAAAAAAAGATGCAGTTTAAGAAAATTCAGAAGATTGATGGGATAGCCAGGTTCCAAGATGGCCTCCAGTGATTTCTGCTTCCTGGTATTCACTCCTTCCTGTAGTATCCCGACAATGAAAAGGGCTGACTTATATATGTAATAGTGTGACTTCTGAGACTGGGTCATAGAAGACATGGCAGTTTCTTTTTAAATGTTAAATAAAATTATGGGATATACATACAAATAAAATATTATGCAGCCATAAAAGATGTTTATGAAGAGTTTCTTATGTCATGGAGAATGATTAGGTAATGTGGGGTGTTGGTGACATGAATGTAGGTGTAAAAAAAAAGTTCCAGTCACAAAATAAGTAAGTCCTGGGGATACAATGTATAGCATGACTACCTACACTAATAAAAGAGAAAGATGCAAATTGACCATACCTCCGCGACGCTCACCAGCCAACCAGGAGTATGCAAATTAACCCAATAAAGATGGCGAGTTAATTTGCATACACAGGCACCGAGTGGCCGGGGGCGGGATGCTTGTGTCATCGCCATGGCAATGATGCAGGTGTTCCACACCACCCCAGCCCCTCAGGGCCCCGGGGCAGCATGGGAAGGCGGAAAGGTGGCTCCGGGCCAGAGCAAAGGCAGAAAGGTGGCTCCAGCCGGAGCGAAGGCGGTGCCGGCAGCCAGGGGAAGGAAGGCCCATTCTTGCACGAATCTCTGTGCATCGGGCCTCTAGTAGTTAATAATACTGTATTATATATTTGAAAGTTGCAAAGAGAATAAATCTTAAAGTTCTCATAACAAGAAAAAAAAATTGTAACCGTGTGGTGATGAATATTAATTAGACATATTATGGTGATCATTGTGCAATATATACAGAGTGGGACAAAAAGATTTATAGTCATGAGGATGCGAAACACAGAGTTTATTCTTTTTTTTTTAAGTTGGTCCACTCTTACTTTATTAAATAAAGATATTTTCTTGGCAGAACCATAGCTACTTGTTGGGGTCCTGCCCCAGGAGGTCCAGGGGTTCCCAAAGGTGTGGACGGAGTCGGCGAAGAAGGAATGACACGGAGACAGCATTCAGTTGATCAGCAGCCTAGCCAGATTCTCTAGCCAGGATCTCCAGCCAAGTTCTGTCCACAGAGTTTATTCTTGTAATATTATTTATTATTATATTAATTTCTATATGAACTGTAAACCTACTTTTGCTCCACCCTGTACATATACCAAATCATTATATTGTACAGCTGAAACTAATACAAAGTTATATGTCCATTATATCCCAATTTAAAAAAACACTTGGAATGCCTTTGCCACAAAATAACATAAAAGATATAAAAGACAAAGGGACATAATTCAAGATGAGTGAAATCAATAATAAGTTAAAACATGATAATAATCTACCAGGATGGGCTCTTATACTCTAAGATTTTGAATGGGTTAGCACAAGAAAACTTACCTTCCACAACATCAATCACGCATAGACCCAGGAGGCTTGGCACCAGGTTGGATGATGCTGTGTGGACTGCAATAGCTCCACCCATGCTATGTCCAATCAGCATAATTGGAGGAGGGAGGTCCCCATACATGGCTTCAATTACATTGCCAACATCTCTGCAAAAAGAAGGAAAGAAAGCTGGGAATGCTCTCTGACAACTCAAAAATAGTTTTCTTTCTTAACTCCTTCCTTTGGTCTGTAACTAACAGGCCTAGGCCTGTAAAGGTCTATTGAGTCATCTCGCAAACGTAACTATGCAAAATTCCTAACATGTCCCCAGTATTTGTACACATAGCCACATACCTGGCTCTTATGACAAATGACAGTTTAAGGACTAAGAACCCAAATATTTTTACTTTCCTTTATATAACACTTTCACTGTTTCACGCAGTTAGTACTATTACATAATCACACATCTTTAGTTTAAACCTAAGCTTGAAACTCTGCACAAATCATTTAACTACTCTATGCTTTAGTTTCCCCATCTATAAAACAAAAAAACAACTTTATTAAGCATTACAATGTAGTGAAGTTTGGAGTCACAAGATGAATTACAGCCCAAGTCTATTTTTTACTACATGGACTTGGATTAGTTATTTAACCTGTCAGAGTTAAATAACTGAAGATAAGGATATCATTTACTATTCTGATTGCTGTGAGAATTAACTGAATGAATGTAAAAATACTTTGAAAAAAGTAAAGTACTATACAAATGTTAATTATTATTTGTCATGTAAAGTTGTTTGAAGTATGAACATAAATGTAAGTACAGTGTACTGAGAAACTTGAAAGGTGTTTATATTTTTATTGGCTTCTGTCCTAGCCTTTAATTACGAGTAGGTCTGTTTAACAAAGTCAAACCTTACAGCTTTGAAAATGAGAACTAAAGTAGGAATTTTGGCTTTTATTTGGGACAGGCCTTCTTTGTTATAGCAATAGTTTAAGTATGGTATATTTCTAGGAACCACTGGCTCTACTGTCTTCTTTTGTGAGTGGCTGAGTCAATCAAGTTCAAAAGACAGTTTTGCCTTGCTTAGTCTCCACAGTATTCAGAATACCAAAGGTAAATGTCATTATTTCTAAAGGAATTAATCTTAAAAAATTCATACAACAATACAAATGTCAATACGGTAGCTGCAGTATCTGCAGATAATCTGAATGGGAGATAAGGAGGCCACCCAATTTTATAACTGAAAATAATGGAGTTAAATTTAAGGCTAAAATTTTGAGTTAGTAACAGATATAATTAAATAAATAAAAGATATAATAAATAAAAGATATAATTAGTAAAATAAAAGGATGCTATAGAATTTGAATTCAGGTCTCCTTAAAATACTAAGTTGAAGGGTTCTATGATAGCTGCTTCATGCATGAAGGTGGATAGGGTCTGAAACAAACCAACTTAATATTGTATCTAAGCTTAGGAAAGGAATATTTCATACAGATAAAAGTTGGTTATGATCAATCCCTTGATCATCTATCACCAGGAGAAATGTATCCTTATTAAAGTTAGGCAAAGTATTCAGTCACCAAGATTAGAGCCTTGAGACATGTCCTGAAATTTCAGAGAAATAAAATAAAAATGAAGTAGAGATTAACTACAAATCTAGTCTATAACTGGATGTACCATAATTTTGGTAGTAGCTCTCTAAGGAGATTCTATCATACTTATTAATACCAGGTTCATTTCCTGAAAAGCAGTATAGCATATCACAGACATAACAGAAAAAGAATATCACAGTGACCTGAGCTCAAATCTCGGCTCTTCTACTTTCAGTGGAGTTGCATCTTATGTAGGGTATAGGTTCTAAAGGGGAAAATCATGCTGTCAGTACTACTTGAAAACCCCACTAATCACCCATTAAGTATACACCCATTTTGGGATTTTTGTTTCACAGAATTATTGAATTCAGAAATCATATAAATGTTTTACTGTTTAGTCTATTTCAGCAAGAATCCAACTTATTGGCCATAATCAGTTCTACATGATTTTAATCATTTATTTTCTCTTTAACTTTATTGTACCAGTTATCAACTTATTATCTCTCAGCCCCAATTCACCTTTCATTGCATGTTCTGCACAACTGGACCTGAGGCCTTAAAATGTTTTTCCCTTGCCAGCTGACAAGACATTAAGCTGTGTCAGTAGATGACATAGGAGAGACGTTGCAGAAAGAAAGGGTTTTGTTCCTGATTCATGGGTGTTTTCTTCACAAACTCCTATAACTTGCACTTCCCCAGCACCCAGGTCCTGCAGCACAGGAAACCCCCAGCTCCTGCACCACAAACAGTTTCCCCAGTGCCCAACTTCTCCAGCACTCCAACCCCCATTCCCAATGTTTTTCTTTCCAAGCTTTATTGAGGTATAATTGGTATACAAAGAAGTGGTACATAATTAATATACACAATTTGGTAAGGCTGTATATATGTGTGTGTGTGTATGTGTGTATGTGTGTGTGTATATATATATACACACACACATACACACAATCCATCACCTCCAAAAGTTTCCTTGCATCACTTTAAAAATATATATTTATTTATTAAATTGATTGGGGTGACATTGGTCAACATGAACATATATGTTACAAGATCTGTATTTGCACCATATGCCCACTACCCAAAGTCAAATCTTCTCCTGTCACCTTATATTAGGACCCTCCTTGCATCACTTTTGTGTGTGTGTTAAGAACACTTAACATAAGATCTACTCTCTTAAACTTTTTATACAATGTTTTTATTGATTTTAGAAAGAGAGAAAGGGAGAGGAAAAGAGAGAAACATTGGTGAGGAACATTGATCAGCTGCCTCCTGCATGCCCTCTAGTGGGGAATGAGCCCACAACCTGAGCATGTGCCCTGACCCGAAATAGAAAGAGACCTCTTGGTACATGGACCGAAGCTCAACCAATTGAGCCACGCCAGCCAGGGTACCCTCTTAATCTTTTAAGTACATAATATCTTACTGATAACTCCTCTCCCTCTCCTCTCCCTTCTCTCTCTCTCTCTCTCTCTCTCTCTCTCTCTCTCTGTCTCTCTGCCAAACACTATAGTTGAATGATCACAATTGGTCTATTAACTGTGATCTCATATAGTTATTCAACCTATCTGAACTAGTTTCTTCACTGGTAAAAAAGTGATAATATCTACATTACAGAGTTAATAATGTAGACACATTTAAATAACTTAAATAAATTGTTTATTCTTAATAAATGCTTATTTTACACTTAATGAAGCCTGGCAAATAGAAAGGGCACAAACAGCATCTATTATCAACAACAAAATGATGGCCACATGAGTTTGGGTTCTAAAGGAAAAACAGTTTACTCTTGGATTAAAGTTGTTAAAGTAGGGACAATATATTTTTGGCCAAAGTTGGTCAACTACTTGAGAAGACATATTAAGTACATGACAGAGTATGTATAAAAGCAGGGTCATAAGAATTCTGCTTACAATACAAGATAGTAATTCCAAAACACTAGTCCTATATCAGATTCCTCAATAGAGCTTTATCAAAATGCTAGAGGCCCAGTGCACAAAATTTGTGCACAAGGGGGAGAGGTTCCTCAGCCTGGCCTGCGCCCTCTCGCAATCCAGGACCCCTCAGGGGATGTCCGACTGTCGGTTTACAGGCCTAAACCGGCAATCGGACATCCCTCTTGCAATCTGGGATGCTGCATGCACCAGTGACTATACTTTTCATACAGGTGAAAGGCATCTTGCTGTTGTATGGGCAGCTATATTTTTTTGCCCTGATTATAAAAAATAGTACATAACATGATCCTTCTGAGGCAGTAGTACCATTTTCGCCATCTTATGGATGGAAAAACTGAAGCAGAGAGAAGTTAAGTAATTGGCTTTGTCACACAGTTATAAGTGTCAGAATCAGGGCTGACCACAAAATGTGCATGTCATCGCTGCATCATCCTGTTGTTTCAGTGTTACTTGCCAGGTTTTAATTTTTAAATCTAAGAGACTGTTCCTAATATAGAGGATAGGGTTCCTAGGCCTGGCCGGAGATCAGGGACCCGCCCCCCGCTGACAGGTCATTCCGCCATTCAGTTGATTTGCATATTAAGGTTTTATATAGATAAATGCCCAGATTGCACTGGTAGAAGCACTAATTCAGTAGGGTGAAGTAGGGCCAAATCATCTGTATTTTAATCACTTGTCAGGTGATTTTGAAGAGTGACCAGGTTTGAGAGCTACTGTATATACTACATTTATTTTTTACTTTAAGGCCTAGGATATAACTATTTTTTCTTAAGACTCTGTTTCTGTCTTACTACAAAGCTGGACAAAGAATATGGGCAAGATATCTTAAGAACATTTCACAGGGCCTCTTATAGAGAACTACTTTCCAAGCATGGGTCCCCAATCGATATCCAGATTCTATTCAACAATGTCAACAAAAGAAAACTTTTCAAAAGCCAATACAAACTAAACTGTACCTCGAAGAATTTTCAAGTGCTTTATGTATGACCATCACATTGAATATACCAAGAAAGATGAATGTTTAAATAGATTAAATAGTAAGGAGACACCAGATATAAGTAAAAAAGAATAGAGCATTTACTAATTATTGTCCAACAATCTCACCAGGAGAGTGATAAAGGTACGCTACTCTTTATGATAGTAATGAAAGCTAGGTGATGTATAAACAATATTAGATTACTTACTTTGCCATTGTTTCTGCAGACAGATCTTCAGAATTCTTGACTTTTGTTTCACCTAAAAAAAAGCAACCCACTGTATTTTAAAAATAAAACTCCCAAGGATAGAAATTATAAATGCAAGAGTATTCTCTTTAAAAAATCTCACCTTTGGACAACGAAATGGAGACTTTATACTTATATAAGGTGGACTTAGCAAAATTTTGTGTTGCATGCACATCTTTATAGTTGGATACCCTAAGGATGATAATTACAGTAGTCTAAAAGTGAGTTATTCACATTCCTTATATATTACCAGCATCCAAATCTGGTTACATTAAAGGACATTTTCTTAGCTAAGCAACAACAAATGTGTGTGTGTGTGTGTGTGTGTGTACTTGTAAAATATTTATAAAAACTGCAAGCTAGAACTTCCCTCAAAATGCCCAAATGGAAAGACCAGGTTATTTGACGGCCACACAGAAATTTGTAATATTTAACACTGCTCAAAGGGCTTGGCAAATATGCCATTCAGTCAAAACTAATTAAGAATTTCACCCACCCTGGCTGTTGTGCTTAGTGGTTGGAGAATCAGGCCATGCACCAAAGGGTCAGAGGTTCGATTCCCGGTCAAGGGTTGCGGGTTTGATCCCCGCCCCAGTCAGGTTGCATGTGGGAGGCAACCAATCGATGTGTCTCTCTCACATCAGTATTTCTCTCCCTCTCCTTTCCCCTCCCTTCCTCCCTTCCTGTCTCTAAAAATCAATGGAAAAAAAACAAGTGAGGATTAACAAAAAAATAATTTAAAAAAAGAAAAAGAACTTCACTCACCATGACCTCGCAGATCCAAAGCTACAATCCTACATTGAACCCTGCTAATGATTGCTGCCTAGGAGGAAAAGGAAATGTAGTAAGATACATCTGGATTAGCAAAATTTTCCCATTACCAATAACTTTATTGAATGACCTGCCATCAGAATTCGAGGATCTCAGGACAACTGAAATAAAACTTTCCAATTTTAAGCAAAAATTTTTAAATGACAATTTTCTGCTTTTATGGTGCATATAATGGTTTCATCCCAACTTCAAAATATAACTTTCTCTACTTGGATCCCTTCATAAACCTTAACTCTTCCTAGCTTTTCATGAAACACAGAGTGAGCATCTCTAAGCAATGATCCTCTGTATTCTATTAACTATGATTTTCATCCATATTCCTTGGTTATCTTTTCCCTACTTTGGAAGGGAGATTCCCTAGATAAGGACCATGAGTCAGTTAATATCTTGGTTCAGGATATCACACAAAGTAATATTCAGATCATGAAATAATCCTGAAAGCAGTACAAGTCATAAAACCTGCCAAAGATTCACTTTCAATGCAGGAGTACACACAAGCTTGTATTGCAGTTAAATAAAAATATATTTTGAAAAGAACATATATGCATAGCCCATGGACATAAACAGTGCAGTGAAAGCTATAGGAGAGGGGGCAGGGACTGGGTGGAGGTGGGCAAAGAGGGGGAAATGGAGGACATCTGTAATAGTGTCTACAATTTAAAAAAAAAAGAAATCATAATATCCTAGGGAGTTATAATTTTAGAGTTTTAGATACTGTAAACATCTAAAACTGAATGCCTGAGTAAAGCACTTTATCAAGAACTGCACATCTTTTGTTTATTCTCACAACCACTCTATTAAATAGATGGTATTATATCCATTTTACAGATTAAGAAACTAGAGCTTGGTAGATTAAGCTGTTTTGAGATTTAAACCTCAGTCTGTTTGAAATGAAAGCTTCTTAAAATTTTTGCTGTTATTATTTGTATACATGTGCCATCTCCATTTTTCCTATCTTTAGGATATATTACAATTAAGTAGTCCCATTTGACTTAAATCATCATATGAACAAGAGGATAGCATGTATATTTAATTCTCCATTGTATCCATAGCACCTAGCATAATGTCTTGTACAAAGCAGGGGTTTACCAAGCATTTGCTGATTGGCTAATCTTGTAAAAGAGTGAACTCTCATTTTCCTATCTTGAGTAACCCATCACAATACCTGAGATATAGAATATACCTAGTAAATATTTGCTAACATAAATTGAATTAATTGAAAGAAGCAAAAGAAATCAGCAGACACTGCAGATTCAATTCTTGGCTTTAATCAATTCACACTTGTTTGGTCCCAGACCCCTTAGCAGTGGTTCTCAACCTTCCTAATGCCGCGACCCTTTAATACAGTTCCTCATGTTGTGGTGACCCCCAACCATAAAATTATTTTCGTTGCTACTTCATAACTGTAATGTTGCTACTGTTATGAATCGTAATGTAAATATCTGATATGCAGGATGTATTTAGGTGACCCCTGTGAAAGGGTCATTCGGCCCCCAAAGGGGTCGTGACCCACAGGTTGAGAACCGCTGCCTTAGAGGTACCAAAACTGAAAACAACTGGAGGCTGGCAAAATGTAGCCTGCTGAGGCTGCATGTATCAATGAGCTCCAACTGCTCCTCTGCTCTCTCAGCCAAACTTCAATTTCTGCTTAGTTCTGGATTTTCCCACAGCAATTATGCCAGTCTGTTATACCCATTACTTACTAATGGAGAAGTCTATAGAAGCCCTAAGTATTGTATTATCCACTACATATGATAAACTTGATTACAACAACTATAGTAATAAATAATTTACTGAATATAAACAAGGAATAAATAATTCTGAAAAATTAATTTTCTAGAAACCTAAAGCTTACCCTTTAAAACACCATAATTCCCCTCTCTTAGTTATCATCCTTTAATAAATAATGATCACACACACACACACGTATGCCTTGGTGTTTTTGTTGTTGTTTTTCCTGTTACAAAAGCCAAAGTAGAAATGCTTTCTCTTGACAGTTAATAGAACTTGTTCAGGTGAATCTCTGGGGTCCCCCCCCAAAAACCCACAAAACATTTAATGCAAAAGGGTTTCTACTCAGGTCCAGAAATTTTACAGAATGATAGATAAGGAACTTTAGGGTATAGTCACAATTAAATCCTACAACATGCACTATGCTGGAACACTACCAAGATGATGCTCCCCTTCCTCTGTAGAGGTCCTTGTCTGCTTTGAAATAGTCCCAATCTTTAGAAGTTCTGCCTCATGTGTCTCAAAAATATGCCTCTATGGTTTCTGCCCTGAGTCTGTACTCTTAGGCAGTGCAGCACTGGTCTTCAGAGAAACATGACACTGGAGGCAGACAGAGGTAGGTTTAAGTTCTGGTGCAGTGAATGGCTGTTATTTCTCTAAATTTTAATGTTCTCACCTGCCTACCCTCACAGAAATATAAAAAGAATTAAATGGGAACATGTAGGTAAGCACTTATCACAGTACCTGGCACATAATAAATGTTTAAAAGTTGTGGCTGATTTTTTAAAAAAATCAGTTGAAAGCAAATATTATGCCTCCCATGTCTTTGCTTTTCTTAGGCCAAACATTCAGTTGAATGCTATGGTTTCTAATCCTGGCTGGGCAAGTTTGTTTGCCAATCTCCTCTTAACTTGTGGGATAGAGAACTGAATACAATCTTTGAATTCAACTTTGGAAATTAATGTAAACTTTTCCCTTTAAAAACAGTGTACATGCCCTAACCTGTTTGGCTCAGTGGATAGAGCGTCAGCCTGCAGACTCAAGGGTCCCAGGTTCGATTCTGGTCAAGGGCATGTACCTTGGTTGCGGGCACATCCCCAGTAGGGCATGTGCAGGAGGCAGCTGATCGATGTTTCTCTCTCATCGATGTTTCTAACTTCTCTATCCCTCTCCCTTCCTCCTTTAAAAACAGTGTACATTAAAGAAAAAAACAATCTTTAAGTTATAAAATAAAAAACATACAACTGAAAGAAAACCTAGAAAATAGAAAAACAGAAAGAAAGCTTTTCCCATACTGTCCAGAATTATTTTAAAAGGTTGTATATTTTGTCTTATAGGTACATACAGTTTATTTAACCATTTACTTATTGTTGGACATTGGGATTATTAATTTTAGACAAATAGCTTTTCCCATTTTTGGTATTTTTACTTATAAGTACAATTTCTGTGTTAACTGGTATAAATATTTGCTGATTCATCACTGTAAATTACTTTCCAAAAAAGCTCTATTTACAATGCCACCAGCAATGTTTGAAACTTTCGTTTTCTAAGTATCTTTGCCAACAGAGGATTTAAAAAATATATATATTAATTTGATATTTAAAACAATACCTTTTATGAATCATATCTAATTACTAGTGAGGATAAACATTCTGTTTGCTCTTCATGAACTATTTCTTCCTGCCCTTTGGCCTCATGTCTCCTGGAGTTTGTAATTTTTCTAACACGTTATACAACTTCTTTATGTATCAGTTATATGTAAATGACTTACTGACATTTGATGAAGCCTTTAGGAAAATTACATACTTTTCTGCTTTCTTGAATAAGAGACAATGAACAGAATTTAACCTTTTAATTGTTAGGAGTTGGTATTAACTTATTCAAGGAAGAACTACTGAGCATCAACTCCATGCCAGGCTCTGTGTGCTAGACCTATAGGGTGAATAAGGCACAGATCTGCTCTCAAGGTTCTCATGATTTAGCATCAATCACAGTTGTTCATCTCTTCCTTTGGCTGCCAATATACTTGTCCTCCTGCTATGCAAGGGCCTTTTTGCTTCTATTTTATTGCCTTTTTTACCAAATATCATCTGGGCAAAGATCTCAGGGAAAATCTGCCTCTCAGGATGATGAAGCACTTGAGCTTATTCCTGCTATTCGCCACAGCTGCCTTCTGGATTCACAGACACAATTCAAAGCACAATCTCATATCAATGCATTCAGTGGGCTGGTACTCTGCAGGAATAACAACAAAAAAGGGCAGGCAAATTTAACCAGCCAAGTCCAAGCTATTATTAAGTCAATTGAGTGGTAGAGAATTCCCTTGGTTACACAAGTAAACCAGGTAAGCAACTGGGACACAGTGATTTATCTACAAAAGGAGTTTCACAAAGTGTGAGAATCAGTAGACACTTCAGATTCAATTGTTTCAGAAAAAAAGGAATCAAGTGGTCAAATACATTTAGGAGACATAGTTGAAATTTAATAGACTTCGAAAAACATCCTAAAGGCTTTAATAAAATACTGATATGCAGGATGAATTTCCAAGAGAGAATAAGAAAAGGATATCACATGTAATATTGCTCAAACTCATTTAATCACAAAATCCCAATTTCATTAATTTCTCATGGAATTTGTAATCTGTAGAATATATTTTGGTAAAAGAGATATCTTCTACAATAATAACAAATATAATAATGTCAGCAGCTATTTATCAATCACCTCCTCTATGCCAGGCACTTTCCATGTTATTTCACTGTTCCAATCAATGGATAAAAATATTTAGTATCAATACATGCCAACAAATAGCTTATTATAGTATTTGTACAAGGCTTTATAATCTACAAAGTTTTTATATTCATGATTTCAAATAATCTTCAAAGAAGCCTTGAAGTCTAAAGAGACTGTATTTAGAGAATAAAGGCTTATGTGGCTTGCTCAAGGGCTAAAATAACTTTCACGAGGATGTATTACGAGTACTGGTAAAACTGGAGCTAGAAATCACATCTTCTGAACTCCACTTCATTGTTCCTTCTTTTAGTGTCAAAAGCAATAGCTGTTTTGTGGGAAGTATGTTCTAGCCCTACCTGGATCCCTCATCTCTAAGGATTCTGAATGCTCAAAGCGGTAATGTTACCTCTGATTTTCCACCAGACTATAAGAGAGCTGCTCAAAGTTCAAAGAATACAGTGAAGCCACCTCTAGCCTACATATGTAATTCTTATAAATTTTATAAAACCTTGTAACCCATTAAGAACTATCCTTGGTTTTTCTATCCACAGACTACTTTTTGCCAAATTTCTTATGAGGCGGTCTGGAGTCACTATCCCTAGCAAGTTTCAGTACAGTTATCTGAATGTGACATGACAATTAAGACAGTGCCTCTTTCCTTACAAGTCTTCAACATGTTAGCTGCCCCGTGACAGTGTATTAGCTTAGAGCAGAGCCAGGCAAGTCATGGTACATGAGCCACTTCTGGGGGCTCTGACCTTGGTTCAGGGCAACTGGAGTATATTTTTTTACTATAGCTGCTAGGAAAATGATGCTATTATTTGTTCATTTCAGAAAAACATCCCTGAGCATACAATATGTGCTAGGTAAAAATAAACTATGATCTTTACCTCTAAAAAAGCTTACAATTGACCTAGCCCCTGGTTGGCAAACTACGGCTTGTGAGCCACATGCGGCTCTTTGGCCCCTTGAGTGTGGCTCTTCCTAAGCCTTAGGAGTACCCTAATTAAGTTAATAACAATGTACCTACCTATATAGTTTAAGTTTAAAAAATTTGGCTCTCAAAAGAAATTTCAATCGTTGTACTGTTGATATTTGGCTCTGTTGACTGATGAGTTTGCCGACCACTGCCCTAGTCATTTTTTCTAAGTGGTTAGAGTGTGGGCCTGCAAACTGAAGGGTCGCAGGTTCGATTCCGGTCAAAGGCATGTACCTTGGTTGCAGGCACATCCCCAGTAGGGGGTGTGCAGGAGGCAGCTGATCGATGCTTCTCTCTCATCGATGTTTCTAACTCTCTATCCCTCTCCCTTCCTCTCTGTAAAAAATCAATAAAAATATATTTTTTTAAAAACCAGGTGATATTTGGCCTACCAGAATAAATTCATAATCTCTCTCTCCTGCTCTCCCCTACTTCCCGCCCTTCCACTTTCTAAGAAAAATCAATGGAAAATATATCCTCTAGTGAGGACTAACAAAACAAAACAAAACAAAAAAGCTTATAATCTAGTAGAGGAATGTAAATGTCTAAAGCTATGCTACTAAGAACCTGAAATGTGGCTAGTCCAAATTGAAATGTGCTATAAGTATAAAAGACACACTGGATATCAAAAACAGTATAAAAAATAATGTGAAATATCTCAACAGTAACTTTTAGACTGATTACCTGTGGGAATGATAAGATTTTGGGTACAATGGATTAAGTAAAACATGTTAAAATTAATTTCACCTGTTTCTTTTTAGCTATTTAATATCCCTACTCTGAAATTTAAAATTACATATATGGCTGGCATTATATCTCTATTGGACAACACAGATCTAGACACATGAAAGAGCCTGGCACTTATTGGCAAATCATACAGCTATATCCTAAAGCAAGAGATAGGAAGGAGCAAACAAAGCAGGGGACAAATCATTTAATAACAGTTGAATAAGTACCTATGTGTCAAGAATTGTTTCAAGTAAGACATTACCCTGTTCTCAAGGAATTCATATTCTAAAAGAAGAGACCAGATGGTGATTTTATACTTAATCCCAATAATCCTGCCAGAAGCAAAATGATTATTCGGAAGCCTCTTCAGCTCCACAGTCATCTGGCTCTGGGTACCTAGTGCTGCATTCCCAACTGCTCCCATTTTCTGTCCCTCAGACTCCCTAGTGGTAAATAGAGGACGTATGTATATTTGCTTGATACACATAAGATATGACAATTTTACTTTATATAGGAATATTGCCAGTATCTTCCTTAGCAGTATCTCTCTTTACACATGGACCACCCCACCCCAGAGTCAAGGATATTAGGAAGACCCACAACTAACAGCATTCACACAGATACATATCCTCTATTCTAGACCAGGTTATCATCAACCAAATATTGCTTACTTCCTAATAGCTCACAGGTACCATTAAGTGTAAAGCATTATTTGTAAAAAAGAAGGATTATTTTCCAAATACTTATGGGACATCTCTATGTATAAAGTACAATAGGCTCTATGAGGGAGATAAATAAAAGATAGACATTATCTCTATTTAAAGCACCTCAATAGAATATGTCTGCTTCTCCATTACTTAGATCACTGAAATACAGACCCCCACTTTTGACAAGACACAAATTCCATCCCCCTCATCCCAATGAAATATATGTAAAACATTTTACAAACCGTTTGAAGAAATCATGCACTGAAGCTCACCCCAGTTAAGAACCTTTACCTTAAAGAACAAGTGATATTTGGCCTACCATAGTAAATACAGAATCAACTCACATCCATAACCTTCTTATAATCAAGCCAAAGAGTGAGCAGAGAAGGAAGAGTTAGGCTAGTCAAATTCATCCAAAAGTAAACAATAATTGCATTTATATCAACTTATACTATCAACTACTTACCGTGAACACAGCCCAGGAAAGGGCGGAATGGCCTCCTCCATGCAAAAGGAGTAGGACTGGTCCCTCTGAACCACTCTTATAAACCCGAAAAGAGTATGAATAGTTAAAGATAACATATCTAAACTTTGTTCATTGAAGTTTTTGATTAGTCATAATAATGCTGATTAGAAAACTAACTCATGCAGCATGAAGTTACATGCAAAGTTGCAGACTTCTAAACTTGAGATACTTCAATATAAGTTTCTGTCTTTGAAGCATGAGACCAGTATGACTATTTTATCAATGGGGAAAAAAATGCTTTCCTTTGCGTGAATGAGGGCATAGCCCCGGGTTTCTAGATGCTAAAAACCAGTTCAACTCACTTCACTCATGAAACTTTACCCTGGGCCCTTAGGAAATATACCAGTTTCAGAAATTTAATTCTTAATCCCTTCCCCATGCATTAGACAATTATAGCCACATAAAATATTGGCACTGACTTATAGGTAATAATTCCATGCCACACACAAAAACAGGTGGAGAATAAAAATGAAATAAACAATAGTAATAAAGAACATTTTAGGAACTACTACATAAGTCTTCTACTTAAACAACATTATAAGCTTACTAAAGAATAAGCCATTTTGCAAAGGATATATCCTTGCCAGTTTCATTCTCTACTTCTACATCTTCCATGGACTCAAAGTACTGACTCCAAGATACAGGGGAAAAATCCCGTTTTCTTCCAGGGCTATGGAAATAAAAAGAGGAAGAGAGATTTCAAGTGAAAAATAGTTATGCATTAAATGATTAAAATCTTTTTTTTTTAAATATATCTTTATTGATTTCAGAGAGGAAGGGAGAGGGAAAGAGAGATAGAAACATCAATGATGAGAGAGAATCATTGATTGGCTGCCTCCTGCACGTCCCCTAATGGGGATCGAGCCCGCAACCCAGGCATGTGCCCTTGACCGGAATCGAACCTGGGACCCTTCAGTCCGCAGGCTGATGCTCTATCCACTGAGTCAAACCAGCTAAGGCAATAATTAAAATCTTGATCAAACAAATGCTAAATGTAAATCTGAAAAGAAAATAGCAAGGGTATTTTTTCCTTAAAGATATGAAGAGTTTTCATACACAAAGTATTACACTTAAAATTCAAATATATGTTTATCTTAAAGTTCAAATATATTTTAAGAGTAAAAAAATTTAGGATTTGAGGAAATTAATTAGTATATTTTAATCACAAATGTATTCCGTGTATATACATATCACAAAACCCAGTAGCTCTTTCTCCTATTCTTGGCTATAGACTCATTCTTATCCTCTTAACCTGCTACAATAATTGTTTTGGTCACTTATGCTTCTTCATACCTTTAATCCCTCACATAATTTCACATTTATTATTTCCCAGCCAGTAAATATTCAACCCTTCATAGAAGGCAATATCAATACCTTGAATTTTTAAGAATTTATCCAAATATATGCTCACAAAGAAGTGAAATAACTTATCTATTCAAGGTAGCATCATTTGTAATAGAGAAAAACTGAAAACAACCTAAATATCCATGAACAGGTGAATGATTAAAATAAATTATAAATAAAGAAATAACATTTAGTTGTTAAAAGAAGGAAATATTTATATACTGATAAGATTCTTTATATATGGGGAAGATACACTGTTAAGTAAATAAACAAACATGATGCACATACTACCAATTGGGTAAAAATGGGAAATATGTATAAACTAGAGGCCTGATGCATGAAATTCGTGCAAGAATAGGCCTTCCTTCCCCTGGCTGCCGGCACTGGCTTCCCTCTGGCACCCGGGACCCGGGCTTCCCTCACAGCCCCAGCTTCATCCTGAAGGTTATCTGGTCTAATTAGCATATTATGCTTTTATTATTATAGATATGGTTGCTTATATATGTTTAGTATATTTCTGGAAGAACAGTGATATAACATTGTTGGTATCCTGGGAGATAAGAAGGACAATCTTCAATATATATCCCTTTCTATCTTTTGATTTTTGAACCATGTATTATTAAAAATTGTAAGATTATTTTAAAACAAAAACAACCAATAAATGTCTATTTACAACCTGTCTTCAATCTTGGATGGGACACACGAAAGACATCCTAAGCCTTCCCCTATTTCAGTGATGGCGAACCTATGACACTCGTTTTTTTTGGTTGATTTTTCTTTGTTAAATGGCATTTAAATATATAAAATAAATATCAAAAATATAAGTCTTTGTTTTACTATGGTTGCAAATATCAAAAAATTTCTATATGTGACACGGCACCAGAGTTAAGTTAGGGTTTTTCAAAATGCTGACACGCCGAGCTCAAAAGGTTTGCCATCACTACCCTATTTCCACACCTTCTTCCCAATAATGAAGGAAATTCAGAATTATATTGAAGCATCCATCTTATATAAAAACTGCTGTCTGAAATTTTAACCCTGCTATTTCTGACTTCTGTAAATGCTTGCTGGCTTAAATAATAAGGAAAATAAGAC
>NW_005359225.1:3183693-3187520 GCF_000412655.1 Myotis brandtii
TGATTTCCCCCAGAATTTGAGAGCCATTTTCCTCTGGGCCCGCGCGTAATAAATGTAACTCCATCTCTCTAAGTGTTGCTTGGTTCTTCTCCAGTTTTTCTGTAACAATATGAGCAGCAAAACATTACTACCTGCCAAACATCTTCCTGTATATGCCATGGGGCTGAATGGAGAATATATACAAACTATAATACAAAGCCCTCTTTAAGACTTAAGTTAATACAAAAGTATTCTAGGTGGCTATAATACTGGAAAGAATTATAAGGGAGCAGCTCAACAGTCAGGTATATATTCTTTCAAAAATCAAGGATTTATTAAATATTTACTCTCTTATAGACATTGAGACAGGTCAGTTCTCAATACATCCTATATAATAAAAGCCTAATAAGCTAAGTGTCTGGTCGTCAGGTCGTCTATTCAACCAATCAAAGTGTAATATGCTAATGATATGCTAAGGCCACTCAACCACTCGCTATGACATGCACTGACCACCAGGGGGCAGATGCTCTGACTGTTAGGTTAGCTTGCTGCTGGGGTCTGGCTGATTGGGACTGAGTGAGAAGAGCTGGACACACCCTGGAGCCCTCCCGTGGTCCCTCCCTGGCTGGCCAGCCTCCCGTATCCCTCCCCGGCCCTGATCATGCAACGGTGGGGTCCCTCAGCCTGGCCTGTGCCCCCTTGCAATCTGGGACCCCTCAGGGGATGTCAGAGAGCCGGTTTCAGCCTGATCCCGCAGGCCAAGCTGAGGGACCCCACTGGTGCACGAATTCGTGCACCAGGCCTCTAGTGTAATAATAAAATCACCTAGGGAGCTTTTAGAAATACTGATAATTAGGTCTCACTTCTGGGAATTGATTTAAATGGTGTGAGGTGTGACGAGGCACTAATTTTTCAAGTTCTAGAAGTTGAAAGAGGGGTGCTAAAAATGCAAAGGTAAAGTATAGGATTTGGAATGAGAGAGGAGTTCAAATTCCTCACGGTTCCTACTTTTTCCCTTAATTCCCTACAAATTCCTAACACAGTATGGGCTTAGAAAATTCGAATTATTTAAACTTCTTCTGCCTTTTATTATAGTGACTAAATAAAATAACCTATTTTTTAAAAATCTAATATACCTGGCATTTGGTGGTTTCTCAGTAAATGAGTAATCCTATCTTCTGATAGAAAAACTATCTCTGTGACAGTATATTACAACTTTAGCCTAGACCAATTTTTTTTTCATTTGCTGGTTGCACTTGAATTCTTACTGGAAAACTAAAAGCAAAACTCTTAATTCTACCGACTCATCAGTCACTTACAAATCCACCTATGCATATACTAATTTCAAGTATAATAACCACAACATGGCATGCCAAGCATTTATATAAGGGCCTCTTATATAAATGGATTTTTTATATCATCATAGTAATAGTACTTAACATTTACTGTACACAACAGGCACTGTGCCAAATACAGGCAGGATTCCATTTAGCCTTCACAAAATTTTGAGTTATTTTCACCCCCATTTCACAAATAAAAAACAGATTTAGAGATGTAAAGTAACTTGTCCAAGGTTATACAACTACTAAGTGGCAGTGACAGCATTCAAATCCAGTTCCACCACTCTTCAAACCCTCTGCTATTTACCTCAATGCCAATGCTATATTAATAATTCTTAGATTCATCTTAGATTCATTCTTATTCAAAAGTAATAAGGCTTCAGGGCATATTATCAGAGGTTTCCTTTTCACAGTCTAAGTATGGTTGACTTTGTCAAGGCCACAGAAAATTTCCAAGTTGGCTAGGTACCAGTTAAAGAAAAATTACTTCCTAAAAACAGAAATTCTTCCTAGGAGAATACCCTCCACTTCTAATTTCCTTCATTAAAAAAAAAAAAAAGTTCCAGGGTTTGCCCAATTTACACCAACATATGGGTAATTCCCATTTGATAAAAGCACCAATAATCTATACCTCCAAATGTTACTCCTACTCCCAGAGATTTTTCTAGCATACTTATAATATCTTCATTTGAACACACAATTGTTTATAGACTCCACTACTTCAGGTAATTTTGCAACTAATGTTAGACATGAAGTAGATAGCAAGGACCTTACATTAATCTTTACATACTAGCTAGAATAGATAATGCCTGTTCTCAATAAGCTAATGTCAAATACCTAAATATCTAACATAATGTACAGTTAAATAACCTAAGAGGTATGGCTAAAGTGCTATGAATGTTCAAGGAGGAAAGAAAGATTACTTTCAGCTTGGGAAATAAAGAGAGACTTCAGAGGAAAAATAATATTTAAGCTAGTAATTAAAGAACAGACAGAATACAGACTACCGAAATAGGGAGGAGGAAAGAAGACATTTCAGGCAGAGAAAAGGATACAAATAAGGACCCAATATGGTGCCGGTCATAGGGGGCACTGATAAAAAAACAAAAATTTAAAAATAGCTAACTGCAATATGTAGGAGTAAGTACAGCAGTTCTGAAAAACTAAAGGAAGCGGATACAACTGAAAGCAGATAGTGGAGAAGGAATAATATTAGATATAATAAAGTAGGGAATATAATATGCCCCACTTCTCTTATTTGTGTGTTAGGGCCCTAAAAGTCAAAGAGGGTTTGGATGGTGCTGTAGAAAACGAGGAGCCAATTAAAGTATTTTAAAAAGATAAATGTGGTAAAAGATACAAAATAGACTTGATTCTGGAAAATATGTTGCAGTAACTTGGGTAGAAGATGGGAGTCTAGACTGGTAATAGAATTAAAAAGGAAGAACACATAGAAAGACTTTTCAAAAAGGCAATCAACAAATCTCAGGAATGTTAAAGATATGAAAAACAGTAGAATCAAAGTCAATTTTAAAGTTCTGAACTAACAGAGAGATGAATTATTAAGTCCTCAACTTATAAATAAAAATCTACTTTGGGATGTAAATATATAGAGAGAATTTTGATGTTACAATCAAGTTTATTTCAAACCTAACAAAATAAATGTGTAATTTCCTCCCATCTCCTGCTACCAGAAAAAGGAGTCTGGCAGAGAGGGAACAAAATGGTGCTGTGAAACACAAAGGAAATATGGCTTCGGTCTAAACCACATGATTCAAATTGTTTATGGACCCTTTGCCATTATCATAGACCCTGTTAAGAATCCTGATGAGCACTATAAAGTTTCACTCTTTAAAAAAAAAAAGCACAAATATATATTTTACGTACAGTTCCATTGGCTTCAGAAAACCCATCTATGAATCCCAAATTAAGAACCCTTGTCATATTTTGACCGTAACAACCTATTTCCAGCAGAAAGCATAATTTTTTTTAAAAAGGAGATACAAAACTTTTAATACGTCCTAAACCTAAATTAATCTTCCATTTGCTACTGACCAAAGATTTGTTTTCATAACCCATTTCTGCCTTTACTACTTCTGTGAACTTTGGCAAGTCACTTAACTTCTCTAAGCCAGTTTCTTCATGTCAGATGGAGTTATACCGCCTATTTTATAGGGGTTGATATGAGAATTAAAGTAGCCTGCTTACCCTTTGGTTACTCTCAAATTAGCCTGTGCTAATTTGCTACTAATGTGAGATCCATGAGAGCATCAATGTTCTGCATCTGTTCATCAATGTACTCTCAGAGTCTGACACATTGATGATTATCTGTCAACACAATGAAATGAGCTAATGTGTGTAAAGCACTTACCTTGGTGGCTCAATAAATGTTTTTATTATGATTACTAGAGGCCCGGTGCACAAAAATTTGTGCACTCGGTGGGGGTCCCTCAGCCCGGCCTGTGCCCTCTCACAGTCTGGGACCCCTTGGGGGATGTTCACCTGCTG
>NW_005359225.1:3187790-3202625 GCF_000412655.1 Myotis brandtii
AGTGTGTGTCTAGTGACCAGTCATTACCAGTCATTCTGCTGTTAGGGTCAATTTGCATATTACCCTTTTATTATATAGGATTATTAGACTTTGAGGCTAATAAGCAGAATTCTCCTTACTGAATCCTCATAGTTTCCAGTAAAAGGTAATGGAACATGCCCAGATGGCATGGCTCAGTGGATAAAGCATCAGCCTGCAACCAGGAGGTCACAGTTCAATTCCCGGTCAGGGCACATGCCCCAATTGTGGGCTCGATCCCCAGTAGGAGGCATGCAGGAGGCAGCAGATAATGATTCTCTCTCATCAGTTCTCTCTCATCATTAATGTTTTTATCTCTCTCTCCTTTCCTCTCTGAAATCAAGGGGAATGATAAACATGCAATTTGAGACTATGGGGCATGGAGGTGTCCTTGGGAAGAAAAAAACAGACTTACAAAGTGCTGGAAATGTTCTATTTCATAAGGTAGGTGGTGGATATATGGGAATTTATTTTTCTTCAAACTGTACATATAATTTAAAAATACTTTGTGTGTGTAATATATCTAACAATTTAAAAACCTTTGAAAAATCTGTAAAACTTTTCTTAATATGGTCATTCACGTTAAATAACATATCAGGTCCATTTTCCTTTGGAAAATTCCATTCCTGACACCTTCCATTCATCTGCTCCAAACGGGACTGGTTCTTTTATGGGTATGATGAATTGTCATTTCACTATCATCTTGAGAATTCCTCTTGCCTTTCTCCTATGTTGAAACCCTGATTACCAAATCCCATATTTTTTTTTTTGATGCTTTATTTTGATGAAACATATGGTCCATTAGCTTCCTGAGAAAAGGAGATTTTCAAACTTTACACGTCAGAAAATGCCATTACCCCATTTTCACACTTGACTGGCAGTTTTCTTAGGTATAAAAATTTTATGTTGGGGACTGCTTGCTTCATGGTAATTAGGTAACTTGATCGATACAACTTTGGAAATGTTTTAAATGACATGCATATGTGTTTAAAAATATATTAATATCTAAAAATATATGTGTATTATATTTTCTTACATTATATTACATATAATTATATTCATTCATTCATTCATTCTTAAATGCACAGATGAAAGTAAGGAATATGGAATATTGAGAGCAAAAGTTAAGGTGGGAACCCAGAGAGGCATTCAGTCCATTAAAGTTAGCTTTTATCTTGATGGCATTTGCCAACTAACTGAACTTTAGGTTTTGGGGGTTTCCTGGGGCATACCACACAAAGCCCAAGGTGGGGAGCTGAGTAGGAAACCTTTCACCCATAAAGCTGGGATTGCAAAGTATTATATAACCAGTGAAAGGGTAAAGTAAAACTAACTCTCTGCTCCCTAACCCAATTCTAAGACTAAGGAAAAAAATTCCTGTCCTGAAACTTGATATTGAGAGGGAGAAGAAAAACAAACCAAAAATCCTTCTCAAGACAGCTCTCATACTAATTTTAGCTAAATTCATACCACTTATATGTTCCAAGAAATTTCAAGTTAATTATTTAGTTTAAAGTCGACCCTTAAGGTAGTGCCCTTAAGACCCCAACATGAGCAAAGGCAAATCTTCTTTGAAATCAACCTTCATTCTAGGACAAAAAATTCCCAAAGTTCCAAAACAAATGACCACTTCACAGTCAAAAAGCATAAATCGTGTGAGGAAGCAGATGTATAAAGACTTCTCATATTGAAATTACCAAATAGAATACAAAATAACTTTAATATGTCTTTTAAAAGAATAGAAACTTGAAAATAAATACAACTTTTAGAATGAAAGAATATAATTAAAAAATAAATGGTCAGCTAAGGGAAAGAGTAAACATACATTGGTTCACATATATGTAGATATATCTAGAATATAACATAAAAACAAAAGATGAAAAATATGAAAGAAGTTAGAAATATGGGAGAGAAATAAGACTTGCATATGTCAGATCAGAGTTCCCACAGGAAATTAGAGAACGGATAAAGGCACTATTTGAAGAGTAATAGCTGTAGATTCCAGAACTGAAACTTTAAACTACAGATTCATAAAGCCCAAGGAATTACAAGATTTTAAGAGAATTACTACATTGCAGTTAAACGGCAGGACATTAAAGACAATTATGTTAAATGTAGCCCCCCTCCGCCCTGATATGAAAGGATCTATGCAAGTTTGTTCATTTCAGCACTACCTGAAATATAAAATTATGGGAAGAACCCAATGTCTATCAATAAGTAGAGTGGTTGAATAAATTATGTTATATCCACATAGTGGAGTACTATGCACCTGAAGAAAAAAAAATGAAAAAGATCTCTATATACTGCTAAGGAGTAATTGAGATATATTAAATTTTAAAAAGTCATATGCAGCACAGCTGGGATGGCTCGGTGGTTGAGCACTGACCCATGAACCAAGAGGTCACTGAGTGGATTCCTAGTCAAGGCACATGCCAGGTTGCAGGCTCAAGAACCAGTAAGGGGCATGCAGGAGGCAACTGATCGATGTTTCTCTCTCATCGATGTTTTTATCTTTCTATTCCTCTCCCTTCCCATTTCTCTAAAATCAATAAAAACGTATTTTTAAAAAAATATGCAGAGGCGTATATAAAATGTTATCTTTTATCAAAGAAGGGGGATTATAAATATATACATATAAGTTTTTTAAAGTAGAAGAATTAAACAAAAACTAATGAAAATGGTTATCTGTAGGGCACTGGAGGGGGAAAAGGCAAATGCTATCCTTCTCTGAATATACACTGTTTATACTTTCAACTTTGGAGTCATGTAAATAATTTGTGTGCTTTTTTATTTCTCAATATATTAAAGTTTGTAGAAACTAATCACCAACAGTAATAAAGAAGGGAGCAAATTAACCTAATGGCATACAACATTTATTTCAAGTGACTTTAAAACACAATTACTTAGAAAAAGAAAAAAAAAATAAGCACAATTACTTGACTGTACATCTCTGGTGAGACATACTTGAAGGAAAAAAAGAACATAACAATAAATATCTTAAACAGTATTCCATAATCATACTGTTGGTAGTTTTTGTTGGTAGTATAATTGGTTATTTTGAACACCACATGTGTGCATATTTATATACATATATATCTATATAATAAAAACCTAAGCGACTGTTACAGCGGAACAACAAGAACGACAAGAACGACCGGTCACTTTGATGCACAATGACCACCAGGGGGCAGACGCTCAATGCAAGAGCTGCCCCCTGGTGGTCAGTGCGCTCCCACAGCGGGAGCGCTGCTCAGCCAGAAACCAAGCTCCCTGTGGGGATCGGGCCTAAGCCGGCAAGCGGACATCCCCCAAGGACTCCCAGACTGCAAGACGGCGCAGGCCGGGCTGAGGGACACACCCTCCAAGTGCACAAATTTCGTGCCCAGGCCACTAGTACTATATAAAGTAGGTAGTTAGGTTAATGTCAGTAGAAACTAAGACTTCCATTGTAAAAGCAGAGAGATAATTATATGAAATCAAAGTAAAAAAACACACGGCAATCTTATTTGAATTGGAAATATCAATGAATTCATTTTGTCTTGATTCCTTTTGTCTTAAAAAGTACATTCTAGCTCTCTGCCCATTGCAAAGGCTTACATCAATAATCAACCTAGTAGCAACCTTGTTCATTAGACTCTACATATAAGTGAGATCATATGGAATTTGTCTCTGTCTGGCTTATTTCACTTAGCATAATAATCTCCAGGTCCATCCATGCTGTTACAAAAGAGTTCCCTTTTTTTTACACCCGTATAGTATTCCATTGTGTACCACAGCTTTTTTAGTCACTCATCTACTGTTTTAAATACCATTTTCAGCTTCTAGAAGATGCCTGTATTACTTGCTTCAGAGATTCTTCCTCCATTTTCAAAGCCAGCAAGCAAAATAGCATCTTCAAATTTCCCTTAGATTTTGACTACTCTTCTGCCTCCCTGTTCTTTCAAGGACACTGTGACTGCACTGGGCCCACCCAAATATTCAAGAATAATATATTTTATTTTTTATTTATTTATGTTAAACAAAATATGTTAAATGAAAGAAGCCAGGCGAAAAAGATTCCATTGATTGTAAAGATCCAGATTAAGTAAATCTATAGAGAGAGTAAATAGATTAGTGGTTGCCTAGGCCTGGGAAGTGTGGGGAAAAGTGAGAGTTAACTGCTGGTGGGTATGGGGTTTCTTTCTGGAGTGCTAAACATGTTCTAAAATTCATTGTGGTAATGGTTACAGAACTTTGTGAATATGCTAAAAATAATTGATTGTATACTCTACCTGATCACTTGTATGATATATGAATTCTATCTTAATAAAGTTGTTACCAAAAAATGTTAAAGTAACCATTCAAAGAATTTATCTAGAGACTGTATCATTACTAATCCAATAGAAAAATATGGAATGAGAAAAAGAAACACAGGTCAGATGAGACAAACAGAAAGTATAAAATAAGGTGGTAAAAATAAATCCAAATATATCAAGGGCAAACTAAATGCTCTAGGTCTGAAACATATACCCTTAGATGAATTTTTTAACTCCAGCTATACTAGTATACTATATAAAAGAGACTAAAGTTCCAAGACAAAGATATAGTAGGCAAATACTAGCCAAAATAATTTTAGGTTAGATATCTTTCTCAAAATGTAAGGCATTTTTCTATCATCTTCTAAGTAAAGTATTGCTATTGAGATATTTTTTAAAAACCTTTTTATCCCCTGTACTTCTCAATTTTAATCTTAATGTAGAACTAGCTACTTCCTAGAAGATTCCTTAAACTTTCTCTTCTACTGAATTTATATCTACCACATATATGTTTTCATTCCTAATAGTTATTTCTTATTCTCTGAAGCAAGTTTTTTTTTTAAAGAGCATCCTTTTCTTGTTTAATAGGTGCCATAGTGTCTCTTGTCTTTCTGACAAGAGATATTATTTTAGGATTCTCTTCTGTTCTATGCATTATAGTTTCCTTTCTTCATTTTGTTTTGGTCTCTGTCTTTCATGTTAGAGGCTTTCCTTGGATATTTGGTGAGTCCATGAGAGAGCGAGTAGGACTTATTTACTACTAAATATCACTGTATAGTTATGAGGTAGAGGCCCGGACATTTAAATGGAGGACTCTTCCCCCAAACATCAATATCTACATGTCTTTTCTTTTAGACCAGTCATTTCTCCAGAGAGAAATCCTCCACTCTCCTGCATGAGAACATAAGACTAGCTGTTAGAACTTCTGAAAAAGTTAAACAAATATTCATTAAGCATCTATGAGATACTATTTTAGGCACTGGGAATACTGCAGTGAACAAAAGAGATAAAACCCCTTACCCTTGTGATGTTTACACTCTAGTAGAAGGAGACACAACTAAAAATTTGTCAGGCAGCAGTAAGTGCCATGGAGAAAAATGAGGCCAGGAATGAAAATACTGAGAACTAGATCAGAAAGGACTATAGTTTTAAATCAGGTGGTCAGGGAAGGCACCTTTAAGCAAAGACCTGAAGGAGGTGAGGGAGCAAGCTATGAATCTATCTAGGGAAGAGATGTATATCTAAATTTAAAAACTGTTTTCATCCTGTTGCTTTACCTTTGCTCTCATAGGCCTAACTGTGTCTGAGTCCATTCTTCCAGTCTGACTCAATTCTCCCAGAAATTAACCTGTCTCCCATCACACTGAGGAAAAAGATAAGATCTTGGAGTCTACTGGTACCTTATTCAGATTTTCTACCAGCCTTCCTGTTTTAAAACCCATTTCAGAAGTAGTTAGCACCTACAATTCCTTAGCCTTAATGGGATTCTGATAGGGATTAGCTTGCACTTTCATTCTTTCTGTGAATGGTTTTATTTTTGCTCTCTATTGTGAGTGAATTAATATTCTTCAACTTGCTATCTTCCTAAATCTTGTTGGTATCTTATCTTCCCTCCTCTTCTTTGTAATTTGGTTTTATCCCTTTTTCCAAATTACTTTATAATAATTTAATGGGGTTTTGGGGAGAGACTAGAGATAAATTCATAAATTGATTTAATTTTCACTACAACCCTCTGGGGTAGTTACTATTATCCCTGTTTTGCAAATGAGAAAACTAAAACCAAGGGACTACAGAAAGTAGCTGAGCTAGAATCTTACTCTCAGGGTTGCTTCTTTATCAATTTGCAATATTACCCTCAAATACTAGGTTCTCCATTCTGGAAATCACCACAGATAGCAATGAGCACCCAGAAATCCCCAGCAAGAGATGAAAAAAGACTGGTTCCTACATAGGGATAATGATTGGTAGAGAATCCTTGTAGCAAGCCTGAGTACCTTGGAGACTAAGAAGAAAGTCAAGGTTTACAACTATAATGATAACGATAGGAGGGAGCAGGAAGATAGAGTGAGAGGGAAAAATCAAATTCTCAAGTTTCTCTGATGCCATTCTAGGGGAAAAGAGAGGAGGCCTTTTTAAAGCATTTCTACTTACTAAATACTGATTTACCATGTGCTTGAAAATCCTAGAATCTATTACTATTACTTTTCAGTGTTGGCCATTGGTGAGAATGTTACTTGGACATCACAGAATCCAAAAATGGAAACAGTAACATGTCACACTATGTCCTGCATTAAACAAAACAAGATACATATGGTGCAATATATGAAGTGGTTTAAGCAAATGAATGAAGCCTCACCTCACTTAAAAATAGTTTCAGCCCTAGCAGGTGTTTCTCGGTGGTTAGAGCATCAGCCTGCAGACCCAAAGGGTTTCAGGTTCGATTCCTGGTCAAGGGCATGTACCTGGGTTGCAGGTTCCATCCTCGGCTCCAGTCAGGGTGCATGCAGGAGGAAACCAATCAATGTGTCTCTCTCACATGATGTTTCTATTTCTCTCTCTCTCTCCCTTCCTTCCTTCCTCCCTCCCTCCCTCTCTCCCTTCCACCCTCTCTAAAAATCAATAGAAAAAATAACCTTGGGTGAGGATTAACAACAGCAACAACAAAAGAACAGTTTCAGATAAAACAATCCAGAGAAATTTTCAACCTGTTGAGTCAGATCACACAAAAGTATACTTTGTTTAAATGGATGGATAAACAGACTGCTGCAGCACAGGAAGAACTTGTAACCTTATACCTTTGGTGATAAAAAATTCTGCTTTAGTTAAGTTAGAAAAATTTCTAAATTTTATGTCCACCATTCACTCAACCTAAGAACATAATTTTTTTGCCAAAACCCTAAAAGGAAAGGGGGTGGGGGGGAATGACAACTTTACTAAAGTGGTCTGGCCTCAAACAAAAACACAACTACTGATACATAGTAAGAAAGCAGGCAGAGTACAAGGTTTTCTTAATGTTTTGCAAGAGCTAAGTGTAGCTGTTTTTCTCATAATCAATGTGTATGGCCATACTCAAGGGTCAGAACTTACCAGTAGCTACCATTCTACTTAAGACAGTACCATATCAGGAAGAAACCAAGCAGGTTTGGGGTCAAAGTTTAAAAGGCCAACAAGTCTGAAGAAACCCAAAACACTAATTTGAAAGAATATATGCACCCCTATGTTCACTGCAGCATTATTTACAATAATCAAGCTATGGAAGCAACCCAAGTGCCCATCATTAGATGAGTGGATAAAAAGCAATGATACAGCCCTGGCCATTGTGGCGCAGTTGGTTGAGCGTTGTCCTGGCACCAAGGGATTGCAGGTTCAATTTCCAGTCAGGGCACATCCTCAGGTTGCAGGCTCAATTCTCCATAGGCAGCAGCTGATGGATGTTTTTCACTCTCTCTCTCCCTCTAAAATCAATAAAAACATATCCTCGGGTCAGGATTAAAAAGTTTATTAAGCCCAGCCAGTGAGGCTGAGTGGTTGAACATCGACCCATGACCAAGAGGTCATCAGTTTGATTCCCAGACAGGGCACATGCCTGGGTTTCAGGCTTGATCTCCAGTAGGGGACGTGCAGGAGGCAACTGATCAAAGTCTCTCTCTCTCTCATCAGTTTCTATCTCTCTAGCCCCTCTCCCTTCCTCTCTCTCTAAAATCAATAAAAAAGAGCCTGGCCAGCATGGCTCAGTGGTTGAGTGTCAACCTATAAATCAGGAGGTCACAGTTCAATCCCCAGTGAGGGCACAGGCCCGGGTTTGGGGCTCAATCCCCAGTGTGGGGCATGCAGGAGGCAGGTGATCAATGATTCACTCTCATATATATATATATGGAATCCTGGACCAACAACAAAAATGCTATAAAAGTCATTTTGTCTCAATGTTAAATTTTCTGAATTTGATAATTACATAAGGAGAATAAAAATATCCTTATTCTTGGGAAATGCACTAAACTTACGATTAAGGACAATCACGTAAAATATTTCCAAATAGTTTAATAAAGAAAACTGTAATTGAAAAAAAAATTTAAAGCCAATAAATTCCATATAGAAGACTCTCATGAAGTATATTTCAGAACCAACAGCCATATAACTCCCTCCGCAGACTCACCTGAATGCCATGATAATAGAGAATAAAAGATACTTCATAAGCAAACAGCAAATATCTTCAGGGTAATTATTTTAGTGCCTCTTTCCAGTTACAACTTGCTTATATAACCAGCTAATTTAATTCCAATTCAATTAAAGAGATATTTGACTATGCTCTGTATGGCAGGCCCTGTTACACTTCCTGGGTACTAGGGCAATCAGTAGGCCAGAAGTTTCCATCGATGAATAAAAACTCAGTTCTTGCCCTCAAAGAGCTAATGCCTGGGAGGGAAATAGATAAGTACACAGTCACTGTATATTACAGCTATGACAGAAAAAAGCCTAGCGTACCATGAGAGCTCATAGATGGAACATCCAATCTTTTTTTGGGCACTTACGGGGATGAAATCAGGTCAAGGAAGGATTTCTAAAGATAATATCTGGTGAAGATTTTGTCAAATCAAATACTATAAAAATCTGAAGTACTGTCCATATTAAATAATGGCCCAGACGGGGAAGAGATGAAAGTACAAATCCTTTAATTACCAATAAAAGATTACAATCTCCCAATATTCAGTGAAAAAAAACGTTAATATAGAGATTTTCCAACTTAAATATGGGTTTATATTCCAAAGATTTGTAAACAGGTTGTTGGGAAAACTGATGCACATTTACTCTGATTAACAGCATTATGAAATACTAGAGGCCCGGCGCACGAATTCGTACACAGGTAGGGGCTAGCCGGCCAGCTCTGATCAGGGAAATCTGGCTGGGCCAGCCTGGGGGAGGGGCCGAGGACGGTTAGCTGGCCAGCCCCGCCCCCTGGTCGAACTCCTGGTCGAGGGGACAATTTGCATATTAGCCTTTTATTATATAGGATTGATAGATTCTCTGGGTAGCTCTACCCCCAAGCCCACTTACCCATAACATGCTAAAAAGCTATTTATGATAAAATCTGGCTAATAATAATGTAGTTCAGGTAATTAACACAAAAACTGAATTTGAAGTGATTTTAATATATTTTGAACCATGTTTCATATGCTTAATGAAAAGCTGCTTTAATTAAAAGGATGAGCAGTATTCAATGAAACAAACCAGACATGCATGTGCTAGGCACTTTATATTGCGTGAATTTAATCCTCACAACCTGAGCTATATTTTCTTAATAGAATAAAGATACAGTGGGGCCTTGACTTACGAGTTTAATTCGTTCCGAGACCGAGCTCGTTAAGGAGCTCGTTAACTCAAATTACTCTATCAACTCAATGCAAAAAATCTGCCGAGAGACAGCTGGTATCTCAAAAAACTCGTTAGTCGGGACACTCATAAGTCAAGGCCCCACTGTACAGGGATATAAATATGGAATCACAGAAGACTATAAACAGGGTACAATTCATTTTTGCAAAGTATCAATAATCAGTTTTTAAATCTCACATCTATACTCAACAAGTCAATGGCTTTTCCCTCTTATTTACTTCCCTACTAAATTCAGGGCGGACAATTCTAAACTATTGAAAAAAATTGTCATGTGTCCACTGTTTCTGAGTATCATTCATTAATTCATCAAATGTTTATTGAGCTCCTGTGTGCTTACCACTTTGGGCATGTAAATAAAACACAAAAGGAGTTTACAATTAAATTAGGGAAGACTAAACAAGTTTGATCACAATCTTGTTATTAATAGAATAGATAAAATATTGTATCTATAAAGCACCATCAATTATAAGATGAACCATAATTTTATGTATCACTAAGAAAAAGAGCTACCCATTAAAGTATGTAACACTTTATCACTTAGAATTCATTTTATATTTCTTGAAAGATCTCTTTTGTACTTACATTGAGTCATCATATATCACTTATGGGTATACATAAAAGGAAAAATGAGAGCAAAATAAAATACTTAAGGTATTCCTAACCAATGTCTTCATACTGTGAGTCCTACTCTGAATCATTCTGACTAATATAGTCCTCTCTGCTTCACAAGAACATTGGTGATGGAGTATTTCTTAAAACTAAACACCAGCTCATATCCAACTTTACCATTATGTAAAGAGTTATATTATTTTTATTCTCATTTAAGGAATATTGCTTAACTCATTCTCACAACCATTCAGTTATTTGTGGTTAAAAATACTCCACTTTTGGACCTGGCCAGGTAGCTCAGTTGGTTAGAGCATCATCCTGATACACCAAGGTTTGGGTTTGATCCCTGGTCAAGGCCCATACAAGAAGCAACCAATGAATGCATAAATAAGTGGAACAACAAATCAGTGTTTCTCTCTCTCTCTTAACTCAATCAATGTTTTAAAAATTAATTTAAAAATGTTCCACTTTTGTCTCCAGAATTTTCTCCCAAGCTGCCAACAACTATTTTACAAGTTTTAATTCTGGTTTTGGTGTTCACTCATGCATTAGCAATGACAAACAAGTTAGGGCTGTTACCTGACCAACAGCAATTGTTAAGATCCTATTATTTCAAATATGAAAAGAAGTGATCTTAGAATTTGCAAAATTCAGTAAACAAGTTTCCATTATACAGCTTTACAATTTAAGCAATAATTCCATATATATATCATCTCTTTCTCCTCAAAAACAACTCTTTGAGGCCAGTATTACCCACATTTTAAGAAAATAAAGTCAAGTTTTCACCAGTTAAATAGCATGTAGCAAAGTATGTTGATTTAAAACCTATCTATATATCTATACATATAAAAGCCCAGCAACTGAACAGCAGAATGACCAGAACGACTGGTCGACCAGTTGCTATGATGCGCACTGACCACCAGGGGGCAGACTCTCAATGCAGGAGCTGCCCCCTGCTGGTCAATGAACTCCCACAGTGGAAGCACAGCTCGGCTGACTGGGATGAGTGGCGCTCCCACAGCAGGCCGATCCCTTCAGGCCACACCCCCACCAGTGCATGAATCCCTGCACCGGGCCTCTAGTATTCTATAAAAGACAATAGAAGTACAGAACTAATAGTATTGATATGGAGTTGGCAACCTATAGTCTCTGGACAAATCTAGCCACAATTTCAGCCTTCTTCTATGGCTTGGAATGACTGGGACTTTCAACATAATTTCTTATTCAGTCTTCAAAATATATGGGCAGTACATGCTTAAGACTAGTTGTCAATACAGGCATTCCTCAGAGATGCTGTGGGTTCTGTGCCAGACCACCACAATAAAGTGAATACTGCAATAAAGTGAGTCTAATCTTTTTACTGGTGGAGAGTCCTGCCTTCAACACCTTGCAAAAACCACAGTATCTGCCAAGTGCAATAAAGTGAAGCACAACAAAACGAGGTATATCTGTACTGCATTTTGAAGAACATCTAAGTGAGGTGTATAAGTGCACAACTCTTTTAATAGTGCTATGAATTAAAACTTTCTTCTCTAAATGAAAGTGCTTCATATCATGAAGAAAAAGTTTTTCCTAACCAACCACAGGTGTTTTCTCAAATCTGAAAGCTAGTAACAGAACAAGGAAGGCTCATTAGGTTTAAAAAATCCAATTATCCAATTTTGGAGACCCTAAGAAGAAATATATTTGCTGGTAATAAGCCTAGCAACAATGGGAAAAATAGACATTTACTCAGAAGTGCTCAGGTCAAGGGGCTCAAACCTGGCACAAGTGGGAAAGGGTGGAGAGGAGGGGTCACGTCCTATATAATGAAAACAGTAGGGAATCTGAACCAGAAGATCAGTCTCCCCCACTTGTTAACATCAGGACTTGAGGCAGCTGCTGTTAACTCTCTACATTCTTTCCCCACTTCCCAGTCTCTAATCCCTAACAGAATTCCAAATTGTTTCAGTAGGTAGTAGAGATACCTTGTTATCTTTCCTCCAGCCCGAGGAAATGAATCAGAATTAAACATCAATCAGTAATAGTAACCACATTCCATGCTGCCAGTGATTGGTCTCAGGAAGGACATGTGAACTAGTTCTAGACCAGTGGTTCTCAACCTTCCTGATGCCGCGACCCTTTAATACAGTTCCTCATATTGTGGTGACCCCCAACCATAAAATTATTTTCGTTGCTACTTCATAACTGTAATTTCAGGATCCCCAAGAAACCACACCAGGGAGCCAGCCATGTCCGATGCAAAAGCATAAGAGTCTATTCAAGCCTGGGCTTGGCTCCCCTACCCTCCTTACTGACGCAGCAGCAAGTGGCAAAGAGAGAGAGCTAGCCCTGTGGGAAGAGGGTTTTATAGGGGGTTGGAGTAAGGGGAGGAGAAAGGACTGTGGGCCCTGCCGATTGGCCAGGCGCAAGTCAGTGTCTTGTTACACAGGATGTGGTCATATCTATGGTGCGCACTTCCCTTGATTGTCATTGGTTAGTTTAAAGATATATAGGAAATGGCCTTTGCCCCTGTTCCTTCCTTTTGATTTGGAAAGACAGAATAAAGGTAAGATGCAAATGGAGTTGCAGTAGCCATCCTGCAACCATAAGGTGAAAACAAGAGACGGAAAAGCCAATATTTCTAAGAATGGCAAAAGAAAGGATGCACAAAGTCTGGGTCCTGAATGATCAGTTGAATGACTAGATTAACTCTAGAACTTCCTATTAATAATAAATAAATGTTAACAGTAAATTATTTCACATGAACGTAATGTTGCTAATTTTAATTTAGGGAGTTTTGTGTGTTTAATTGTATTTAAACAGTAAATTTGTTGAGTTTTATAATTATATAAGAGTAATATGAGGTTTACTCATACATAAGGCATTTTCCCTATATTTGGGATCTGAAATATTTTCCTTCAAAAGAAATTCATATATATGTCTTTAAGGAAGATTCAACATCATTAAAATGTTTACTCTAAGTTATTTTATATATTTAATATAGTCCCAATAAAAATAATATCAAGATTTTTTTTTCTGGCACTAATCTAGTTGGTTAGAAAGTTTATTTGTAAGAATAAATAAGAGGACCCAGGAAAATGTTAAAAATGAGGGAGAACCTACCTCTACCATGTACTAATACATATTAATATGATGCCTAATTAAAAGTGTAGCAGTGGCACATAAAAAAAGGAAAAGAAACTTCATAAACCCAAATCTATGTGGAAATTTGGTATGTAATAAAGATGTCATTTTAATCAGTAGAGAAATGCATTATTTTTTTTAGGTGAAATACATAATGGGAAAAGGACTTTTTAACAAAAGGTGTTAAAAATAACTGGACAGCCTGTGGATAAAGATAAAATTGGCTCTGTTCCTCACTTTGCACATCAAGATAAATTTGAAATGGGTGCAAAAAAAGAAACCCTACTGGTCCTAAAAAAAACAAAACAAAAAACATATATGAATTATTTTATAACCTGGGAGAAGAAAATGTATTTCTATGATTCAAAATCCAGAATATGCATACATCTAAATAAAGTTAGTAAAACTGAGGGCAAAAGATTATGAAAAATAGTTAAAAGAGTAAGAAAGAAATTGGCAAAGAAACAGGCCCAACTTGAAAGTTAGAGATAGATGGAAAGTGGGAAAAGTGGTAAGATAAGAAAAAAGCAAGTGAGTAGAGGAAAAATAAAGGATGCTTCGAAATTGGTGGAAGTGAGACTTCATAAATCAGGACCCATGAAAAAAACTAAATCCCAGAGTATTTGCAAAGAAGAAAGATACACAACTCAATTTAAATATTGCCAAGATAACAAGTATGAATCCAAAAAAACCACAATGGGTCTCAAGAGTTAAGAAACCCATGTTCTAGATTAGCATGGCCCTTGCGCAAAGATGACACACAAATTCATGAAGCATTCCATATTTAAATAAAATAAAAAAAGAAAGAAACCCATGTTCTAGTCCTTAGCCGCCAGCCCTACCACCAAGCTTCTAGGATACCTCAGTATGAATATGTGAGTTTCAGTTTGCCATTTATTAAGAAGAAATATTGTCCCCTGCTCCTTAGTTTACCTTACAGAATACAGAATTCTGAGTCTCAGTTTCCTCAGCAATACAGTGAAATGTTGAGATGAGATAATTTCAAGAGCTCTCTTCCAGCTTTATGATTGTAAGGGGCAATAGGTCTATATCATCACTAACATTAGACTTAGAGGAGGCCTGCCTATGTTCCAATAAGAAAGAAGAGAAAAAAAACAGATAAAAATAAGCCACTTGACGACCACATAAAATTCACCAACATATGCTCTTCTCTTTACAATAGTATAAAGAAGCTACTTTCTAAAGAATACTTTCCAGGCCCTAACCGGTTTGGCTCAGTGGATAGAGCGTCGGCCTAGGCAGCAGGGGTGGGCAAACTTTTTGACTCGAGGGCCACAATGGGTTCTAGGATGGGACCGGAGGGCCGGAACAAAAGCATGGATGGAGTGTTTGTGTGAACTAATATAAATTCAAAGTAAACATCATTAAAAAAAAGGGT
>NW_005359225.1:3203336-3228173 GCF_000412655.1 Myotis brandtii
CTCTCAACAATGTTTCTAACTCTCTATCCCTCTCCCTTCCTCTCTGTAAAAAATCAATAAAATATATTTTTTTTAAAAAGAATACTTTCCAGGATAAGCAGTTAACCTAAATTGAGAAGACCAAACATCTACTTAAAGACTAAGTTACTAACAATTATACAATCTTCTAATCAGCAGATTTTCCCTTTATTTTCTCTTAGTATTTTCCTTCAGTTCTTCCTCTTCAGAGAACTTGATTTGACAAAGTGAGAAGCTGAGTTCTAATTAAACTAATCTGAAGCATGTATAGCTATTAAAAAGGTAATATTTTGGCACAGTTTTTAAATCAGAGTGCTGGTATACTGAAAGATCAAATTTTAGATGAAGATAGGCAACAACTAAGCTACATATCAACAATAAATGTTACATTAATTTTATACTCCAGGTAATTTTCCCAAATAACCCGTTATGGGTCAATTTCCAAATCCTCCTTATTATTCATGTTACAGTCCTATCTTTCTGTCTTCCAAAGCTAAAACAATTTTCTTAAACGTAGCCTTCTACCACCTCTTTCTGTTGTGCCTCAACTGGCCTATCTTTTCCTGTCAAGGTTCTCTCATTTTTCTACTGTAGATCAACCGTCAGGTCTCCCCTTCAATTCTTAATTTCCTTCCCTGGTTTTTCCAACCATTCTCACCAGCTCCTACTGTTTTAATTCACAGGATTTTCCTTGCTCTTCATTGTTAGTTAGGGCCTGCTTTCACAGTACACTCTCCTATCCTCATCTCCTTTTCATCCGTGCTTGTACATATATCACTTCTTCACAGCCTGAGGTTTCTCTTGCCTGGTCCTCAATCCCAAGAATATCTACCAAATCCATCTCCAGATTCCTGAACACGTCCTCTGTCTGACTACCTTCTCCCCAAGTATCCTTCCAGCCCCTTTCCTCTGTGCAGTCATCCGTTTCCAAAATCCTGTCTGATGCTACCAACACCCCTCCAAACCAACTTGCCCATTCAATTCTCTCTGCTTTTCAGCAGCTAACCCTGTCTGTCCCCTTCAACTCATTACGCTCCCTCCTACACCTCCTCCGTATCCCCCAACCTGGCCCAAGCCACTCAGCAGCCTAAAATGCCGCGTCTCTCTCTGCAACGCCGCTCCCTCCTCCCCTGGAAATGGTCTCCCTGAAACATTTTAAGTAGCTACTTTCAATGCTTCATTAACTCTGTTTTTTTCAATTCAGCACACGGCTTCCATCAGACCTATTTGCCTGGCAAAAGCTAGCTGCCCGCATCTTCCTCTTGAAGCTTCCCGTGCACTAAACCAAACCCGGCTCCTCGCGGTTTCTCCATGTCTAGAGCCCACGGTCGCTCCTCGAACCCCCTCGGTGCCCGCCCTCATCACCCCTCCCCTCCTTCTCTGCCCTCCCTTCTCATCGCATCCCTCTCACCCTCAACAGTCCTCTTGGCTGTGGGATCCATCTTTCCTCGGGCCTCTCCCCCCAGCTTTCTCCTTTCTCCCAACTCCCCGAGTCTGCCTCTGACACCTCGGAGAACCCTCTCTAGAACCCAAACCTGCTCCCTCGTTCCTTTCTTTCTCTCACCCTGCTTCAGAGGCTCTCCGGTTCTCAGAGCTTTTCTAACATCTAGCTCTCACCGTCTTTCTCCTCCTCCTAAATCTTTCCCAAGTTGCTTCCCCTGACTCCCAACTTTTCTCTCAGTCATTCCCCATTTCCCTCCGCCCTCCCTGGCAGCTTCCAACCCACCTCTGTCATCGCTGGACTCCCTTTTTTCAAACCTCCTCCATCCCTTCCTCTGTAGGTGCTTCCTAAGTCTCTCTGCCTTATTCCTTTCTCCCTTCAATCCTATCTGTCCTCCAATTTCCATCAACTTGACGCCTCCCGGAGAGCCCACACCTGGGTTCTACTCCACCTACACGTCTCCAGGCCGCCGCCACCATTCTCTCCGCTCCTTAGCCTCCCTTGCTGTGCAGCTCCAAACGCCCAGAGACACCACCATTCTCCAACGGCCAAGGCCTGGCCTCTAAGAAGAAGGGGTCCGGGTTACGTACCCCATTCGCATCTTGGCTCCGCTCTGATTGCCTCCGTTGCCGGGTAGAGGGGGGCGAGAGGGCAGGCGGCCGAGGTGCATGCTCTTCTCGAGGGCGGACATGAAGGGGAGACCGCAGTCACACAGGAGCCAAAGCTTAGTCCCAGGCGAGGTGCGGCCCAGCTGGTCACAGCTCGCCCCTTTAGCTGCTCCCAGTCGCCTCTGGACAGCACCCAGGCAAGCTGCAGCACCACCCACCGACCACCGGCGCCGTAAACTCCACCCACTCTCTTCAGGCGGTTTCAACGGAAGTGCGCAACAGGAAACTTCACAAAGGAAGCTGGGTAACGGAGTCTGCGGACCCTTCAGACCCCTAGCGGAGAACTCCACGGCCCTCGCCGGAAAGAGAAGCGCCCCTGGTGGCAATGCACTCTGGGCAATGGAGTCCTCAAAGGATGTATCCCTTTGCGCCTGCGCAGCTGGAGGCGACCGCGTCCAACCCCGCAGAGGTAGAGTAGCAAAGCATCGTGGGTGTTGCAGTCTATTGGCGGTACGGAGTCTTGGCGCCTTCCCTTCTCACCGCTTCCCCGACTGTTAGAGGAAAAGCAGCTGCTTTGTGCCTCCCAGGCTGCCCAGCGGCGCCGTTGCCGGGGAACGCAGGCGCGGTGGGAAGGGATGGCGGGAGGCTACGGCTTAGGTGCTGGGGCCGCAGTTGAGTTGGTGAAGAAAAGTTCGACCTCGTCATGAAACAACGGAAAGGCCAGGGGCCTGGGGGCGGCCGTGGCCGCAAGAAAGGAGGTAACCTAAGCGGCCGAAGGTGGAGGAAAGCGTAATAGGGTGGAGTTAGGGAAGCAGGGTGTAAGTTGTTCTAGGGAGACCCCCACACCTGCCTGTAAAAAAAAAAGGGGGGGGGGGGGAGTGGAGATGGAGGGGGAAGAATAACCAGGGAATCAGGTTTAAAAAGAGGGCAGTTGGCTCTCCAACGAATGGAAAGGAAATAGGGGCTGGAGTGGGGTGGGGACGGCAAACTGGACGAATAAATGGGGCGAAGTGAGAGCTAAAGGGTACAGGGAGGACGCTTCTACATTCTACAGATTTTTTTCTTCCTTTTACTTTTTAGAAATTGAGACATAATTGACATAACATTATCTTAGTCTCCAGCAACTATCAAATGTATAATACACTGTTACCTACAGTCACCGCGGCATGCATTACATCCCCATGACTTGGGCGGGCTTTTAATAACCAAGTTAAACGTGTGTGAGGATATACCTTTGGAGGTCCATATAGGACGGAAGAAGCATAAGTTGGGGAGGGGAGTATGTCAATAATCCCAGTAGGCAAGGGCCATTGCTTTATACGTTACTGAGTCCTCAAGAAGTTGCACAAAATAGGACTCAGTAAGTATTAGTAGAATGAGGGGCTTCAGGCGGGAGTGGGGAAGGATAGTTGTGGGGAGAGAGGAAGGAGTGGGGAGTTACACGTGTGGTAGGTAGGGTGGGAGTGGGGATGAGGGCAGGAGGCTCTCTGAAGGATTTGAGATGATGGAAGAGTGTGTAGGTAGCAAGAGGTTATCATCAGGTTAGCGCCCTCGGAGAGACACAGCTCGCCGGGAGAGTGGGAAAATGTTAGCTGCAGTGAGAACAGTCACCCTAAGAACCCAGGGCAGATCAGGAAACTGGAAATTGAATCTCTACACACAGGGCTGCCTCAAAAACAAACAAAAAAAAAATCAGGTGACTGCCTTTTTACATTACATGCAAAGAGATGATAGAAATAGTGATCATACATTAGGGGTGAGGACGGAAGCTGCAGGCTGGAAATGACTCTTACCCAACCGTGTACAGATATTTAAACAGTTTTGAGGCAGTGCCTTTCCTCCCAGGAATGATGAAGCATGGAAGTGGTCAGTTTTGCTGCTCCCTGTGTCAAACTAGTCAAGTTTATTTGGTTGATAGGAAAATCAAAATAGAAATAGCACAAGAATGCCCTACACGCTATACCATATACACATGTAGTAATGCTCATATATACACCTGTGTACAACTTTTATATTGAAACTAGTTATCCACAAAGATTATGGTGGATTTTTTTTCTTTTCTGTAGAGAACAGAGAAGGTGTTCATTTCAGAAATCTGAAGAGGCATTTATATAGATATCTCATCTGAGAGGCTCCAGTGTATTTTCTTGTGAGGCCTACCCACTCCCCAAGGGAAAAGTCAGAGGAATAGAAAAGTGTGTGTGATGTAGGAATGGTTTCTTATATCTCTGAGTGTTGCTTAGAAACATTAAAGGAGAGTTTTATAGAAAGCTATGATTAATTGCCTCAGTTACATTTTGTTATTTGTCTGAAAGCCAGTAAATATTACGAACCCAACTTTGTGCCAAAAAAATAGTGTAGAACCTGAAGAATATAACCTCTGTACTCGTTAACTGTATGATATTGGGCAGGAAAGTAAACATAGACAATTTAAGGTGGTCTTCATTAAGAATTGTGGACTTTGCAATAATCAAATCAACAGTACTTGGAAGAAAATTTTCAATTACTGAGATTTGCATGTCTTAACTTAGTATGTTCTTATAATAACCTGAATCAAACCCTAAATACTAATTTGTTACCAGGATGACTTAAGGGACCCAAATAGGCTATTCTATGGTCTGGTTTGTTAGTTACTTCTCCTTTATTAGGATAGATAGGATAAGTCTGCTCTCTGTTTTTGTGTATTTTTATTCAAAAAGCAGATTATATATTTTCTGTATTTAGTCTAAATCTTGACTTGTTATTTTTGAATTCCTCCACAGGTTTGAGTGACATTCCTCCATCTACAAGCCTACCACCTCTAGTTGAAGGCCAGCTACGCTGCTTTTTGAAACTTACTGTTAGTAAAGTCATATGGAAGATTGCAAAGCCTCCCTCTTGTGTACTTGTCCGAGTGAGATGGTGGGGAGAAACATCAGATGGAACCCTCTTTTGTCCCACGGACACATTGCAGACTGAACCAAAAGCTGTGAGAACAACTACACGTTATGCTGTTCGCTGTGGTCCAAAGCAATTTACCTCTTATCTAACAGGTATGCTTTTGTCTTATCATTTCACCTATGGACCTAACTAGAGGCCCAATGCATGAAGATTCGTGCAAGAATAGGCCTTCCTTCCCCTGGCTGCTGGCACCGCCTTCGCTCCGGCCCGGAGCCGCCTTCTGCCTTCGTACTGCCCAGAGGCCTGGAGCGGCTGGGGCGGGGCAGAACGCCTGTGCCGTTGCAAGTGTCCCGGCCCGGCCACCATCATCTTTGTTGTGTCAATTTGCATATTCCCTCCTTATTGGTTGTGGGCACCACCATTTTTTGTCTCGAAGTGATGGTCAATTTGCATATTCCATCTTTATTAGGTAGGATTAGATAGGATAAGCATGTAGTAATGTTGTTAGCAATAGGCGTTACTATGTACCTAGTATCTATGGCATTGTTAATTATTGAGGACTCAAAGAGGTATTATACTGGCCATCGTTATTGAGAGTATACTATGCGCCAGCAATTGATTCATGTTATTTTTAATTTTTAATAACCCTGCAAGATAGATATTTTATCTCTTTTATAGATGATGAAACTGAGGTTCAGAGATTAAATCAATATTCTCTAAGGTTATATAGTTGATGATGGCAAAACTAGGATTTGAACCCACTTCTGTCTGACACCAAAACTTTTCACCAAATCATGCTTCTTTAAGTAATAACTATAGTCTTTGCTCTGGGACTTACATTATGCTCAAAGAAAAAAGATATAGACATGAAATTTACTAACATTACAAGAGAATACATACTAAGTGCTAAATGAATAGTTTAGTGAATTAGTACTACAGGTTTTTAAAAAGGGAAGGATCCCTCTATAAGAATCCAGAAGCCCAAATTTCTTCATTTCTTTTCAAGGAAAATATTCTAAATGTACTGTATTATTTTTCAATATTTCGGTCGGACTTTCACATAAACACATTTTTGGATCGTGAGGTTATTTATCAAATCAATCCAGTTTAAGTCAGTAAAAATCAAGCATTTATCGTGTAAACATTGTTGGGCTAAGAATACTGGAAAGCCAAAGGTGCATTAAAGATTAAAGATTTAATTAAAGATCTGTCCTTAAGAAGCTTACATTCTATCAAGAAAACATTTTGAAAACATCAAATGTAAAGAACAATAAAAATTCAGTAATTCAAAAAATATATATTGAATATTTACATGTGCTACATATTGTGCTAGGCACTATGGGATTACAAATGTGAATAAAAGTATAATCAGAATAGTATCTAATTCTAACTAAATTCACAGAGTTTAATTATAATAGTAGGTAGAAAGTGGTAAGTGCTATTAAAGGATACCCATAGATATTCAGGTACTATAGACCTAAAACTTAAATCCGCAGGTGGTAATTTTATATAATTTTAACAAATGAAGAGTGATTAGAAATTCTTCAGTAAGACATAAAATATCTGTTAATATGATAATTAACAGGTCAGAGACTTATTTGAGCATCCTGTGGTAAAATAAAGAATGTATTAGCCCTAGCCAGTTTGGCTCAGTGGATAGAGCATTGGTCTGTGGACTGAAGGGTTGCAGGTTTGATTCCAGTCAAGGCACATACCTAGGTTGCAGGCTCAATCCCTGGCCCTGGTCCGGGCTCATAGGGGAGGCAACCAATCAATGTGTCTCTCTCACCTCAATGTTTCTCTCTGTGTCTCTCCCCCTCCCTTCCACTCTCTCTAAAAATCAATGGAAAAATATCCTCAGGTGAGGATTAACAACAATGAAAAAAGAATGCATTAGACTTGTCATCTGAACTTTAGGTTGTTATCGGCTGTGGGATTTTGGGAAAGCCCCTTCCCATTTTTGACCCTCTTTTTCCTCATCTGTGAAATGAGATCAAATGGCTGCCCTTTCTATGAAAAAGCAGCCTGACTGAATGAGAAGAGCATGGGTTTTGAAGTCAGACAGTCTTGAATTTGAATTCTGGCTTTAGGATTGGATGCTAGGTGATGCTGGAAGGCTCCTTAAGATCTTGGAGCCTCAGTTTCTTATTCGTTATATGGGGATAATAGCACTTACCTAGAAGAAATTATTGTGAAGATTAAACAAAAAAATTTTGTGGCATTACTGCTCCAGTACCTGGCACATATGAGTGCATGTGAGTCTTATAAAAATATAATGTCTTAAGTACATCATAGGGAATCTATAATAATAAAAACGTAATATGCTAATTAGACCGGACATCCTTCCAAACTAATTCGGTGCCAAAGGGAACCCCAGGCCCCGGATGCCAGGGGAAGGAAGGCCTACTCTTGCACGATTTTCGTGCATCGGGCCTCTAGTATAGTCAATAACATTGTAATAACTATGTACAGTGCCAGGTGGCTAGGTGAAATATTGGGGGTTCCACTTTGTAAAGAATATGATTGTCTAACCACTATCTATGCAGTACACCTGAAACTCATAAAAAATAACATTGAATATAAACTGCAATTGAGAAATAGATTTTTTTGAAAAAATACCCTACCAACAAATACCAAGAAGGTTAAAGAGAGAGAGAGAGAGAGAGAATCTGAGTAGAAATCCAAAACTGCAGGAAATTTGTATTTTATAGTCACTCTGACTATTCTTTATTTACTTTTCCAGCAAACTAGCTGCTGGAAAAAATAAAAATGAAGACAGGTTTTATTTTTTTTAAAGTGTGTGTGTATTGTATGCATACATATATGAAGTCTTGGGCACTGTGGAGGATACAGAGATTTTATTTTATTTTTTGGGGGGGAGGGGGAACACAGAGATTTTAGATGTAGCCTCTAATCAAAAAGAACTTAAAGATTTGTTGAAAAAAACAAAACTGACATATATGAAACAAAAGTGAGCAGTACCAAATAGTGTGTAATTAAATACTTGATTATCTGGTGCATACAATGAGTACTATATGAATATTCCAAGAAATTAATAAGGGCTAAACTATCATAAGCTACTAGGAAACCAGAATTCTACTTCTGTTCTACACCAACTTGCTGCTAGACTTTGAGCAAACCATTTCATCTTCCTGGGTCTTAATTTTCCCATTAATAAATTGAAGGGGTTAACCACCAAATGGGTCAATACTAAAATTTTATTATTCTAATTAGGAAAGAAGCCTTGGAGAAGGTTGCATTTGAATAGGAGACACATGAGATAAACCTTGTAAGTGATGGCCCAACTGTAAACATGAGTATATGTGTATTAAAAAATGAAGCCCTGGCCGGTTGCTCAGTGGTTAGAACATTGGCCCATGTACCGAAGGGTCTGGGTTCGATTCTCAGTCAAGGGCAGGTACCTGCATTGCAGGCCCGATTCTGGCCTGGGCATGTGCAGGAGGCAACCAATTGATGTGTCTCTCTCACATCGATATTTCTCTCTCTCCCCCCCCCCCCGCCCCCCCTCTTCCACTCTCTCTAAAAATCATTGGAAAAAATATCCTCAGGTGAGGATTAACCAAAAAAATAAAAGGATCTTACATTAAAGGATTTTTTAGAAATAAAAAAGTCTTTTTTTTAAAAAAGAAAATGAAGACACAACATTGGTTTACATGAGTATGTGCTCTAAATGAAAACTTGGAGAAAGTATAACTATTTCTTTTTTTTTAATATATATTTTTATTGCTTTCAGAGAGGAAGGGAGAGGGAGAGAGAGAGAGAAACATCAATGCTGAGAGAGAATCATTGATTGGCTGCCTCCTGCACGCCCCACACTGGGGATCAAGCCAGCAACCCAGGCATATGCCCTTGACCAGAATCGAACCTGGGACCCTTCAGTCCGCAGGCCGACGCTCTATCCACCGAGCCAAACCAGCTAGGGCTATAACTATTTCTTAAGATGTGTGATATTATTATTTTATGTACTCCTTTGTATGCATAGCTCATTTAAAAGAAAATAAGGTTCATAAAGTAAACCAATAAATATATTGTCTCATATTAGCACAAAGCATGAATAGATCCATGTTGGAAAGAGGAAGGCAGTAAAATGGAGATTATACGAATTCCTCAGATAAAAATAATATAAAAGAACAAATGAAAATGTATAGCATTTTATAATTCAAGTCCATTATCTTATTTGATGTTTAAAATCACCCTGTGATGTAGGTAGGATTATTTGTTTTATTCATTTCTTTTTCTTTTCTTTTTTGTTAATCTTCACCCAAGAATATTTTTCCATTGATTTTTAGAGAGTAGAAGGGAGGGAGAGAGTGAGAAATAAACATCATGTGAGAGAGAGACATTGACTGGTTGCCTCCCACATGCGCCCAACTGGGGCCCGGGATCAAGCCTACAACCAAGGTATGTATCCTTGACCTGAACCACCACCTTCCAGTCTGTGAGCTGGTGCTCTAAACGGAGGGGTGGGGAACCTTTTTTTTCCAAGGGTCATTTGGATATTTATAACGTCATTCTAGAGCCATACTTATCAGCTTAAAAATTAGCCTGCTATATTTGGCCAAACATTTAATAACTCATCCCTAATGCCTTGGAAGGGCCTGACCAAATGATTTCTCAGGCCTTGAATGGCCTGTGGGCCAGATATTCCCCACCCCATGCTCTAACCATTGAGCAAACTAGCTAGGGTTATTTTACTCTTTTTTCTAAAAAATATATTTTTATTGCTTTCAGAGAGGAATGGAGAGGGAAAGAGAGATAGAAACTTCAATGATGAATCATTGATCGGCTGCCTCCTGCATGCCCCTACTGGGGATCAAGCCTGCAACCCAGGCATGTGCCTTTGATGGGAATCAAACCCAGGACCCTTCAATCCACAGGTGGATGCTCTATCCACTGAGCCAAACCAGCTAGGGCTACTCATTTCTTTATATCTATCTTATTCTGAACAGAGGCATTTTGTTTTTGGTTTTGTTTTTAATTAGGGTTGGTATACGGGTGACCTTGAGTAAGTCCCACTTCTAACTCTGAAACTCAAATTCATCACCTAGAAAGTGAGGCTAATACCCATTGTAATTATACGAGGCCTCACAATATGCATTCTAATACACTTCCAGTGTCTTTCTCTCATTCCTCCTACTGTATTTTCACATTCTTTAACAAAAAGTTCTTAAAGATTTAAAATGTAAAGGTCACCCTTACACCAACCCTAATTTCAGCGATGTCCTGAATCCAAGATCATTGTTTCTGTTGTGCCATAATGCCTTAGGAAATAGAGGGATTAGCAGTGGTTCTCAACTTTCTGGCCCTTTAAATACAGTTTCTCATGTTGTGACCCAACCATAAAATTACTTTCGTTGCTACTTCATAACTGTAATGTTGCTATTGTTATGAATCGTAATGTAAATATCTGATATGCAGGGTGGTCTTAGGCGACCCCTGTGAAAGGGTCGTTCAACCGCCAAAGGGGTCTTGACCCACAGGTTGAGAACCGCTGGATTATAGGATTCTGAGATATGTCTCATACTCTTTTCTGACATCTTTCCTCCCTTATTCTTGATCTCATTATGGGAAATCGCAGCCCTGAAAATGTTTGAAGCATGTGAAGATTAGAGTAGAAATTGAAAATTGCAATAATTCACTCAGTCTCATCACTTGATTTTTGCCTCTCTTTAATCAGATAGGATTGAGTTAGTTGGTCTATGAAAGACAATGGGGGTGGGAAGAAAGCTGAACAATAAGGATTCTAATTTCACAGAATGTCTTATATACCTTAATCCCCCTTTTCTATGTCTGAACCTTTCCTGCATATGGGGTCTCTGATTCTCTCATGTATGTAGGGTTCCCATACATGTGTAAATATTAAATTTGGTTATTTTCTCTTGCTAAAAAATATAAAAATAATAATATAAATAATTCCACAGGAAAAGTGAAGCATAGAAGTCAGAAATCTATTAAGAATTAATGTTTTTTCTCCCTAGAAGTGATGAATAATGAAGCAGCATGGTATAGTGTACTTTATATTTAGATCAAACTGAGTGTTAGTCCATTTTTGTGACCTACAGTTAGGTGAATTTAGGAGTGTTCATGACTTCTATGAGCCTGTGTTATTCTCAAATGGGGATAGAAATACTGTATCGTAAGTTGTTAAGAGAATTAATGAGACATGGAATAGCCTGTCTGTTAGTAAATAACCAAAAAATGTTTGTACGCTTCCCTTATTCTGCATATGCACATCATTTTATAGTCTTCAAAGCACTTTTACATTTATTAGCTCATGATTTGCAGATAACTTCCATAGGAAGGTAAGACAGGGAATGTGATATGATAGGTAATTTGCTTAAAGACCTATAACAGTCATTAAGGATCTACCATGTGAGAGGACCCTGTGCTATGTTTTACTTGTAACACCCATCTCATATAGTCATGCTATATTATGATTCCTGTTTTACAGATAACTGGCTTACACAGAAGTAGTTTTTTAATATTGGCACTATAACACAGTCACAGGTCTTCTAATTATAGTTCCTATGCTCTTTTCACTACAGTATTGAATCTATAGTGAAAATGAATCATTTTCTCAACTTTGGTAAACAAATATTCAGAAGTTATACTGTCCTGAAAGAATCTTAGATTCCAAATGAATGCATTATATTTCTTCTGCTATAAATTATGACCATGACGGTATTAAGTTTGAGCAACTAACCGAAGAGTACAGTTAAGGAGTTTATTTTCATTCCGATTAGTTCCAAATGCTCTCAGTATTTCAGTACTCCAGATACAATCAAGGAGTAAGCAATTAGATACTCCTGGGAGGCAGGGACTAACACTTGCATTTATATAAGAGAAGCCCTTCGTTTAGTTCAAAACTAGAAATGGTGAGAATAAAAGAACTAAGAGTTACTGCTTTTTATATTTCAAAAGCAAAGCCTGAGTTCTTGCCAAATAAGTTAAAAATACTCTTGTTAATGAAAATTTTTAATCAAATACTTGATATGCTAAATGTTTTTGTTCAATGTAATTCTTTTTTCTCCACGCAAGGTATTTTGTTATTGTTCTTCTCTAAAACTTTGTTCTGTTAATCATGGGTTCACTCTCCCTTCTACCCCAGAATGATATGATAAGTGCATGGTTTATCTGAAAATAAAATGATTTTTTAATGTAAAAAAATTTTTCTAGCCCTAACCGGTTTGGCTCAGTGGATAGAGCGTCAGCCTGCGGACTCAAGGGTCCCAGGTTCAATTCCGGTCAAGGGCACGTACCTTGGTTGCAGGCACATCCCCAGTGGGGAGTGTGCAGGAGGCAGCTGATCGATGTTTCTCTCTCATCGATATTTCTAACTCTCTATCCCTCTCCCTTCCTCTCTGTAAAAAATCAATAAAATATATTAAAAAAAAATTTTTTCTAATGTATACCTCTGTTCACTTCAAAAAATAAAAGTAAATGAAAGTATCTGTATTATAATTGTTTCTGATTAGATATGGCTGTGCTGGTGCTGGAAGTAATCACCAAACTTGATCATCTTCCAATTGGTAGAGTTCAGATCAATGGATTAGCCAAGCTTTCTCCAACCCATCATATCAATGGATTTTTCAACATTGTTTCACCAACATCTAAGAAACTTGGAGAACTCCAGGTAAAGATATTTTAGTTCTTTGTTGCATAGAATAAAAATTTGGGAGCACAAATAGGTGAGTCTGTTTGTAGGATAGGTAGGTACATGACTCCCATATACCATGTTAATTCCCACTTAACACCTTTGTTCAGATTTTTACCCAAAGGTATATAACATACCTTTGTTTCCCACTTATTCTTGATATTTTTTTTCTATTGCTAGATATTCAAATTCACTAATCTTTTTTAAAATTCTTTATTTTTATTGTTTAAAGTATTACGTTAGTCTCCTTTTTTCCCCCATTGACCTCTCCCCAGCTACTCCCACCACCCAGCACATGCCCTCACCCCCTACTGTCTATGTCCATTGGTTATGCTCATATGCATGCATACAAGTCCTTTAGTTGGTCTCTTAACCTTCCACCCACCCACCCCCGCCTTCCCTCTTAGGTTGGATGGTCTGTTCGATGCTTCTATGACTCTGGCTCTATTTTTGTTCATCAGTTAATGTTGTTCAGTATATTCTACAAATGAGTGAGATCATGTGATATTTATCTTTCTCCAGCTAGCTTATTTCACTTAACATAATGCTCTCCAGGTCCATTCATGCTGTTACAAATGGTAAGAGTTCCTTCTTTTTTACAGGAGCATAGTATTCCATTGTGTAGCTGTACCACAGTTTTTTAATCCACTCATCTGCTGATGGGCACATAGGCTGTTTGCAAATCTTAACTATTGTAAATTGTGCTGCTATGAACATAGGGGTGCATATATCCTTTCTGATTGGTGTTTCAGATTTCTTGGGATATATTCCTAGAAGTGGAATTACTGGGTCAAATGGGAGTTCCATTTTTAATTTTTTGAGGAAACACCATACTGTTCTCCACAGTGGCTGCACCAGTCTGCATTCCCACCAGCAGTGCACAATGGTTCCTTTTTCTCCACATCCTCGCCAGCACTTGTTGTTTGCTGATTTGTTGATGATAGCCATTCTGACAGGTGTGAGGTGGTACCTCATTGTCGTTTCGATTTGCATCTCTTTGATGATTAGTGACTTTGAGCATGTTTTCATATGTCTCTTGGCCTTCTGTATGTCCTCTTTCGAAAAGTGTCTATTTAGGTCCTTTGCCATTTTTTGATTGGGTTGTTTATCTTCCTTTTGTTAAGTTGTATGAGTTCCCTGTAAATTTTGTAGATTAAACCCATATCGGAGATAACATTGGTAAATATGTTCTCCCATGCAGTGGGCTTTCTTGTTGTTTTATTGATGGTTTCTTTTGCTCTGCCAAAGTTTTTTATATTGATGGAGTCCCATTTGTTTATTTTCTCCTTAGTTTCCATTGTCCTAGGAGCTGTATCGGTAAAGATATTGCTATGACATATGTCTGCTATTTTGCTGCCTATGGATTCTTCTAAGATTTTTATGGATTCCCATCTTATGTTTCAGTCTTTTATCCATTTTTAGTTTATTTTTGTGTATGGTGTAAGTTGGTGGTCTAGTTTCATTTTTTTGCATGTATCTGTCCAATTTTCCTAACACCATTTATTGAAGAGACTGTGTTGACTCCATTGTATGCTCTTCCTCCTTTGTCAAATATTAATTGAGCATAATGGCTTGGGTCAAATTCTGGGTTCTCTGTTCTGTTCCATTTGTCTATATGGCTGTTCTTGTGCCAGTACCAGGCTGTTTTGAGAACAGAGGCTTTGTAATACAGCTTGATATCTGATATTGTGATCCCTCCAACTTTGTTCTTCTTTCTCAGGATTGCTGCAGCTATTCGGGGTCTTTTTTTATTCCATATGAACTTTTGGAGAGTTTGTTCTATGTCTGTGAAGTATGCCGTTGGTATTTTAATGGGGATTGCATTGAATCTATAGATTGCTTTGGGCAGTATGGACATTTTAATGATGTTGATTCTACCTATCCATGAACACGGTATATTCTTACATTTGTTTATGTCTTCCTCTATCTCTTTTTTCAATGTCCTGTAGTTTTCCGAGTACAGGTTTTTTACCTCCTTAGTTAAGTTTATTCCTAGGTATCTTAATTTTTTTGGTGCAATGGTAAATGGGATTGTTGTTTTAGTTTCTCTTTCTGTGAGTTCATTATTGGTGTATAAAAAAGCCATAGATTTCTGGGTGTTGATTTGTATCCTGCTACATTGACAAATTCATTTATTAAGTCTAGTAGTTTTTTGATGGAGTCTTTGGAGTTGTCTGTGTACAATATCATGTCATCTGCGAATAATGACAGTTTTACTTCTTCTTTTCCAATTTGGATGCCTTTTATTTCTTCTTCTTGTCTGATCACTATGGCTAATACTTCCAGTACTATGTTGAACAGGAGTGGTGAATGTGGGCATCCCTGTCTTGTTCTTAGGAGAAATGGGCTTAGTTTTTGCCCATTGAGTATGATGTTGGCTGTAGGTTTGTCATATAGGGCTTTTATTGTGTTGAGATATGCTCCCTCTATTCCCACTTTGCTGAGAGTTTTTATCAAGAAAGGGTATGGATTTTGTCAAATGTTTTTTCTGCATCAATTGGTATGATTATGTGATTTTTGTCTCTCAATTTTTTTATGTGATGTGTCACACTTATTGATTTGTAGATATTGTACCAGCCTTGCATCCCCAGAAAAAAAATGCTGGATCCGATTTACTAGAATTTTGTTACTGATCTTTTTTTGTACAGTGTCTAATCTGTTCTTAATCCCATCAATCACGTTTTTATTTCAGATACTGTTTTTCATCTCTTTAAAAGTTACATTTTTTGCCCTAGCTGGTTTGGCTCAATGGATAGCGTCAGTCTGTGGACTGAAGGGTCCCAGGTTTGATTCCGGCCAAGGGCACATGCCTGGGTTGCGGGCTTGATCCCCAGGAGGCAGCCAATCAATGATTCTCATCATTGATGTTTCTCTCTCTCCCTCTCCCTTCCTCTCTAAAATCAATAAAATATATATTTTTTAAAAAGTTACATTTTTCAAATTTTATTTTTTTAAGTTTATCTTTTTTAAAAATAAGTTTTTATTTCTTAATTACAGTTGACATACAATATTATATTAGTTTCAGGTGTACAACTCAGTGATTAAACATTTATATAATTTAGGAAATGATCAACCCAGTAACAAATTTCATATATTAAATGTACAATTTATTTTTTGCTTTACATTCATATTTTCTTTTGCATCCTTGAGCATTAAGAGCACCTATATAATAGTTGTTTCAAGATCCTATTTATTACTTTTACTGTCTGTCATTTGTTTGTTTTAATTGATTTCAGTGTTCTTGAGATAGTAGGGCTCTTCCTGCTTCTTGTAATTTTTGATTGCATACTGGACATTGTGAATTTACATGTCCTGTACTTGATTTTTTTTTTCCTTTAAGGAGTATTGGACTCTGGCAGGTAGTTCAGTTACTTCCCAGTATTAAATATATCCGTTTTCATATTTAAAAAGCTACTGAGGTCCCAGTTATGAAAAAAATTAGAAACAATCAGGGAAATTGGAATGTTGACTTAATTTTTGACAATATTAAAAATATTATTAATGCTTTATATGTGCTAATGGTAACATGTTTATGTTCTGGAAAGGGAAAGAATCCTCATATTATTACTAATGTATTTACAGAAGAAATGGTATGATATCTAGGACTTGTGTCACAATATCCCAATGGTATAAATGAAATGTGATTAGTCATGTGTTGATAATTATTGAAACTGAATAATGAATACCTGAGTTCATTTTACCAATTATTTCTAATTTTGTGTTTTAAATTTTTCTTAATAAAAACACTTTTCATATTAAAATTTTTTTTTAGAATGGCCCTTTGAGTATAACACAATGGATGAAAACTAACTTACACCAAGGTATAAACATTGTGACATTTCAGAATATTAAAAATAAGACAATCCAATAAGCTTCCAGAGAAAGGGAGAGTCACATACAAAGAATTGGGAAGTAGTATTGCTTCAGGCTTCTGAATAGAAATATTAGGAATAGGAGTCAGAAGACAATTCAATAATACCTTTAGAATGTTGAATAAACATAGACTAGCCTGGCTGGTGTGGTTCAGTGGTTGAGCATAGAGCTGTGAAACAGGAGGTCATGGTTTGATTCCCGGTCAGGCACAGGCCCAGGTTTGAGGCTCAATCCCCAGTGGGGGGTGTGCAGGAGGCAGCCGATCGATGATTCTCTCTCATCATTGATGTTTCTGTCTCTCTCTCCCTCTCTTCCTCTATGAAATCAATAAAAAATATATATTTTAAAAAGCTTTTTATCTTAATAATTTTGTGTCAGAAATACCACTTATTTTATTTTTAAAAAACAAATCCTGCTTAAATTTCAATACATTTCTGTTTATTCCATTTTCATCATGCATCTTTTCTACATACTGATTATGCTTCTGTAATTTGTTTCATAAATGCTAACTTTTGATAGTCTCATTTTGTTTGCTTTATTTCGTCATTAGGAATATTCTCTTCCATAAAGAAAATGCCTTCTTCCATTTCTTTTGAAAATTATAGGTCTCTAGTTCTCTCTTTTATGAATACTAGTACAAGAATTATTTCACTTTCCTCTTGATTCTACTGTAAAAAAGACAGCAACCTACATAACACAGAGACATTGAGACAATATTACAAACAATTCCATTAATTTGACAATTTATATAAAATAAATCAATTCTTTGAAAACCACACTACCAGAAATCACTCAAGATGAAATACATAACTTGCATAGACCTCTAAACTATTAAATAAATTGAATTTGTAGTTTAAAACCTTCAAAAAAAGAAATCTGGCTTAGGGAAAAAGCAAAACTCAGTGGTGGGCCAGCCAACAGGTCAATGTTAAGGCCAGAGACACAACAATTATTCTCAGTGTCTCCTTTGTTTCTAGAATACATTTTCAGTCTTTTGGCAAGTGATGAATTGCAAGGGAACACTTGCTGGCATTCACATTTGGGCAGCCAGGATTTTATGTGATGCTATTACAATGATCACTGTGCAGAGTATTTGTCCCACTGCATTCCTGTGTGTTGTTTTTGTAGATTGATGATGAATAGATTTAAAAGACTATGTTATTTGATTCATGAACAGAATTCTCATTAAGACCCAAGTATGTTTTATTGAGTCTGTGCCTTAGCAGTTTCTCTGCCCAGATTATTTCATTGACCTTCCCAGAGACATCTTAAAGCATCTAACTGCAATCTTTCATTTTTGTTTGATTCTCTTTGGCTGCTTAAATAATTCCTGCTGCTTTTTTTGTTATTGTAACTGAACTTTCAATACAGCTATTCTTTTCTTTTGGAGTATATTCAACTTTCTTGTGTAGAGTTGTGCTCTAGAATCTATTTTATTTTCTATTCCTCATTAGGCTTTTCTCCATTAGCTTTTCAGATGACTGGAGAACCTTTTAATGGGGAACCTGAACTCACAGGAATGAGATGATAAAGGAAATTTCAAGTGATTACTTTTTGTCTAAGTGTTTCTCCCTCCTCACCCTGCCTTATTCCCAGCATAGAACGAGGGCCTTATTTTTCTCTAACAATGACGACATGGGAGATAATGTCACTCTTCTATTGTTCAGTTTATTAGTCATTAGGCATACTAGACTTGTACACCGTGTACTATGCTAATTAGTCCACAGAAAAAGAATATGACAGTCCATGCCTTCAAGGATTTCATAATCAGGATGAAAAATAAGCTACAAGTTACAAATACCTCCTCTAAGCCTCTCTTGGTTCTTTGTAATTTTCAAATTAGGGTAATATACTTTTCTGACAGTGTTATATGAGCTTTTCTGTGTGAGGAACTTAGCACAGCTTCTGTTTTATAGTAAAGTGTTCAATAAGAGATGGTTATATGATGGATACAGAGTAAGCAGAAACATGAAGAAGGGAGTGGCTATGACATCTCTTCCTGGATACAAATAAGTTTACACAGAAAAAGTAATACTGACAAAATTGCACGTACAAAGGCATAAGGGAATGAATATAAGGTACATTTAGAGAACCCTAAGTAATTGGTTTACCTACAAGAGAGGGTTGGAGGAGGGAAGAACAGTGAGAAATGAGGCTTCTGAGGTAGGCAGGAATAACTTGGTCCTATAAGGAATGGGGGGCGTTAATTTATAGTAAGCAAGGAGTCTCAAAGTTAGTCAATACTAAAGACAAGTTCTCGTATATGACATGTCTCTTTCAGGTCTCACTTGCCCTGGAGCCTCTGTCAGAAACTTATGACAGCTACAACCCTCTTCTTACCACTGACATGACAGAAAGTGTACTTTTATCTGAAGAGGGATTCAGAGAATATACTGAACCCAGCAATACCCAGTTTCTGGTTCCGTCAAGACCTCGCAGGATATCTACCACCAAAATTAATGGAAAAGAATTAACAGCCAATAGTAGTAGATCAACCACTCCAAGGTAATTACCACACCTAATACCAGTCAGTCTGTCAGCTAATTCCCACTGCACTCATAATTTCTGTCTTTCATTTTGTGATTGGGTAAAAGACTAAAGGTAGGCACTCATTTAGCAAATAGTGACTTGTCCAGTACCAACTACTGGGCATAGGAATTAATAAGACATACAAAACAGTCATGGGGTTGGAAAATACAGTATAGGAAGTATAGTCAATAATATTATAATAACAATAACATGATGCCAGGTAGGTACTAGAATTATTGGGGGGATCACTTTGTAAGTTATATAATGTTTAATCGCTGTACTGTACACCTGAAACTAATATAAACTATTGAAAGACAACTGACATTGAAAAATAAAATAATAAGACATAATTCCTGTTTTTGAGGTCTACTTACAGTCTAGTGGGGAGGCCAACATTCAGGTAAATAAGTATGACTGTCATGTGCAGATGACATGAGATGTCCATGAGGAAAGAGGGAAAGGCAGTATTTTGTGAAACAGAATAGAGTAAGAGGAATAGCTTTTGATTTTAAATAATATTGAAGCATTTGCTTTGTGTCAGGCCCAGCACTTTAGCCACAACCACACAGAAGTAGGCAAAGCATCTATTACTTACTTCATTTGGGACATGAAAAACAGATTACAAAATCTAAGATACACTGCTACTTCTATAAACCACTGATCCACTTTCTGTATCTGACAAGTGGAATGTTACCATATGGAGAATAAACTGCTGATGTTTTTTATTTTAAAACAGGGGAAAGGACCACTTGTACTTTGCAGAGAACTCTGATAGAATAAAAGACTCTTTTTTTGGACTACAGCACCATCTTAATTCAGGGCAGAGCTTAGAGTCTATGGCTCTGAAAGGCAAAGCCCCACAGAAACAGATGTCTCTTCTCAACAGTTCTGAATTGCAGCCTCAAATTAGGACAGTTGCCAAGAGTCACAGTGACTCATGCATTCTTTCTTCAAGCAATCCCCCTACCAAGGACCTTCTTTCGGGTATGTATATGTTGTGAACTGAGACTAAAATATATTTATTGGGATTACGCTGCTTGTTAGCCAGCCTACAAAGAGAACCAAAACTTCTGTTTGAACTAAATAGCCAAATAAAAGAACCCAGAATTTCTCACCGCTTAAAGGCAGCTCTATTAAACCATTAAGTTACTTCTAAATACTAGGTGCTTATAATTGTAGGTTTAGGAAAGAAACCTGGTGATGGGGGAAATCCTTTATCATAGAAAAATATTAGTTCCTATTTGTACTGAAGTAATTCAAGGCAAATAACGTTTTGTCTCAATACCAGCATTTACTTGTATGACTGTGCAGAGGCTGGTACTAAATCTGTTTCACATTCTGAAAACTGGTCTCAGAGGGAAACATTCAGTGCACAGCAACTGCTGATCTTAAGCCTGGGAATTAAATATGACTTGCAGGCAAACAGAAGTAGAAAGGAGTCACTTTACCTATGTAAGGGCTTAGACTGAAATAAAAAAGCAAATAGGAACTGGATCAGGTTATCTCAAGTTAGGGATTGGTATTTTAAAGGAAATGAGGTAACTTACATTACACTGTTATGGTCAATTATATATCTCTGTGACATTGAGAGCATGACAAGAATTTGTTTCCATCCTCACAAGTAAAATTTCCAAAGTAGAAAGTCTGCAGCATTAGCAGAAAAATCTTTGAAATAACTGGGTACATAATTTACATTAGTAAGGGTACTTTTTTCATGAAAAAATTTTGTTTATCTTTGTAAAATTGAAATGTCTTTGCTCCCCTATTTTTAAAAATATACTCTGATTATAATCTACTAGAGGCCCAGTGCACGAAATTCATGCACTGGGGGGTGGGGGTCCCTCAGCCCAGCTCGCCCCCTCTCACAGTCCGGGAGCCCTCAGGGGATGTCCTAAGCCGCAGTCTGGCTGTGGAGGCTCGGAGCAGGAGCCGTGTGTGTGTGTGTGTGTGTGTGTGTGTGTGTGTGTGTGTCCATCCGCTTGGGGCCTGCCCTGTGGGGGGAGGGGGGAGGGCGGCATGGCCAGGCCGGGCCCTGAGTAGTACCACCGCTGCTGCCACTGTCATTAGCGTCTGGGATGCAGGCATGGGTTAAAAAGACTGAACCACACCCCAGGCCTCTCTGACCCTGAGTTTGTTCATCTGGGAGTTGAAGCAGGAGGGGCTGGGCCCTGCATTCTAGGCCCTTCATGAAGACATCTTTTTTGCCCTCAGTCATCTTCCCCTTTCCAAAAAGCTCTGTAAAGGTGTACATCTAAAAGGGAACCCTCTTAAAACCACAGTTTGTGAGAGATTACCACCTTCTAGGAACTTGATAAAACGTGTTCAGTCAATGGTTGTGAACTTGAAGAAGCGTGGAGAGGGTGCTGAATTGGAAGCCTTTATGTGGCCTGGGCAGGTCTAAACTCTGTCTGGGTCTGTTTTCCCGTCTGTGACATCCCGAGTTGATGCCCTTGGAGGGGTGAGAGGTGCCAGGGATGGCCCCTGCGGTGGCTGCCCTGCCCAGCGCTCTGTGCTGCAGACCCTCGGGCTGTCCCAGGGCTGCTGGGCCTTTGCGTTTGCCACAGAGCACCTCTGCCTTCCTGCCTTTGTGTGGAGAACTTCCTCCTGCCAGCTCCTGGAGCAAACACACAGCAGGAACAATTGGAAAATCCGGATTGGCCTGGCCTCGTTTCCCCCCACCCCTGGCTCCTTCCCTTGACCGGGACCAGAGAAGCAACCAGGAGACTTCCCTGGAGAAAACTCCTCAGACCAAGGGGCCCAAGCACCTCCTGGGCACTGGTACACGTGGCAGCCTAGGCTTTCCTCTCCCCTCGCAGCCCTGACAGGTGACCTCAGCTGCATAGGCTCGGAGCAGGCGCTGTGTGTGTGTGTGTGTGTGTCCGTCCGTCCGTCTGCTGGGGGCTTGCCCCCAGCCACATCAGAGGCTCGGAGCAGGCGCCCCTCTGTTGATCTCTCAGGCTCTGGGCTGTGCCTGCGTGTTGTTCTCTAAGGCTCGGGGCCGATCCTGGCCCCTCCTCCTGAGCTGGTCGTGACCTTTACGGAGTCTCGACCTCATTTGCATATTACTGCTTTATAGATTAACTAGAGGCCTGTTGCACAAAGAGATTTGTGCAATAGGCCTTCCTTTCCCCTGGCTGCTGGCACCAGTTTGCCTCCGGCACCCGGGGCCCAGGCCTTCACTCTGGCCGAGTTCTGGCCGGAGCCGGCCCCGGAAACGTCAGGCTTCGCTGCTCCACCAGACCCGGTGCCATGAGGCCTCGCTGCTCCGCCGGCCCCAGGGATGTGAGGCCTCGCTGCTCCGCCAGCCCAGGGCCATCAGGCTTCGCTCCACCGCTTGGAGCCTACGTATGCAAATTAACCGCCATCTTTGTTGGTGGTTAATTTGCATATCACACTCATTAGCCCATGGGAGGCGTAGCAAAGGTACGGTCAATTACCATGTTTGTCTATCATTAGATAGGATTTTCATCTTTTTTTTTTTTTTTTTTTTTTTAGGATTTTAGTCTTTAATGCAACCTAGGCTATACTAATAAGAAAGAAAATGGTCCCACCATACTTAGCACTTAACAGCTTATACCTAGAATATTTTGTGTAGACCTGGACACCAGATTTTGAGAAAGATATTTGTCCACTCATTAAGCAGTTATTTTTCAGTACCTATTCAGTGTCTCACATTCTCGTAGGTGTCAGGGATACAGCAATGGTAAATTAAAAACAAAACAAAAACACACAAACTCCTGCTTTATGGATCCTATATTCTAGATGGGAAGACCAATGATAAACTAGATAAATAAGTACATAGTGTTAGATGGTAATAATAGCAATGGAAAAATATGAAGCAAGTAAGGTGTGAGGAGGGGGTGTTAGTTTTACATAGTTTGACAAAGGTAGGCCTCATTCAGAAGGTAACAGAGTAAAGCTCTAAAGAAGATGAGTTCCTTCTAATAAGAGTAAGTAGATCATTGGGGGGAAAGGAGACTTGTATAATGCTTTAAAAAATAAAGAATTTATTGATGTCTCTGTCTGTCTCCCTCCCTCCCCCTCTCTCTAAAAAAATAATAAAAAATAAACATATCCTTCAGAGAGAATAAAGAAATACTGCCGTGGCCGGTGTGACTCGGTGTTTAAAGCATCAGCCCATGCACGGATTCCCAGTCAAGGGCATGTATCTGGTTGCAGGTTTGATCCCTGGCCTCGGTTGGGGTGCATACAGGAGGCAGCCAATCGATGTGTCTTCTCTTCATTTCTCTTCTCTTCTCTTCTCTTCTCTTCTCTTCTCTTCTCTTCTCTTCTTCTCTTCTCTTCTCTCTCTCTCTTTCTCTCTCCCCTCACCCTCCCTCCCACTCTCTCTAAAAATCAGTGGGAAAAATATCCTCTGGTGAAGATTAACAAAAAAAATACTTTAAATGAATTCCGAATAGAATATTGTGCAGCCATTATTTACATAGACAAAGGTTATGCACATAGTGAAGTGAAAAAGCAGTTACAAAGCAGTATATATAATATGTACCATTTTGCATAAGAAAAATTTTGTATATATAAAGTGCAGGCATACCTCAGAGATAGTATTTGGGTTCAGTTCTAGACCATAATAAAGCAAATATCTAAATAAAGCAAGCCACATGCAATTTTTGGTTTCCTAGTGCATAAAAGGTTTTCTGCACTATTCTACAGCCTATTTAAAATGTGCTGTTAAATCTATATAGCATTATGTTAAAAAATAATGTACACCTAATTAAAAAATGCTTTATTGCTAAAAATGCTACCATCATCTGAGCCTTCAGTGAGTTAATAATCTTTTTGCTGGTGGAGGGTCTTGCCTCGATGTTCATGGCTTGCTGACTGATCAGGGTGGTGATTGCTGAAAGGGTTGGGGTGGCTATGGCACTTTCTTAAAATAAGACCCTTCCTTTCACTTGAACACTTGCCATTGTAGTGTTGTTAATTGGCCTGACTTCAATATTGTTGTCTCAGGGAATGGGTAGGCTTGAAAAGAGGAAGAGAGATAGGGAAGCGACCAGGAGATGGAGCTGTGAGAGCACACACATTTATTGATTAAGTTTACCATCTTATATGGGTGTGGTTTATGCTACCCTAAAACAATTATAATAGTAATATCGAAATTCGCTGGTCACAGATCACCATAAGAAATGTAATAGTAATGAAAAAGTTGAAATACTGACAAAGAAACAAAGTAAGCAAATGCGGTTGGAAAAATGCCACTGATAGACTTGCTCAGCACAGGATTCCCACAGACCTTCAATTATAAAACACACATTATCTGTGAAATACAATAAAGTGAAGTGCAATAAAATGAGGTATGCCTATATAAGGAATATATTGAAATGTTAACAATTAGTATTCTTGGGTATGGCATTGATGGTTGTAGCAGTTTCCTGCTGCTGCATAACAAATTACCACAAACTTAGTGGCTTAAAACAGCACCCATATTTATTAGCTAACAGTTCTGTGGATCAGAAATCCAGCAAGGTATGGTTAGGTTTTCTGCATAGGGTATCAGAGGCTAAAATCAAAGGGTCAGCCAAGCCAAGTTATCATCAGGAAGGTCTGTCCCAAGGTCATTCTTGTTGGCATAATCCTGTTCCTTTCAGTTGTACAACTGAGGTCCCATTTCCTTGCTGGCTGTAGCCAGGGGCCACTTGGCTCCTAGAGCAGTGGTTCTCAACCTGTGGGTCGAGACCTCTTTGGCGGTCGAATGACCCTTTCACAGGGGTCGCCTAAGACCATCCTGCATATCAGATATTTACATTACGATTCATAACAGTAGCAACATTACAGTTATGAAGTAGCAA
>NW_005359225.1:3228610-3244151 GCF_000412655.1 Myotis brandtii
TCACAGGGGTCTAAGACCATCCTGCATATCAGATATTTACATTACGATTCATAACAGTAGCAACATTACAGTTATGAAGTAGCAACGAAAATAATTTTATGGTTGGGTCACAACATGAGGAACTGTATTTAAAGGGCCAGAAGGTTGAGAACCACTGTCCTAGAGACTGCCTGCATTTTTTGCCACATGGTCCCTTCTGTCTTCAAGACAGCAGTGATACTAAGTCCTTCATAGGCTTCAACTCTCTGACTTTCATATCTTGCAAACAGCTAGAGAAAACTGTTTTTAAAAGGTTTGGGCCCACCTTCCTATCTTAAGGTTGACTGACTTGGAATCATAATGACCTCCAAAATCCCATCAGAGCAATACCTCAATGAGCGTGTGAATCACTGGGAGAAAGTATGTGTACACAGGAGCTGGGGAATCTTGATGGGGTTGAGGGTAGAGGGCATCTTAGGAGTCTGCCTACTTTGACGAGTGAGCTTTATTTTTTTTAAGCTTAGTTGTATTTTCACTAAATTACACATTGAGCATGATATTTTGGGATTTGTGTTTGAATTTTTGTGTTTTTTTAGTTTCTAAGCTATATTTTGAATTCTTTTTACTAACAAATATTAGATGTTTATAAATCTGTTTAGCTTGTTGTTTTTTTAGCCTATCATATCTTCTTTATTTATAGAAGCTATAAAACTCTAGACTAATATGATGGTGTCTAGCCTCATTCCCTCTAAATAATTGTGGAAACTCAAGAAAATAATACTTGCCAGTATTCCTTAGAATAATGCCACTGGTCCTAAGAACTAAAGTGGAGTCACATATAGTATAGTGGTTAAAATCAGAGGGTAGGGAGTCATCCTGGTTCTATATATGTCCACTGCGTGCATAACAGGCAAATTACTTATCCTCTGCACCTCATTTTTTCCATCTGGAAAATGAAGGAAATAGTAGTATCTATCTTAGAGGATTGTTGGGAGGATTGAGTGAGTTAGCACAGGATAAGGGTTCAATAAATGTTATCTGCTATTCTTGTTGTTATTGTTATTTAGGGATGGGGTAAATTTTACCTATCTGAAAGTCTGAAGGCTTATCCTGACTTTTCTGTTAACCTGCTGTATGATCTTAGAAAAGTTATGGACATTTATTGGCATTCTTTGTCCATAAAAACATAAATTTGGAATAGGTTGTCACTATGGCTCCTAAAATTTAGATGGTATAGTTGTGTTTTTTGGATAAGAATGACATTAAAACTATTGGGGATAATAGAATTCAATAAGGTATCTCATACAAAAATAATATATACACATTACTAACCTTACTATGTACAAACACCAGTTGAACAAGTCAATAATGACTCCTATAAAGAAGTCAGGTCTCTTCAGAAGAGAGACTTCATTCACTGCTCTAATACCAGCATCTAAAGCAGTTCACATATTTGTTGTGAAATGAATGTTCTCAAGGAATTCCCACGCTAGTGGGGAAGGCAGACAAGTAAGCCATTACAGTGCACTGTGATAAGTCTTGTGATAGAAGCAAAGATGCTAAAGATTACAAGTATTTCTGCTGGATTTTAGATTTTTTGTGTGTTCTACTTTTGCCCTCCTCAGCTCTGTTGGAACAAGGAAATAAACTACGTAATGCCATGGTGGTTTCTGCAATGAAATCAAGCCCAGATACTAGCATGTTGTTGGACGAAGTTCATCCTCCTGTGAAGGAAGATTTTCTTAAAGCATCAACACAGTAAGCTATAAAATAAACATGAACCCCAACAGTTTATTTTTTGATAGTTGTTAACGTGTGTTTTTTCAAATTATGGACTAAATAATTTTGGAAGTATTCAGCAAACAATTCTTAAAGTGGTGGAAAGAAGCGTAAACTAGAAGTTAAGATAATCAAAATCTAGACCTAGCACTGGTACTTACTAAATATGTAAATGACTAAATTCTTTGCTCCCTCTGACCAGTATGCCTGTATTTGGAATGGGGATATTCTCTCCTCCCTCTCTTACAGAAATGACATGAGATTCTAATGTAGGAAAAGGCTTTGTAAATTACGAAATTTTATGTATATTTAAGATAGTTACATCTAAAGTGTGTTAAATTTTCCCTGCTGAACCATCTTTTAGCTCAATTAATTTAATTTAGATTGTTTTCCATGTGTCAGCCACTCAGAAAGTATTTTCCCACACCTTAGAATCAAAGCCTTATCTAAGAATCAATTTAAAGACCACAATGAAGATCACCTCCTCCCTCTAACTGAGAACAAATTTTGGAAACATGACACAAAAGCTGATACCAGAGCCATACAGCTACTATTGGGCAGGTAAGAACTCTTAACTAGCTTTCTTTGCTTTAAATTGTTTGGCTATATCATTGTGTACATTGTTCACAGATTTATCTTCATAAAGTAACACTTCCTTAGAAAAACCAAGACATTCTCTTGCTTGCTTGTTGCACAGTAAATAAAAACCCATTATTCATTACCCAATAAGTAGAAATTTAATCTTTAGCCTTTATTCTTTTTTTTTATTTTTAGAAATTGTTTTTATTTTTTAATCCTCACCTGAGATATTTTTCCATTGATTTTTAGGAAGAGTGGAAGGGAGAAGGAGGGACAGAGAGAAGCATCAGTGTGAGAGAGAAACATCGATTGGTTGCCTCCCACACGTGCCTCAAGCAGAGAGGGGAAATCGAGGTACATGCCCTTGACCAGAATCAAACCCAGGACCCTCAGTCCACAGGCTGATGCTGTGTATCCACTGAACCAAACCAGCTAGGGCCTTTTTTTTTTAAACAGTTTTTATTTATTTCAGAGAGGAAGGGAGAGGTAGAGAAAGATAGAAACATCAATGATAATAGAGAATCATTGATCGGCTGCCTCCTGCATGCCCCACACTGGGGATTGAGCCTGCAATCAGGGCATGTGCCCTTGACCAGAATCGAACCCAGGACCCAGCAGGCCGACATTCTATCTGCTGAGCCAAACCAGCTAGGGCCACCTTTTCATTCTTATCTCCCAACTTTATCCCCAACACCAGTGTTAAAGTATAATGAAAAGAGAATGGATTTTACACAGACACAAGTTGAAATTTGGAGTCTGTCTCTGATTACCTATTAGGGGCCCGGTGCACAAAATTCGGTTATGGGTAGAGTCCCTAGGCCTGGCCGGCAAACAGGGCCGATTTGCGGGGCGACTGGTGAAGTGATGGGGGTAAGGGAGAGGGCCCCACTGGCACCTGCGTTGACTGGCCTGCGGGCTGAAGGCAGCTCCTGCATTGAGCATCTGACCCCTGGTGGTCAGTGCGCATCATAGCAACCAGTCGTTCTGCCATTCAGTCGATTCACATTTTAGGCTTTTATTATATAAGATGTGGCTTGCATAATTAGGCAGGGAAAAAAAAGCAGGGTTCTAATTGTAAAGGAGCAAGTAAAATTATCTCTAGTCACAGGTGACAGGATCTGGTATATGGAAAATCCTAAGGAATGCACTAAAAAATAATTAGAACTAATAAATTCAGGAAGATTGCAGGATACAAGATTAATTTAAAAAAATAAGTTGTATCCTATATAATAAAACCCAAATATGTAAATCGACCAAATGGTTGCATGACCAGCTGATATGATGCGCACTAATCACCAAGGGGCAGACGCTTAACGTCTGCCCCCCCGGGAAGAAGGCGACTGGCAGCAACAATAGGGGTGCGGGGCCTGCCAGCGGAAAATGAAATTAATAAATAATTCATTTACAGTAACACTGATAAGAATAAAGTAATTAGGGATAAATTTAACAAAAGTACAAAATATGAACTCTGAAAACTGCAACACACTGTTGAAAAAAATTTCAAAGATCTGAAACCTGGAGGGAGGGACCCCATGTTTATAATTCAGTGCAATCCCTATTGAAATCACAGCTGACTTCTTTGTGGAAATTGACAAGCTGATTTATAAAATTTCTATGAAATTGCAAGTGATTCAGAATAGCCAAAACAATCTTGAAAAAGAAGTTAGGAGAAGGATTCACACTTCCCTATTTTTAAACTTCCTACAAAGCAACAGTAATCAAGTCAGTTTGGTACTGGCTTAAGAACAAACATATAAATCAATGGACTAGTCTAAAAAATAAACCTGTGTGTCTATATTCAACTGATATTCTACAAGAAGAACAACAACATTCATTGAATAGTCTTTTTAACAACTCGTGCTGGGATAGCTGGCTAGCCACACATTTTTTAAAAATGAATTGGAACCTTACCTCAAATCATGTACAAAAATTAACTCAAAATGGATCAAATAGCTGAACAGAAGAGCTAAAACTATAAAACTCTTGGAAGAAAACATAGAGGTAAATTTTTATGACATTCATTTGGGAAAGGATTCTTAGATATGATACCAAAAGCACAAACAACAACACATAGATAAATTAGAAATAATAAAACTTTAAAATGTTTGCCCTGGTCAGTATGTCTCAGTTGGAGTGTCATCCCATGCCCCAAAGGATCTTGGGTTTGATTCCTGGTCAGGGCACATACCCAGGTTAAAGGTTCAATTCCCAGTTGGGGTGCATGTAGGAGGCATGTTTCTCTCTCTTTTTTTTAAACATATTTTTATTGATTTCAGAGAGGAAGGGAAAAGGAGAAAGAGGTAGAAACACCAATGATGAAAGAGAATAACTGAAGCAGTTCCTCTGAAAGAGATTCAGAAAGTAAATGAGCAACTTCTACACATCGGACAAATGAGAAAATAACCCCGCAACTGCACCACACAGTCGGGAGAGAAGCCCTAACTCCTAGCTTCTCCTTGAATACAATTTGGACCACACATCTAGTGCCCCAACTTTTAGAACTCCCACCACAAAGAGACGGGGCTCCCCAAATGTCTAGCTCTGAAAACTAAAAGGGCTTATGTCCACAAGACTATAACAAACAAAGACTAGAAAAATGGTTTCTAGGGGGGCCAGGAGAAATGGGAGAGATTGATAAAAGGGTACAAACTTTCAGTTATAAGTTGAATAAGGTCTGAGGTGACTTGTTGACAACACTGTATTGTAAAATTGAAACTTGCTAAGAGAGTAGAACTTAAATGTTTTCACCCCTCCCCCAAAAAAGTAAATATGTGAGGTGAAGGATATTTTACTAGTAATTAATTCAATGGGGAGAATCCTTTCACAGTGTATACGTATATCAAATTATCACATTATACACTTTTAATATTTTATAATTTTATTTGTCAATTATATCTCAATTAAGCTGGAAAAAAACAAAATAAAAGGCTTTTCCACCAGCTCCATGGAAGACAATGGAGAAATGCTTCCAGAATTCTGAATTTTCAAACTCAAATTCCATTCTCAGTCACTATTAATCAAGTATAAGGGTAAAGTAAAAATGTTTTCATGCATCCAGGGTCTCAAGTTTACCTCTCCTGAGCAGATTTAAGTTCTGTGTCATATTTAGAGAATGCACACTCCTTTGGGGAGCTGGACAGGGCTTCACTAGGAATATTTCACTAGGGAAGGGGGTAGATGGAGGCACATTTCTCCTGTGTTTGACCAAATTGAGAGGAAATTTTCAGTTCTCTTGGAGAGTTCAATAATGAAATAGTAATAGGCACATAGAAAACTAGATGAAAATTAAGGCAGTTATTAAAAGGAAAACTAGAAGTTGTTTATGAAAGTGTAAAAAATTATACTTGGCTCTGATATCATGTAAACCCTGAAAAATAACTGCAAAAAAAAGTAATATAACTAAATTGAGAAGATGGGTGAAAGGGAAATCTGTGTCCAAGAGTAGTGGTATAAAAGAGTGGATTCTTCATTTTTCATAATAGGAAGTCCATAAATCATTTAGAAAAGGAAAAAAAATCAGAAAATGGCAGTACACGTGTTATTTAGCAATATGAAAATAAATACCAGAAGAAATATCTTAGTGAGTTGAAAGTAAGGAAGCAGGCCACTACTATTCTTTATTATGTCTTGTAATTCTATTTTAGTTTTAAAACAGGTATATGTATTCTTTGATTTTAAAATGTTTAAGATGTAAAAAGAGGAAAGTGCTGAAAGTGTGCTTGTCTTATAGCAAAGAACACAGGCAACTTCCAGCCCCACCCCACCCCTCTGTTTTTTATTTATTTATTATTTTTTATTATTTTTGTTGTTGTTAATCCTCACCTGAGGATATTTTTCCTTTTTTTTTTTTTTAAAGAGAGAATGGAAGTGAGAGGGAGAGAAAGAGAGAGAGAAACATCGATGTGAGAGAAACACATCAATTGGCTGCCTCACGTATGTGCCCCAACCGGGGCTGGGGATCGAGCCTGCAATCCTACAGTCAGTGGGCCAAAGCTCTATCCACTGGAGCAAACTGGCCAGGGCACATCCCTCTTTTTTTCCCATTCTCCTTTCTCCTGCCCTCCCAGCTGCACAGGAATCCCAGGCGTCTGTCCTGTGCAAAATAGCTCTGACCTCTCCCAGTTTCTGGTATAAGTACATCCAAAATATTGCATGGAGGGAAATGGCATGCCCTTTCAGTGTGTCATAGACAGTAGAATAAATTCAAAGAAATGTTAATTTGAAAAAAGTAAAAGGTGGAGGACTATATACTGAACAGCAGAGATTGTTAACTTTAAGGGAATGCAAGTGGGGAGGGAAACAGCAAGCAAATGAGTATGTGGGGATGAGGGGGGGACCATAATTGGCAAGCGAGAGTTGTATAGAATACCAAGAAGTAGAGCTTCACAAAGGAGCAGTGCACAGAAGCTGCAGAGAAGCCATGTCAATTGGGAAGTTGTTAGTTGGGTTTTGGTAGTTAGGAAATTGTTCTGACCTTTAAGGGAGAGATTACTGTAGAGCAGTGGTTCCCACCTGGGGACAGTTCTCCCCTGGTCCCCATGGGACATTTGGTAATTATCTGGAGACATTTGGGGTTGTCAAAACTGGGGTAGTGCTACTGGCATCTGGTAAGTAGAGTCCAGGGATCCAAAATGCACAGATAGCTCCCAGTGACAAAAGAATTATCTTAACCAACATGTCAGTAGTGCTAAGATTGAGAAATTCTGCTATAGATTAAGGAACAGTGAGGAAAAGAACCTGTTAGTTGCAAGAAATATAGGAACATGATCTAATTTGAAGGTATTTATTGTGTCCTATATTCCTGAGAAATCAAAGAAGGGGAATAAAGTATAGCAGCTAGTTTGAAGGGGAAGCAAAGTTGAAAGAATAATTGAAATGCTTAGCATAGTGTCTGGCACATATTAAGTATTTAATAAATATTGCTTTCATTATGAAGAACATGTTTATTAAGAATTCAGTAGGTTCGTTAACAGATTTTCATTAGTTACTATAGGAGAAACAAACATGAAATATACATATGCTTATATGCTTATCTTACTAGTTTACAAATTCTATAAGTAGGGTATCTATTTTACTCACTTCTATATTCTACAAAAAAACTAATCTTGCCATAATTAACCGTAAATACACATTTTTGCTTAGTGAAGAAAGCATATTTATGAATTAGCCATTCTTCACAAAAACAACATATAACATTTAATTCATTAAATTATAGTTAATTATTTCCCTTTTTTTTCCCCCTCCCTGCTAGACCATAAGCAACACAAGAGTAGAGCAAGTTAGCTTAGCCATCTCTGTATCATTTAGTATCTAACACCATGCCTGGCACATAATAGGTGCCCAGTAAAGTGTTTGTTAAATAAATGAATGAAATCACAATCAGTGTCAGTAGTGTATTTTTTGAATACTAGCTGTTGGCATCCCAGAGGAGGGAGAATATAATATGAAAATATTTATCAGATAGTCTCCTATTTAATGTGAGTCTTCTGTTTAACATATCTTCATATTTAGAACTTTAGAAATTTTTGCAAAAAAGAATAGCTCAGCTGAAACTTCTTTTAAAGTTCTGCCTTGTTTTATTTTTTTAATCTCTGCAGTGCTGAATTTTCCCAAGGTCAGTACTGGGACGGACTAGGCTCTCCTCCAGATTCTCCAGCTCCTGGGAGTGATGTGTATTGCAGCAGTGAGCCGAGTGACCCTCAGTATGACCAGAGTCTCCTGGAGAACTTATTTTACACAGTACCTGTAAGTCATTGAGTCTGAAGCTTTAGGAGTTACATAACAATTAACAGTATTAATAGTATTAGTAGGGGCCAGCATCTTGCTACTTGCCAGATAGAAAGCTATCCATTTTATATACCATATTTAATTGTAATGACAACCTGAAAAGAAAAGTATTGTCCTCATTCTGCAAGTGCAGAAACAGGCCTATGAGATTAAGTATATTGTCTAAGTACACATAGTGTTAGAGCCAGGATTCAAATTCTAGTTTACCTGAGTCCAAAGCTACATTATATAGCTTCCTTAGAGCTCTTCAAAGGAAGAGCTAATGCAGGTGTACCTTCAGAACTACCCTTGACTGGTATCTTTTCAAAATATTCCAGACACACCTCTATTGACTGGTGACAAATACCTCTACTGTTCTAGCATTTTCAAAGTTCTTTCTTATATCAAGCCATATGTTCTGTTCATTGGCTTTTAGTATCTCCTAGGGTCTACAACATATTAAGTTCAGTCCCTGTTCCACAAGTAATCATTTATATTTGTGAACATTGATGTGAAATTCTTGATTTTCCTTTTCTCCGGGTCAGAAAAGATAACTGAAATATAAGGTAGTTTATACCAGCTCACTGATAAGACAATGAATACTATCAGGGTTCAGAGCAAGCAGGGAGAACTTTTACATGAGATTGTCAGGAGAGAGCATTATGAGGAGTTAGGGGTTTTTACTAAGACTTGAAAGATGGTATTTAGAGAGAAAAAAGATATGAAATGGGAATAGAAAGAATGACCTATCTAGAGAAGCAGTTTGTGCACTGCAAAGTATCTAAATTGACTAGATGAAAATTTCTGTGGAAGAGAAGTTGTCCATAAGGCAGGCTAGCACATTGCAACCAGTTTGTGAAAGCCTGTGAATGTCAGATGATGAGGAAATGACATGATCATGATAGTGTTTTAGGAATGTTAATCTGGCAATGATGTAGGGGGCCAATAGGGGAGAATGACCAGAAGCAGACAAGAAGCCATTGGGCTACTAGAGGTGTGAGAGAGAGGGGGAGCCTGAATAACAGTGGCAGCATTTGGAAAGGAGGAGATGGATTTAAAAGACATTATGAGCCCGGCCAGTGTACCTCAATGGTTAAGTGTCGACATATGAACCTGGGGGTCACAGTTCAATTCCTGGTCACGTCATATTCCCTGGTTGCAGGCTCGATCCCCAGTGTGGGGCATGCAGGAGGCAGCTGATCAATGATTCTCTCTCATCATCATTGATGTCTCTCTCTCTCTCTCCCTTTCCCTTCCTCTCTGAATTCAATAAAAATATATTTATTAGTAAATAACATTATGAATTGTTAGGATTTCATGACTTCCTGCCTTCAAAATCATCACTGCCCAGCTGGAATGGCTCACTGGTTGAGCATTGACCTATGAACCCAGAGGTCACAGTTCGATTCCCAGTCAGGGCACATGCCAGCGTTGCAGGCTCGATCCCCAGTGTGGTCTTGCAGCCAATCAATGATTCTCTCATCATTGATGTTTCTGTCTCTCTCTCCCTCTTCCTTCCTCTCTGAAATCAATAAAAATATTTTTTAAAATAAAAATCATCACTGATACTCTATTACCTGTAGGCTAAAAAGGAAAAGGAATTACATTTATTTCATATTTTTTCTGTGCCAGGGAATTTACATTACCTGCTATTTATTCAGTACTGTACCAAATATTTTAAATTTGTTATTTCATTTAATTCTTTTTCTAGTCCAATGAGAGAGTGTTATCTTTTTTACATATCATGAAATAAAAGCTCAGAGACGTTAATTACTAGTAATAAGTGTCTGACAAAAAGCCTGTGTTTTTTTCTGCTTAGACCACACCATCTTATCAGCTCTGAGCATGGCATTAGAATCTGATCTTGTCTTACCTCCCTCACCTCATCTCCCATTTTGCTCTATACCCATTGGATACTTCTGTCATACTGATTATTGTACTTCTCCTCAGACATTCACCTCTTTTCCTATCTCATTTTTTGCTCATACTGCCCCTTCTACTTTGAATGTTGAAATGCTCTTGTACATCTGGTAAACTTGTCTTCATTCTTTATCAATTCATCACTTCTCTGAGGAAAATATCCCAGACATCCCCAAGCAGAATTTTTTGCCTGAATGTCTGCAATAACCTGTACATACCTCTGTTATAGCCTTTAACCATGTATGATACAATTCCTTATAAAAGCAACTATGTCTTTATTATCTTTTTATTACCACTATAATAAAGGTCTGATAGATACTGAATACTCAGTGGATATTTAAAAATTTATGAATAGCGCTATGTAATCCCTAATGCTATTTGAACAAAATAATTTTAGAAATGTTTGTTGACAGGAAAAAGGAATGAAAATTTAAGAAAATGGGGAGACCAAGGAGTTAGAATGTTCATGTCCTTCCTTGAGGTCATTGTTTGATGTTCTTAATATTGACTAACATCCATGGCTTAGAAATTGAGCATTATTGCCTTGTTTTTTGAAATTCTTAACTTCTGAACAACCTAGATTATGTTTATTATCATTTCCTTCAGGCTATGGACTCAACTAGATTTTTATTGCATTGTCAGTAAGCATTTTTAAAAGCTTACTAAGAGCAGGGTACGCGGGAGACCATGGCCTCCTCCTCGGCCCCGTTTGCTATTGTACCGGCAACTACAGCAACCCCCAGCCCAGGTTTCTGCTTTACCTCCAAAACCAAGAAACATTTCGTGCAGCAGAAGGTGAAGGTGCTCTGGACATGTTCGTGTTCCTCTGGAGCGTAACCTACTCTATCAATGAGTTCAGCAAGGCACCTTCCCCTGTGATGCTGCTGCCAGATGACTTTAAGGCCAGATCCAAGATCAAGGTCAACAATTACCTATTCCACAGGGAAAATCTGCCCAATTTCAAGTTCAAGGAGTATTGTCCCAAGGTCTTCCGGAAGCTCCATGATCAATTTGGCATTGATGACCAAGATTACATGATATTTCTTACCCGAAGTCCCCCAAGTGAAAATGAAGGCAGTGACGGTCACTTCCTTATCCGGTTTGAAAAGGGTAGGGGAAGGAAGTATGGTAGGCACACACCTCCAGGGCGTAGCAGCTGATAACCTGACTTAGTAGATGAACCTGGCTCAAGTAACTATGGATGCACTTTGCTCTGTGGGATGAACTAAGAGTGACTGAATTTTGCTGATAACCTTATCGCCTATGATCGGATTCTGGTTATCAAAGAAGTATCCAGTAGGGACTTTGCTGACATGCATAGCAACCTCTCCAACTACTACCAGTACATTGTGAAGTGCCATGGCAACACGCTGCTGCCCAGTTCCTGGGGATGTACTGAGTTAGTATGAATAATGAAGACAATTACATGCTTGTGATGTGCAACATGTTTAGCCACCGTCTTCCTATGCACAGAAAGTGTGACCTGAAGGGCTCCCTAGTGCTCCTGGAGATGCCAAGAAGAAAGCAGCTCATGTAGCATGGGGCTGGGGCAGAGATCTCTATTGTCCATACTGAGCAGTACGCTAATCGATTCCTGGATTTTATTACCAACATCTTTGCCTAAGAGACTCTGTGGTGGGGTTCTGAGAGGCCTGGGGAAATTGTGGATATTCTGGTCATTACTTCTTATCTCCCTCTTGCAAAATTCAGGCTACAGGCTCCTTCCAGCCAAATAACTACATCTTGTTGAGTAAGCTCTTTCTGAACCTCAGAAATACATCATCTTTTCTCCCCTTTGTCCAGTTTTCTTCCTTCTCTCCCTCCCCTCCAACAAATCTGCTTGCTTCATTAGAATATTACTGTTAATTCTCTCCCAAGTGCCTTGCTTTTGTAAAAATGTTCTGTTGTTTCTATAACATAGGGGGAGTTGGGGGAGGGGGTTGTTTGCTGTCTTTGGGACCTGACTAGTAGATGAACCTGGCTCAAATAACTATGGAGGCACTTTGCTCTGTGGGATGAACTAAGAGTGACTGAACTTTGCTGATAACCTTATAGAACTCATTGTGGCATGCTTCCTTCTGGCTAGGCCCTGGGATGGAATACTTTCATGATACTACAGATTTGGGACAGGCATGCACACATGATGGGATAAGGCCAATCTTACACATAGAGGTGGGGTGGAGAGTGGTTGGCAGGAAGGCACCTCACGGAGGTGGGAACTAAGAGGATTCTTATGATTATGCAGGGGACTAGAAAAAATCTCACAAGGATTGGCTACTCTCCCCAACCTCTTCCCTCACTCCATTTCCACCCCTACCTCTGAACTTCTGGGCACAGTAACTCAGAGATGGATGGCCAAAGTGTTCAAACCTGGGTGAAGGTGTTTGACTGTTGCTGCTCTTCCCCAGGACCATACACCCGTCTGGTGCTGGAACCCTTCAGTGGGGTTGTGGCCTGTTCTGGAGGCTGGGATGATAGGCCAAGGATGTAAAGTTTATTCCCCATGTTAAATTTTTTTCCTTCATGTCTAACCATCTCTGAGGTTTTATTCCTAGTAAAAGGGACTATCTCTACCTGGGTCAACGCTGGTCATTTAAAAAAGATGGAGGTCTCAAGTTTGGGCACCTCCTCTCCCCCTGGAGGTGTGTGCCTACCATACTTCCTTCCCCTGCCCTTTTCAAACCCTTTTTCCAGTTAGGTTTGTTATTCTGTTCTCTTCTTTCTAATTTTATGCTGCTACTGTGTCACCCAGGGGACAGATGGCCTTCTTTGTCATCTTCACTCTTCAGCCCAGAGAGGAATCAGCCATAACTCAATCATCCAACCCCACCCAAAGATAGTTGAGTTGGTGCATGATATTTTCAGAATGTAGAGGACCCTGTTAAGCCCATATGTGTCCTCCCTTAATGCCTTTGGGGCAAAGGCAGCCTTTATTACTATCATCCATACCCCTTGAGGCTTCTACATTTTTTAAAAATAAATATGGACACCAGCAACTGTCCTGTGGGGATACAAAGATTCTTTTCTCTGTATCTGGCTGGACTGATCTGTCTCACAAGAAGTCATGAAATTATTGAATCCAAAAAAAGAAAAAAAGCTTTGTGATAACACCTTGAAAAGGTTGGATTGCTTCCTAGAAGGATATTCTGCTCAAGCTCAGTTAACTGTTAACTTGTTACTCCTATTACACAGTCAACAACACACTATACACCCTGAAAAAGGGAGTTGGAGGTGATAAACTTAAAATGACTTTGGATCGGCCTCCTGCATTTATATTTGCAAGCTTTGTTTTTTTGTTTTACTATGTAACTGTACTCAAATAACTATAATACTGTCTTCTCTGTTTTGTATTTTGTGGTAGAACGGGCTAATGAGTCAATTGTGGTAGCTGCCTTTTCTCAAAATAAAAATTAATTACTAGGGACTTGGCCACTGGTTCCCCCATTAAGGAAATTTGTGACATATAATAAACAGTTCATCTTAGCAAAATTAAAAGTAGAATGAGTCATTAGTAGTATGGAGAGGTGAAAAAAGCAATCTGTGCTTCCATATAGTTAGATGGCATTTACCAGTGACTTTGCCTCGAATTATGGTAGAAATACAGGCTTTGGAACCCACGGAGATCAAACCTGCCTATACTACTTATCGCTGTGAATCATAAACAAGCTAACTTCTCTCAGCTTTCATTTTTCTCACTTATAAAATTTAGGTGAGGTCACCTTATAGGAATGTGGTATTAGAAATACACATGAAGCATTCAGCATAGTACCAGATACATAGCAGGCAATCAATAAATAGTGGTTATTATTATTGTTAATTTGAAAGAAGAATCTATTTTGTTTGAACTGAACTTGTAGGTTATTTTTGTTATTATCGTTGACCCTTGAACAACACGGTTTTGAACTGCACAGGGCCACTTGTACACAGATTTTTTTCAAGTAATATTCAGCCCTATGTATCTGCAGATTTTGCATCCATGAATCAACAACCATGGACTGAAAACAGTATTTTTGCATTCCCAACCATGGTTTCCCAACTGTGATTCATGAAAATACTGTTTTCGATTCACAGTTGGTTGAACTCGTGATGCAAAGGGCCAACTGTAGTTAGGGTTTGGGGGAGTCAAAAGTTATAGACAGCAGATTATCGACTACACAGGGGGATCAGTGCCATTAACTCCCACATGTTCAAGGGTTAACTGTATTTTTGTATAACCAGGAGAAACATGGGATTATCTAATACCCGGGTGTTAGTTATCGTTTTAAGAATAACTTATGTACAGAGAACTTGATTACTTGTAGAGAAATGTTTTTGTTACCACTACCCCAAAAGCACTTATCTTTTAGTGCCTCTTTTCGTTTCTTCCCCCCACCCATAGAAATCTGATAGCAGCATAAGTGATTTCTTCAGTGAAGATGATGATATTGTCCCTTCTAAAAAAATGAGCCAATCGAAAGTTCTTGCCAGATCTTCTAAGGTTCTGGAGTCAAATGATCACAAGATGAAGAAGAGAGCAGCAGGCAAGAAAAATAGGTGAGCCTCTTTATGAATGTTTGTTTAGAGGCAAAAGCAAAGGAAGATTATTTTTACAAGATCTAAAGTGAAATGACCTGTGCTTATCCAACAGTATCAGGCTGATTAAGTTAGTTACTGTAACTCATTAAATACTGTAGTCCTTAAAAATATAATAACATGAAAAGATGGATATGATGAAATGGTTCAGGAAGAAAGCAGAATTCTAGGTTGTATATGTGCTGTATTATATTTGTGTAAAAATATACATAAGGAAAGCAAATGAAAAGGAATACAAAAAAGTAATGATAGTAGTTATATTAAAGTAGTGGGTACCTGAAGTTTGTATCCCATGTAGAAAAACTAGTTCTTTGACATCAGTTTCTATACATGTATGGAGATAAGCCTATAGATTAGAAAAATGTTTTTACAGTTTTTGAGATTTCTTTCACTGTGAATTAGGACCAGAATTTTGATAAAATCCATTTCCCAATACTTGATAACTTGTGAGTTAAGATGCTTGCTGCCCTTCCTTCTTTCTCCTCTTGCCAATGCAAACTAGGTCATTGCATATCGGGCCTCGGACTGTCTGCCTCACTGTCTGTATGAATTCCTTTCAGAAATTTGGTTGAACAACAAATGAAATCAGTAACTCCAGAAGATGCCCAAGTGATGACACTAAGTGTAGACAGGCTGGCCCTTCTGAGTAGAACACACTCAGTCAGAATCATCATTGAAACAATGGAAGTTCCTCCAGATAGTCCACAGATGACCCCTGGCAAAAAAAGCTTTCCTGGGAGACCACCTAAGCTGACAACAAAAAAGCGGTATGTCTCTAACATGGGAAAGCTAAATTTGACAGTGGGAAGTGTCCGATAAAAATATCTATAATAATAAAACTATAATATGCTAATTAGACTAGACACCCTTCCAGATGACCTTCCAGACAAAGCAGGGGCTACAAGGGCCGAAGCGGCCACTGTGGCAGGCGGGGGCCAAGGTGACC
>NW_005359225.1:3244454-3248057 GCF_000412655.1 Myotis brandtii
CAAGCCCCTTGCACAAATTTTGTGCATCAGGCCTCTAGTAAATAAATAATTGTACCAGTATAATACTTTATGGTTTGTAAAATACTTTCATAGGCACCATTCAAGCAACAAAAATGTATTGAATTCCCCCACTAAGTCCCAAGCACTATGCTAGGTATGTGTAAGAATAAAGAAAGTTAAGACTCAAACTCTGTTTTTACATACTTTACAATCAGCAGGAGAGAGATATTTTTAAATGGCTATCTGTAATATAGGGCTAAGTTTTATATTAAAAGTGCTATGGGAGCAGAAGGAAGGGAGCCTTTAGTTTTGCCTGGCAGGATTGGTGAAGGTTGTGAAGAGAGGAGATGGTTCCTCTGAGGACCTGAGATCCTGAAAATAGAACGCTGAAAGATATGTAGAATTTATCAGACAAAAAATAAGTTTATTATTTGGTTTGTTTTTAATCACTTTTTTTTTAGCACCTTCTTTGTGGAATATCACTTTCCTGTGGGCTTTTCCAAAAGTGGATTGGGAAAGACAACTTTGATAACTGAGGTCGTTCGACTCGCCTCCAGCAAAATTGCAGATGGAAGTAAGAGAAAGACTGGTTTTCTGTTTCTTAAACATTTTTGCTTTGGAAGAATTTTGAATCGCTAATTACTGATCTGACTCTTACAGTATCATAGAATTTTAGATTTGAAAGGGAAGTGGGTGGTGTCAAAGCATGGATTGATGATGGCTCTATTTGTGTGACAGGTACTTATGTGTCTGATTCTCCTTGCAGTGGTAAAATTCCAGCAGAGATTTGTGTTTCCAGTACAGTTTGGTGGTCCAATGATAGAACATTGGTGGAATTCCAATCTTATTTTCCAAATTTACACAAAGAAAACACAGAAAAAGGTACTTCACATGATTTTGACATTTACACCAGGGATTTGAAACATACTTAAAACTATATGTCTCCATAACATAGGAATTTCTGTAGGCTCAAACAACACTAATGCTTTTGATTATTATCATTATTTTTAAATTTTTGTTTGTTGTTTGTTATAGAGCAGATATTATTGTCTGTTTGCTGTTGTTATAGAATGGATGTGCTAAAAGCTCTACATCAGCGGTTCTCAACCTGTGGGTCGCAACGCTTTTGGCAGTCGAACGACCCTTTCACAGGGGTCGCCTAAGACCATCCTGCATATCAGATATTTACATTACGATTCATAACAGTAGCAACATTACAGTTATGAAGTAGCAACGAAAATAATTTTATGGTTGGGTCACAACATGAGGAACTGTATTTAAAGGGCCAGAAGGTTGAGAACCACTGCTCTACATGAACATACTGTCAAATTTAATCATTACAGGCCGGCGCTCTATCCACTGAGCCAAACCAGCTAGGGTGAGAAATACTTTTAAAAAGCAAAAATCACCTGTTATCCTGTCACCAAGAAATAACTATTAATATTTATGTGTGTTCTTTTCTCTCTTTCAAATGACTACAGTATATTATATATATAAATCTTTGTCAGTATTAGGATAATTTTGTATGCAGTTTTTATCCTTTTTTAAAATGTAGCATTGTCTTCAGAGTTTTTATTTTTTTCTTTTTTTTTCAAAAATATGTTTAGCCCTAGCTGGTATGGCTCAATGGATAGAATGTCAGACTGCAGACCAGAAGGTCCTGGGTTCAATTCCAGCCAAGGGCACGTACCTCAATTGCAGGCTCCTTCCTGGCCTGGGCCCTGATCAGGCCGTGAGCAGGAGGCAATCAATCAATGTGTTTCTCTCACATTGATATTTCTGTCTTTCCCTCTCTCTTCCACTCTCTCTAAAAATCAATGGGAAAATATCCTCGGGTGAGGATTAAAAATATAAAATAAAATAGTGAAATGATATATTAAAAAAGAAAGAAAAATAAAAATTAAGTTAAAATCAATAAACTACTAAAAATATCTATGTTTAATCTTTTCTGCAAAATTTTATAAATATTTCAATACCCTATTTTTATCAAATATTATAACAAATATTGTTTTTATTCAGACTTTTAGTAAACATCATTTTAATGACTGTTATTTCATTGTAGGAATCTACAGTAATTAGCTTAATTATAACAACTTGATTACTGAACATCTAGTTATTTCTCTTTGTTAAATATACATATTTGTATGTAAAGTTTTTATGTATTTACTAGAGGCCCAGTGCACAAAATCGTGCACTGGGGTGGGGGGGCGGTACCTTCAGTCCGGCCTGCGCCCTCTCGCAGTCCAGGAGCCCTCGGGGAATGTCCAACTGATGGCTTAGGCCCGCCCCCCTGGACATCCCTAGCACTGCCTTGGAGGTGGGAGAGGCTCCAGCCACCGCCATTGTGCTTGCCAGCCGTGAGCCCGGCTCAGGTCTTCTTGCTGAGTTGCGCTCCCCCGCCGACCACCAGGGGGCAGCTCCTACATTGAGCATCTGCCCCCTGGTGGTCAGTGCGCATCATAGTGACTGGTCATTCTGCCGTTCGGTCGATTTGCATATTAGCCTTTTATTATATATAGGATTATTTATTTAGTATAAATTTCCAGAAGTGAAATTACTGGGTCAAGGAATATGAATATTTAAAGCTTTTTTATATTTATTGCCAAATTTGCTGTCCAAAAGTATGTTGCCAGTTTATATTCCCAACTTCAGGCATATGACAGCCTCTGTTTCTCAATAACCTAGATAGCCTCAGCAATAGGGTTTTGTTATTTTCTTAGCTTTAATGGCAAAAAATTTTATCATCTTTCATTTCATATATTTAAGAGTGAAGTTGGACAATTTTCATAAAGAATTGACTCTTAAAAATAGAAAGAAAAAATCTTCTACTTCTTTGTGACTCATGAAACCCTCTGTAATCTCCCAGGGAGAAGTAGTGAAGCCCAGAAGGGGGACCAAAATATGGCAGAATATGGATTTCTACTTAGAGTTGCCTCAGTCAAATAATTAAGCTATTTACTTCATAAAGTATGGGTACCTATATAAGATATCATATGTTGTCATTTCAATTAAAGTTTCCCGTGGCTCCTCCTTAACTTAAACTTTTTCTTTCCTTCTTCTCTCAGCCAGAAGTCATTGGATCTGCATCACTGCCTTTGAGAGCTGTCATTCAGTCTGAATTGCTTTCTTTCAGTGACCAGCTTCCAGTACAACAAGAAAATGGTCAAGTTCCACTTGGCCCCCTCAAGGTACTTAGATATCATTCAGGCAGTCCAGTATTTATGAAGCACATATTACTGGCTGGCCCTGAGAATATAATAGTGAAGAAGAAAATCAGGGTCTCTGCTCTTGCAGCTTATATTAAACTAGAGGCCCAGTGCACGGATTCGTGCCCATTGAAAGGAAATTAATTAGAAGAAATATTTTAGAGGCCGGGGAGGGACCGCAGGAGGTTGGCTCCAGGATGTGTCCAGCCCATCTCACCCAATCCCGATCAGCCGGACCCCAGCAGCAAGCTAACCTACCGGTCGAAGCGTCTGCCCCCTGGTGATCAGTACGCATCATAGCAACTGGTAAAACAGTCGAATGAACAGTTGGACACTTAGCATATTAGGCTTTTATATATATAGACTAGAGGCCCGGTGCACAAAAATTTGTGTACTG
>NW_005359225.1:3248355-3284657 GCF_000412655.1 Myotis brandtii
TAGTGACCAATCATTCCCAGTCGTTCTGCTGTTAGGGTCAATTTGCATATTATCCTTTTACTATATAGGATAGAGGCCTGGTGCACAGGTGGGGGCCGGCTGGTTTTCCCTGAAGGGTGTCCCGGATTAGGGTGGGGGTCCCGCTTGGGTGCCTGGCCAGCCTGGGTGAGGGGCTGATGGCTGTTTGCAGCTGGTCACACCCCCTTCAGGGTGGGGGTCCCCACTGGGGTGCCTGGCCAGTCTGGGTGAGGGGCTGAGGGCCATTTTCAGGCTGGCCAGCGACTGAAGCTCCCAGCCTCTCCTTTTTTTCTTTTCTTTTTTTATTCTGGGATTTATTTACCTTCTATAATTGAAACTTTGTTGCTGTCACTGGAGCTGAGAGCTGTTCACTCCAGCTCTGAGGCCACCACCTGCTGAAAGCAGGTATCTGGGGTTTGTTTAGCTTCTATAATTGAAACTATGTTGCCGTCACTGGAGCTAAGAGCCGAGCTCCAGCTCCGTGGCCACGGCCAGCTGAAAGCAGGTATCTGGAGTTTGTTTAGCTTCTATAATTGAAACTTAGTTGCTTTCAGAGCTCAGAGCCGGGCCGCGGCAGGTGAGGAACCTTGGCTTCCTCTATCACTGGAGCAAGCAAGCCTCATGTTTGCTTCAGCTGTGTGGCTGCCGGCCGCCATCTTTGTTGGTGGTTAATTTGCATATCGTCCTGATTAGCCAATGGGAAGTGTAGCGAAGGTATGGTCAATTACCCTTTTTGTCTTTTATTAGATAGGATAAGGCAACAGAAGTGCCGTGAAGGAAATAAATGGTATTGTGTGATAATGAATACTGGGAGGAAATAGGAGATGTTGGTCAGGGAAGGTCTCTCTACGGAGGTGACATTTAAGGTGAGATTTGATGAATGAGAGGAAGAGGCTACCAAGTAAAAAGCACAGGAAAGATCATTTTGGACAAGAAATAACACATCCAAATGCCCTAACATGGGAATGGGCTTGGTGTTGTCAAGGGACAGAATGTGGGTACAGAATAGTGAGCCAAAAAGGCAAGTGGTAGAAAATAAAATTGGATGGGCAGGCAGGAGCTACAACATTCAGAGCTTTGTAGGTCAAAGAAAGGATTTCATTTTTATCCTAGAGGCAAGAAAAAACATTGAAGTATGGGAATGACATGTCATTTACATTTTAGAAGATTACTGTGTAGAAAATAGACTGTAGGGGGCAAGAGGAAAAATGGGAAAGTTGTTGGATTAGTTCATAAAAGAGATTGTTCATGGGTTGGAGTAGAATAGTGACCATGGACAAGGAGAGAAGTGACTGAGTTTGTGCCCGGTGAATGAATTCTGATCTGTAATTCATTGGAGAAAGGGTTCGTTCCCTATATTCAGAAGCATCAGAATTTCTTAGGTGGTAGAATTTGAATGAAGGGCTTGTCCTGGTGAGCTTTTAAAGTCATCAGAGCCATACCTAAAACATTTCCATGGCCCCTCATATACCCAAAGGATAAAATACAGGGCCCACCAGTGACCGTAGCCTACCACTGTAGTCTTCTCTCTTGCAGTGGCCCTACCAATAGCTATGTCAAACTATGTAAAGACTTGTTAAGGTATCATGCTGGTTTATGCCTCAGTGCTTTTGTTCTTGGTTTTCATGCTGCTTCCTCTTCTTGGAAGCCCTCTTCCTGGTGTTAATAATAATGCCATTTAGTTGTAAAGACTTATGTGATTATCATTGCAAAAAATTAACATCACATTACTTTTCTGCAATCAAAGTTTTTATTTTTTGTTTGCCTAATTCATTCTGGCCTGCATGGTTTAAAATTAGAAAGGTAAAAATAGAATTGAGGGACTAGAAATTGTTTCTATTCTGTCTCTTGAGAGAAGTTCTGTTCTAGATGGATTGCTGTCTAGATTCAGTAGAACATTGCTGTGGAGTTTAAATAAAAGAAACAGCAAGTTCCCTTTTTCTTTAGTAATTCAGTCTCATAATAGTGACCACGTTTCATCATTTTTCTTACATCCTCTTTTATTTCATACTAGAGGTCCGGTGCACGAAATTCGTGCACAGGTAGGATCCCTAGGCCTGGCCAGCGATCAGGGCAGATCTGTGGGGTGACTGGCGGGGCAATGGATGGCCTGGCGCCACCTGCTGGCCAGCCCCACCCCCGCTGCCGCCACCAGTCACCTCCCTCTGTGGGGCAACGCAGGGCAATTGGGGAGCTCCCACTAGCACCTGCCTTGGCTGGCCTCGGGCCTGCGGGCTGGGGGCAGCTCCTGCATTGTGCCTGCCCCCTGTTGGTCAGTGCGCATCATAGCAACCAGTCATTCCACTGTTCAGTCGATTTAGGCTTTTATTATATAGGATTTTAACTTTTTAAAAATAACTTCAAACTTTCAAAATTGAAGAGAAAATTGCAAAAATAGTATAAAGAACTTGCATACCCTTTTCCTAGACTCAGCAATTATTTATATTTGTCACATTTGCTTTATCATGTCTGTCTACTTCTTCTTTCTGTATCTTTCTTTTTTTTCACTTTCTCCTTTTTGTCTCCCTTCCCTCTACATACACATGCACAATTTTTTTCTGAACTATTTGAGATTCTGTTACAGACATAGTGTCTCTTTTCCCCTAAATTCTGGTGTATATTTCCTGAGAACAAACACATTATCATACATAACACTGAACAGTTATAAAAATCAATTTAAATCTGATACTGTATTCTATCTATAGTCCATATTCAAACACTTCCTGTTGTATCGGGTTTTTTTCCAGTCCATGATCATCCATTGCATTTATTTGTCATATCTCTCTAATCTTCCTTAGTCTAGAGCAGTTCAGCAGCCCTGCTTTGTCTCTTAGGACTTAGATATTTTTGAAAAGTAAGGCCAGTTATTTTGTAGAATGTCCTCTACTGGGATTTACATGAATCACTTATTACTATAATGATTGAGAGATGATTTTCTAATTCCACCTTAACTCCACCATTCCTTGTACATTTATTTTATTTTTTAATCTCTTTTTTTTTTTTAACCCTCACTTGAGGATATTTTTCTATAGATTTTTATTTTTATTTTTTATTTTTTTATTTATATTTTATTGATTTTTTACAGAGAGGAAGGGAGAGAGATAGAGAGTTAGAAACATCGATGAGAGAGAAACATCGACCAGCTGCCTCCTGCACATCTCCCACTGGGGATGTGCCCGCAACCCAGGTACATGCCCTTGACCGGAATCGAACCTGGGACCTTTCAGTCCGCAGGCCAACACTCTATCCACTGAGCCAAACCGGTTTCGGCAATTTTTCTATAGATTTTTAGAGAGTAAAAGAGTGAGGAAAAAACAGAGAGAAATATTGGTGTGAGAGAACCACATGGATTGGTTGCCTCCTGCATGAGCCCTGACCAGGGCCTGGACCAGGGAAGAGCCGTCAACTGAGATACGTGCCCTCGACCAGAATCAAATCTGGGACCCTTGGGTCCATAGGCCGACGCTCTATCCACTAAGCCAAACTGGCTGGGGCACCTTGTACATTTATTAATTGGCATTCTACTATATGGAAGAGTTGACCTTTCTCCCATATTTATTTATATTGATATGGACTCATGGGTTTTTACATTATTTAATTGGTTGTAATCCATTACTATTACTCATTTCGATGCTTAAATAGTCCCAGTCTTGGCCAGTGGGAGCCCCTTCAACTGGATTCTGTATCCTTTCAATATGTCTCTATCTTTATTTTCTGGCACAAGTTGATGTTCCAGGTTCATCTTATATTACTGATAAATCATCTCCCTAGCTTTTCTTAATCCTGGTAAGGTAATGTATATGGAGTCTACTAATGTTCTTACTATTATGGCGTTTGTGGATGAATTAATTTATTTCCTAACAATCCAGTGCCGCATCTAGCTTCAAAATTCTGATTCTGATTCTAGAAGAGATTCTTACTAACTCCCTTTCTTTTGTGTTCTATAGGTAACTGTGGAGCTTGTTATAGATAATAAGGATTTCAATGGTGTCAAGACTAAGTTAAATAGTAGCACCCCACATACCCTACTTTCTACTCTTATAAGCCCAGATAAGAAACTGTCAGAACCTAGCCATCATGTTACCTGCACCAAAAATTCACAGAACCTAAATCAAGTTCATGAAGAAACTGCAAAGGAAGAACAGAATTTAGTACTCTCCAACCCAAAGTCACCAAGCCCTGTTGCACCAAATCCTTCAACCTTCATGGCTATGCCAGCCTCTCACAATTTGGTAAATCAGACAAATGGATCAACCAAAGAGAGTGCTTTGCTGTTGCATGTGCTTTTGATGGTGCCAGATGGGAAAGATTTCATTACTGAAGAATCTGAGAAACCACCACCATGCAATGTTTATTTAAATTGCAAACTCTTCAGCACAGAGGAAGTCACCAGATCTGTCATCGCATGGGGCACAACACAGCCAGTCTTTAACTTTTCTCAGGTAACTTTGTACATATCTTAACATTTCATATCTATTAGGGATGTATGGAGGTGGGAGACAAGTATGTTTCCCAAATCATAATGCCATTGTAAAAGAAATCTAGAATGTTCAGCCTGGGAGGAACTTTCGTAATTTTCTGGTATGTAAATCCAGTCCCACTATTGGGTGGGAAGAGGAAAAGATATTGCCAGCATTTTCATACTTTTTGTATGTCTATTTCTTTCTGTTCTGTCTCAATTCCCCACTATTTCTTTTGCCTGAATTCTGAATTCTATTCCTTGCTGCTTCCTCCAGGACTTTGATCAGTTAAACTTCCTCTTTTCCTTTCTGTTCCTCCAATCTCTCCTTTATTTTTTTATTTACTTAATGTTTTTTCTCACTGATTTATTCCTTCACTTACTTCAGTACTCATTTTGCTTGGTTTCTCTGTAGAATTTCATGCTATTGCTTAGTTTTCTTTCTCGATCCTTGGAACTCTAATCTCTTACATTTTTTCTTGACTTAACTGTCCTTTTTTAGTTATTGGGTCAGAGGAAAAGAGTGGTTACACCAGCACTTCTCTCTTTTACTTTTAATTATCTCCTATTCATTATCCTTGGAATTCTTCCAAACCAACCTTTTTCTTTCTTTCTTTTTAATGTTTTTATTCATTTTGGAGAGAGGAAGGGAGAGAGAAACATCAGTGAGAGAAAATCATCTATCAGCTGCTTCCTGCGTGTCCTCTACTGGGGATCGAGCCCACAACCTGGGCATGTGCCCTGACCAGGAATTGAACCGTGACTCCTGGTTCATAGGTCGACACTCAACCAGTGAGCCACACCGGCTGGGCCAAACCAACCTTTTCCCCACGGTCACCACATCTACTTTCATAGCTTCAGCTCTCATATATGTGAAAATGACTTCCTACACTTCTTTGTAGGACAGACAATCTCCTGTAGTTTCACATCTCTATATCCTGTTATCTGCTGTTTGTCACCACCTGGATGTCTCAAAAGCACTTTATACTTGGCACCCACCACATCACCTTTCATATCACAGGTATTCAATAAAGATGTGTACATGGAAAGAAGAAATTCAAATGTGTCCAAATCTAAATTTATTTTCCTTTCAATTCTGTTTCTCCTCCTCCTCTCTGCCCTAATTCATGTTATAATTTACTGAGAAACCCAAGTAGAACCTAAAAGTTTACTCTTTCTTATATAATTATTCACCAAGTTCCATAGATACTGCAAACTTAATTATCTCTGGATATATCCTCTTATCTCCACTTCATTGCCATTGCTTTCATTCTGGCCCTCGCTCTCTTTCTAAATAGCCTTCACATTGGCTACCTGTTTCTGTTCACTCCCTGTCCCATTCCTCCTATGCACCTCTAAAACACTAACCTGAATATTTTACTCCTCTGCTTCAAACCTTTCAATGTTTCTTCATAGCCTTTAGGATAGAGTCCAAATCCTTGTTTTGGACTGTAAGACCCTCTAAGAACTGTCTGTACTCTCCAGTTTCCACTCTTCCCTTCACACTAGATAGCCTAGCTATGCTCAGCTACTCGTATTTCCTGAATATTCTCTTTTCCTACCTGTGTGTCTTTATATGTATTTCTGCCTGGAATTTCCTCTCAACTTTCATGACTCCTATTAGGCAGAGCTTTTTGTACTAGTTAACTCCTGCTTATGGTTAAGATTTAAGTTTATTTTCTCCCAGAAGCTCTTTCTGAAATCTCCCTATTTGTAGGTTAGGTTGATGTGTTGTACTTTTTTTGGTTTCAAGGACCAGAAATGTGCTCAGGGTACCTTATGTAATTGAAGTTTCTTAGATGAATACAAAAGTACATCTGCTCTTCTGATTTCACCCCTTTGACTCTTGTGTTTTCTGTTAACTTCATCACTAGGTTTCTCTCTCTTCTGCTGTTAGTTATTTTAAGTTTGTTATTAATTCGACTGACCTGCTCTTGTCTCTGGAGCTCTGGTTCTTTTTTCGTTCAACTAGCAGCTGACTGGCCAATTCTGGAGTCCTTTTACACTGAAAATCCAGATAAACAGTTGGACTTGCTATTTACTATAGTACCTGTTGGGCAGAGCTTTATGCACTGGACCGTACCACCCAACCAGCGGGTTGGCTGCCCTTTGATCAGGTGCTCAATGCTTGTCTAGTCGGTAGTCACTTTTGTTCCAAAAACATCAGTCTTTCAGCAGGAGTTTACAAATGGGTTATTTTGCCTTAGGAAGATTGAATGAGCTTTGCAGGCACCATGATAAACTTGTCTGACAACTTTCTCTGTCCTTGAAGCCCCATCTGTATGAGCTTTATCATCAGAGAACTCATGCCATTTTGTATTTGGCCTTTATATATGTTTGTTTCAGACACCAGACTGTGGCTTCAAATTGAGGATGTAGGTTAGATTTTATTTTAATGTTTTCAGCTCTTAGCACTGTGCAAGACACACAGTAGGCTTTCAGTAAATGTGTGTTCAATAAAAGTATAAATTAATTATTTTGTCTCAGGTGTGGGCTTTTGTTTCTTGTTGTTCCTCTCCCCAGGTGATTCCTGTCTCTCTGTCTCCCAAATACTTGGAAAGGCTTAAGAACAATGTGATGGTAATCGAAACTTGGAACAAGGTGCGGAGCCCAGGACAGGACAAGCTGCTCGGGCTGGTGAAACTCCCCCTCCATCAGTTTTACATGTCATTCAAGTAAATAGGATCTTTTGGAGTATTCTTTATTTTACATCTTTAACTTTGTATGGACTGAAGAGGAATTCTTATGGTTTGCAAACATGGCTAGCCCTATAATTCCTTGGAGGACTTTTTCAAATTCACCATAGTTTTTGCTCTTTCTCCTGTGTTAAAGCAGTCTTACAGATACTTCTTACCATGTTTCAGGCCCTATTTTAAGAACCTTACCTACCCCATCAAGTCATTTAATCCTCACAACAATCCTCTGAGGCAGGTAACTTTTATTTTCCCTATTTTACTGATGAGGTAACAGAGGCACAGAGAAGCTATATAACATGTCATTATATCGTAAGTGGTAGAACAGGTAGAACCCAGAGAGCCTGGCTCTAGAGTCCATCCTCCTCACCAAGCAGCTCAACTGCCAAAGGTTACCACAAAACTAATGGTTTATCCTGTCATGAAACTTTAGTATTGTTCACATCAGCTATATGCAAGATTTCTGTACTCAGTATTGTCTTAGACCTTCAGACTTGATTACTGCACCTCACTTGTCACTACCCAACACCTAGATGGGGTATTGATTTTATCTGAAGACAGTTTCTATCTGCAGTGCAGACTGTTCATTTTCTGTTTTGATTCAAGGTGCTGATTTTTTCTTATTTTATTATTTTAACATTGATCTCTTTCCTAACAGCCTTCTCATGTACCTGTGTTATAAATGCTGTTTCATATTTACAAAGAGCACTGTTGTGGGCGCTATCTCATATGAACGTTTCTATAACTGTAGGAGGTATTATCATTATCCCCATTTTACAAATGAGGAAACTTGTTCTTTAATTTGGAGAAGTCAATCTCTTTGACTTTCTTTTTATCATCTACAAAATGAATCTAAGGGTAGATCATCTGTCTCCCTCCTGGAGCAATTGTAAAAATCTAGTGAGAAAATAAATAAGTAAGCCTTCTATGAACGCTTACGTACTTATGATGGCAACATTGGAAAGCATAGCCAGGCTAAGGAGTACTGCCGGAATCATGGATGCCACTGCCAACTCAAGGCTTCGGACTTTTGCTTCCTTTTTGAGTTGTGATATTAGTCTGGTCTGATATTCCCCTTCTCATTTCATTAAACCCCATTCTTTGCTGAGAGAGCAAAACACTACTAGATACCAATGACTGAGCACTTACCTAAATATGCCAGGCATCACAGTTGGTATTTTATATTTGTTATCTTAGTATACTCCTTACAACAGTCCTTTGATGGAAGTTTTATTACCTACATTTTACAGATGAGGAAATAGATTAAATTGGTTACTTAGTGTCATACAGCAAGTAAGGGCAGAGCAAAGATTCAGCATGAAGAGCATTTGGACTTTTTATTGTCTGTTAATAGTGGATAATATTAACCCTTTGCAGTATTAGAAGGATTATAGAAACTGTAAAGTGCTTACCATATAGTAAGCACTCAGTAAGTGGTATTATTGGTAATATTATCCAAATTTTATCCACCAGACTCCAAAGTCCATACTTTTTCTAGTTGACCATACTGCCTACCTGTAAAATAATGCAATTCAAAAGGCCTCTACTGAGGACCATGATGATACCGAGATAAATCAGACACATTCTCTGCCTTCAATTTGCTACATTTGGAACTTACTGCCTGGTATTTTTTTTTGCTATAATCCTCACCCAAAGATATGTTTATTGATTTTTAGAAAGAGAGGAAGGAATAGAGAGAGAAATGTCAATGTAAGAGAGAAACATCAATTGGTCGCCTCCCGTACACACCCTCACCTGAGATTGGGGAACAAACTCAAAACCTAAGTATGTGCCCTGACCAGGAATTGAACCTGCAGCCTTTTGGTGTATGGGACGACACTCCAACAAACTGAGACACCTGTCCAGGTCCTGCCTGGTAAATTTTATTTGATGGATTATGAATAGAATCATATGTTTTGTCAAGCCACTATTACTTTTCTAGTTGTAGATACATTTTTAACAAACTGAGAAAATGAGTCAAGTAAGAAATGAAGCAACTCTATAGCATGATGATAATTGTTATTTGCTCATGTACAATTTCTCTCCCTTTAGAGATCCCAAGATTTCTCGCTTACTGCTTGATGCTCAGTTCCCAGTTGTTGCTGTCGACAGCTACATGCCTGTGATTGATGTGTTCTCAGGCCAGAAAAATGGGAGTCTTCGAGTCTTTTTAGCTATGGGTTCTTCAGATCAGATAATGGCACTACAAAGATTGAAGAATGAAGAAGGAACACTTCCTCCCTTCAGTCCAAGGCCAGCCCATTTACTGGACCAGCTATCTAAAGCATCCAATGCAATGGTAATGACTAAACATTTGATTGTATGTTTATGTTGTAAAACAATTATCAAAATCTAAACTACTTAACATATCCATCACTTCACCTAGTTACCTTTTTGTGTGTGTGGTAAGAATACTTAATGTACTCCCTTAACAAATTTTTTAAGTACATAATCTCATTTTATCTTGCAAGTTTTAGTGAAACCATTGCCCCAAATCCTTATTTCAGTAGTGAAAGGCTTAACAAAAGAACATACTTGTACTTAAGTGCTTATGATAGATCAAAGGAATCATTGTTATTTTTCTTTTATGGCTTAAATGCATATCTGTATCCCTCTGAGCTCCTTGAATTTATAAAGAAAATCTAATTGGACAACTAGATCTTAATCTTCTAATTTACTAACTTAATTGCCTTTTTAAAATATTGGGGTGAACCTTAGCTGCTTTTAAAAAAATAGTCTTAATTTTAAAAACTTTTAAGATAATCCAGGAAAAAAACAGGGTTCTGGGATGAAGAGTGATCCCAAATGTAAGCCAGCAAAATCTTACTCTGTTTTTCATGTTGGAAAGTTAGAGTGAAGTTCCTCGCTTTTCTAATAAGTTAAAAGTAACTTATTTTGTATAATGCTGTACAATTAAGAAAGTACTTTATCATGATTATTTTCCTAACAACTACATGAAGTAGGTCATATTCATCCCCCGAGACGTTCCAGATTACAAGAGGGCACAGGCCAGGCGAGGAACTCTACCAGTGCACAATCAGGGCCGGGGAGAGACATGAGAGGTTGACCAGCTGGGGAGGGAACGCAGGAGGGCTCCAGGGAGTGTCTGGCCCATCTCGCTCAGTCCCAATCAGCTGGACCCCAACAGCACGCTAACCTACCAGTCTGAGCATCTGCCCCCTGGTGGTCAGTGCACATCATAGCGAGTGGTTGAGTGGCCTTAGCATATCATTAGCATATTATGCTTTGATTGGTTGACCGGCCGACTGGCCAACCAGACACTTAGCATATTATATAGGATGAAATAGAAAATCAAAGAGGTTGTGTTACTTGTCCAGGATCCCATAGCTAAGAATGGGAGAATTGGAGTTCAGATACAGGTCTTCTGACTTCTAAGTCCATAATATCTGTCCTATTGTATCTTACATTTGGTGTCTCTTGGTGTCCAATATAGCTAAATCTCAGTCTACACACCGTTTAAGTATGTTATATTTTTTAATCTGAATCTGAATGACATTTAAAGTTTCTAGCAAAGAAAGAACTATTAGGAAAGTATCCCCATTAGTGGGTTATTATTTATTTGTTATGAACTCTAAACTTTTCTGTTTTTATTGAATATTAGTGTCTATCAATAGATAGTAGTGCTTTATTTTTATTTAAAAATGACATAAAAGCACAAATAAAAAAAATTATCTATATTCCCAAGTGTTAATGTAGTGTGGAAAGTTATAAAATGTTATTTACTATGAGCACAAAAATCCTTGAAATGTTGGATATCAATAAAATACAGTTGTTTTTTCTCCTACATTCATAAGTCCCTCACCCAGTTCAACATCTGCAGAACTGAATTATTAAATAGCTATAATACTGTATGGCCAAATTGAGCTGGCACTGTAATTTGGAGAGGGTTTTTTTCCCCTATATTTTTCTTCTCTGGGAAATCAAATTGTAAGTTTTCTGTTTCCGTAGGAAGGTTTTTGAGCAGGTATTGCTGACATGCGTTTTTAGATTTCAAAGCAAAGACCTAATGCAATCTCTGTTCCAAATGTATTGAATGTTAAGCATGTATAAATCATACAGTCTGAACCTTATCTGAATCCTGTATTTCCCCTTTGAACATTCCTAATAATCAGTTATCTAGTGTCTGCTGTACAGAATAGAGGTAAAGAACTTTGGCTCTGGAATTAGACTACCTGAGTTCAAATCCTAGTTCCACTGTTGTTAGCTATGCATGTTAAATTAGCTAATATAAGTGAAGGGCTTAATAGAGTGCCTGGCTCATAGTAAGTAGTAACTACATTGTTAGTTATTCAGTAACAGTGTATTCACTACCCCACCAAATAGTCCTTACCATTGACAAACAGTTTTGTTGTTGTTATGGTGGTGGTGGTGGTGTTTTTTTGTTAATCCTCACCTGAGGATATTTTTCCATTGATATTTAGAGAATGGAAGGGGTGGGGGGAGACAGAGAGAGAGAGAAACATCGATGTGAGAGAGACACATCAATTGGTTGCCTCCCGAATGTGTCCAAACCAGGAACGGAGGTCGAGCCTGCAACTAGGTACATGCCCTTGACCAGCGTCGAACCCAGGACCCTTCAGTCTGCAGGCTGATGCTCTATTCACTGAGCCAAACCGGCTAGGGCCATTGACAGTTTTGATATTATTCCTAACTTCATCAAAAATAGCAATTAAGTAAATTAATGCCTGTTCGTTTCAAATGTATATTTCCTATTTTATTAAGGAAATAACCTTTTATTCTTAAGTTTACTGAGAATTAGGAACAGATGTTAAATTTTATCAAATGCCTTTTTTGCCTATATTGAGATGATCATATTTGTTTGTTTTTTGTTTCTTTAATGTACTGGATTACATTATGGGTTTCATAGTATTGACTCAGTCTCATAATCTGGAGTAAATCCAGCTTGATCTGATTACAATGAGATTTATACATAATGAAAATTAAGTATCTGTTTTAGGCTAATTAATTTTGCTTATTTCTTCATCTATACCAGTGGTGGCGAACCTATGACACGCGAACTCATTTTTTTGGTTGATTTTTCTTTGTTAAATGGCATTTAAATATATAAAATAAACATCAAAAATATAAATCTTTGTTTTACTATGGTTGCAGATAACAAAACATTTCTATATGTGACACGGCACCAGAGTTAGGGTTTTTCAAAATGCTGACACGCTGAGCTCAAAAGGTTCGCCATCACTGATCTATACTCAGACTTCATAGAGAAGCAACAATATGCTAACCAAGTTACTCTTTACAGCTCACCAGTCTCTCTGTGTTTGTTTAATAGGCAGAAAACCAAGGAAATGGACTGATGGAGCACCACTTTGAGCTCCACGTAGACAAGGTTAAAGGGCTGGTCCCTCTTCAGGCCACAGTCTGGGGAGAAGCAGATTGTTATGTTCAGTACTACTTTCCAGTTCAAGACTCACAATCCAGTGTGTTAAAAGGACCCGAGTTCCTTGAAAATGGTAGGTGGGGGAGATTAGGCCTTCTCATTCTTGTTTAATTCTTTTACTGGATATACTTAGGAATTTTTTTTTCCTGAGTGAATTTTGTGTTCCTCAAAAATTAGTCTTACCTGGGCAATACAGGAGATAGGCTAAGTGTTTATTTTACTTTTCTTAAAAATTTTTTGGTAACTTTTCATTTTGATTTGGCTTCAAATTTATGGAAAAGTTGTGAAAATAGTACAAAGAACTTCTGTGTACCCTTTCTAGATCCATCAAATTATTTATATTTTGTCCCATATTATATGATTTGCATGCCTACTCATTCTTTTTTTTTTTAATGTTTTTATTGATTTCCAAGAGAAGGAGAGAGATAGAAACATTGATGGGAGAGAAACATCAATCAGCTGCCTTCTGCACATCCCCTACTGGGGATCAGACTAGCAACCAGGGCATGTGCCCTGACCAGGAATCGAACCAGTGACCTCCTGGTTCATGGGTCAACACTCAACCACTGAGCCACACCAGCCAGGCAGCCTACTCAATCTTATCATCTATAAACATACAATTGATCCTCATTGTCCATGGAACTTAGGTTCTATAATGTCTTTAAGAACACCAATTTAAAAAATACTGAACCATTGCTCCTGGGGGAAATATGTACATATATATACTTCACATAGATCATAATCTTCTTTTAAATTTTATTTTCAATTATAGTTTACATTCAGTATTATTTTGTTTTAGTTTCAGGTGTACAGCATAGTAGATCATAATCTTAAAGCCTAAAAACAACTTATTCTGGTCGATTCTATTTTCCGTATTTTACAATAGAGAAAACAAAGTTCAGAAGTGTGAAATGACTAAGGCCACCTCACTAACAATTGCCAAGGTTGACATCCATGCCCTATCCACTGGCCCCACAGTTTCTTGCATTACACTGCACTATCTCCTACCGTATCTATCTTGTCATTTCTGAGAGCTAAAATAAGGAAGCAGGGTATTGCTTTTTTTTATCTCATCTTGAAATGAGCAAGTCTGGTGACTCAACCTTTTTTGCCATTCTGAGCATGTCAGAAATAACTGGGGAAGCACTACCAGTGTTGGTTTTCGGGTTTAAATAACAGAGTTGTACCCTAAATATATAAAGAACTTTACAAATCAATAATAGAAAGACAATCCAATTAAAAATAGGCAAAGATCTCAAAACATTTCTCCAAATTCATATAAATGGTCAACAAGCACATGAAAAGATACTCAACATCATTAGTCATTTGAGGAATAGAAATCAAAACCACCACAAGATACCACTAAGATGGCTATAATTTTAAAAAAAGAAGGAGCCCTAGCCGCTTTGGCTCAGTGGCTAGAGCGTCGGCCTGCGGACTAAAGGGTCCCAGGTTCAGTTCTGGCCAAGGGCACATGCTGGGGTTGCAGGCTTGATCCCCCCCATTGGGAGGCATGCAGGAGGCAGCTAATCAATGATTCTCTCTCATCGTTGATGTTTCTATCTCTTTATCCCTCTCCCTTCCTCTCTGAAATCAATAAAAATATTTTTTTTAATTTTTTTTAAAAAAGACTAATCAGTGTTGGTGAAGATGTGGAGAAAGGAAACCCTCATTCATTGTCCACCAACAAAGGGATCTTTTACTTCTGTATTATGATGAGATCTTAGGCACCATAACTATTAGGGACATGGACCTTGATAGGATTACAGTCTGGAGATAATAGATTCTGGCTCCAGGTCTGTGACCTTCAGGTTCACCATGTAACCCAAGGTGTTCATTCATATCCTCATCTATGAAGTAGGAGTAATAATACCTGATTTGTTTTCTTTATAGGAATATTGTGAGGATAAAATTGAATAATATTGGACATTAACATAGTCATACTACATATAAAACACTAAATGATGTGTTGATTATTCTGAATTGCTTTTCTTTTCCAAAGGAATCACTCTGAAGCCTTTCAGATCTGCAACCACACTCTGTGTTCCAGATCCCATCTTTAATAGTCAGCATCATCACTCTCTCCTGTTGCCAACAGAAGTTCCAGTGCAAAGGCTCCTACTCAGTGCCTTCTCTGCACAAGCACTTGTGCCCGGAGGTGGAGTCCACTTTGAAATCTGGTGCAGGTAGTGTGGAGAACCCAATCCTGTGCTTACGAAGGAAATACACAAGCATAGAGCATCCTTCCCATAACTAGTCTAGGTTGAATTATAAGGAAGCTAAGCAATCCCTTCTGCCGTGTTTTATATTATTTTTGTTTGTTAATGATTTTTGTCCAGATTTTATTGAAATCTATTCAGTTGTATCTTACACTTCTAACCACTACTTATAAGTGAAATTCTATCAGTTTTACCTCCTGTTCTCTCAAATGTATCAGTCACCTTTTTCTGATTATCTTACTGCCTTATTTAGTTCAGGCCCACATTAGATCATGCCTAAATTAATGTAATGGCTTTCTTATAATCTGTTCTTCCCACCACCAGAAGAGTATCCTTCATAAATATAAATCCACTCATGTCACACACTTTGGCAATTTCCAGAAAAAATAATGGCATTAAAACGTGTTCAAACTCCTCCCTTGCATCCCCATCCCCAAGAAGCCAACTAAAATGACTAAGAGAGTATAATTCTAAAAGGAGAGGAACCAACATCAGGAACAGAAGTAGGGAAGGGTACAGCCACTTGCCAAAACCTTTTCCTAAATAGAATCAGGTGGAGATTAGGTTTGATAACTTTGTGATCTAAGATGGGATGTTTTGAGATGAGAGTGAAATGGTGTAGGTACTAACAGATCCTCATACACCTCCAAATTTGAGGGGCTTGGGCCTAAAGACGAAGAAATTTAGACTGCTCCACCTAGAACCACTTTGCTACTGCAGGATGGATAACTTTCAGGAGTGGCTGCTCCCAAAGGTCCAAGCCAGATGCAGATACCTCAAACAGAACGCCTGTGGGAAGCTGGGCTTTATCCTGAACACAGAGTAATTTATGGGGTTCCACCTCCACGTAATAGGCAGTAAATCCGGCCAGACACAACCACAGCTGTATACCACAAATACAGGTCGGGCTCCAAAGTTGATCCCTAGAGCAGACTGAATCATTTATCTGCCTAATTCTCCCAACTGACAGCTTGTGCTTTTGTGGCTTACAGATACTATTATCCTAATGTGAGAGACCAGATGGTCGCCAAAGGAACCTTGCCATTATCGAGGATCTGTGCCATGGTAACCATGCAGCACCGTGAGGATGTGGGAATGCAGACCTTTAACCTGCCTTTAACCCCCAGGCTTGAGAATAGGAAAGAATTGAGGAACCAGTCATCAGGTAATTGAGGACTGTTTTTGTTTTTCCCTTTCAAAGTCAATATGCATAAATATCTCTTTTTCTCTAAATTAGTGTTTCTTCACATGTTGTGGTATTCACCCTTCTAAGAATCTGATTAAAACTCTGAGGCCCCTTCTCTTAGAAAAATTAGTATAGAATATACACTCCTAATTTTGCATACAGCTTTAGAAAATTTATAGTTCATACACTGTCTACATAAATGTTGCTTGTCTCATTTCACCTTTAAATTCAGCAAGTGTTTAATAAACCCTCGCAGCCTAAATCCTAAGTATTATATAGATGTACTCAGAGAATTATTATTCCAAGGCAACATAAGCAGATGTGGGATTGGTGGAATATATTTATATGAACTAGGAATTCACTGTAATAGAGGAGAAGGTTAGGATTTAAAGTTGAAAGGAATTAATTAGAATTTGAAGTTTTGAATTCTATCCTAATGGTTCCATTAGGATGACCCAACCTCCAAGTTCATAATAGATGAATAGGATTAGCCTCCTAAATTAAGTTATGGTATAAGCTTTCTGGAGAGTATCTGTGAAACAAAAGGTTTTATCTTGCCATGGTTAAGATTGAGTATTTCCTCCTGATGCTCATTGATCAGCTTGTTCTGTTGTTCCTTAAAAAAAAAAAAAAAAAGATGGTATGTGAAGGGTGTTTCAAGTGGTGGTGGCAGGAGGGTAATAGGAATATGAGTTTAAAAGAAGAAAAGCTAGAGCTCATCTCAATTCTGTAAATAACTAGGAGTTTAGGAAACCTGGATATAAGTTCTGCCTCTGATAGTTGTATAATCTTGGCAGGCAGTTGTATCTCTGAGCCATATAATCTTGAATATAAAGTATAAACAGTAACTACTATTATGTGTGTTTTTTTAAATATATTTTTTTTACTTCAGAGAGGAAGGGAGAGGGAGAAAGAGATAGAAACATCAATGTTGAGAGAGAATCATTGATTGGCTGCCTCCTGCATGCCCCACACTAGGGATAGAGCCCACAACCAGGGCATGTGTTCTGACCAGGAATTGAACCATGACCTCCTGGTTCATAGGTCGACAGTCAGCCACTGAGCCACACCAGCCGGGCTATCTTTATTAATCCTACAGTACAATAATTTAATGTGATTCTGACCATGGGCAGATCCTCTCGCTGCTAAAGACCCTTATTGTTCATTAGGATTATAGAGTTTATTCTCTTCCTTCCTTCCTAACCAGAATTTGGGGCTTGATAGAACCGAGATTCTTCCAACCCACCTTTTTATTTTGTTTTCCTTTTTCCTGATTCTTCAGGTTTACTAGATGTGGGCCTGAGGTACAGGCGTACTCCAAGGACAGCAGAGGGAGTTCTTGCTGGCCGAGCTGTCTCTATCTCAGTCCATATTATCAGAGCCTGTGGTCTGCAAGCAGCAGCCAAGTAAGTTCCCTTAAAAAGCAATTCTCAAACATTTTCCCACTGCAGTCCACAAGATTTACAATGCTCAGATACACAAACTTTCTTATGTACAATTTCCAGCTCATTAACCACAACTCTACTTTTTTTGTTGTTTTTAAAAGAAAGCATATAAGAATATAAGTGAATAAATATTTGCAAACTCTGCTATTTTTTAACTGTTATCAGCAATTTAGTTCCTCAACCTTGTCCAACAACTTTATCCTTAACCCTACTTAAGCACTTAATACCCACGGTCATCCTCTACACCCTCGAAACATGACAGGACCAGTCATTGCAACTCTTCTGTAATCTCATGTTCTGTCTCTGAATAGCAGCTTCTATTTTTCTAGTTTGTTCACCTTCAAGTCGCTTCTCAATACAGAAGTCAGTTATCCCATGAAAACTTAAGTCAGATCTTGACACATCTCTATTTATTTTATTAGACACGTCTCTATTTGAAACCCACCGATGACTTTCCATATCGGTCAAAGTAAAAGCTAGACTCCTTAAAATGGCGGTAAGGCCCCACATGATCTGACTCCATTATCTTTATGACCTCATCTCTTTTTGCTAGTCTTCCCTCTGCTTATTCCACTCTGGCCCTCTTATTGCTTCTGAACACACCAAGCTCATTTTCCTCTCAGAGCCTTTGTCTTAACTGTTTTCTCTGCCTGGAACACTTATTCTGTATATAAGCAGCTTGGCCCTCTTTTGCCTCCTTCAGGTCTTTGCTCATACGTCTCTCTACTTTGAATATTCTTCCTTTTGTCCGCTAAACAAATTTCTGTTTTCCTTTAAGACTTTGCAACTTCTTTGCAGCCTTTCTTTATGTCTTCCGACATGTAGACAGCATTGGTACTTTGTCCTTTGTCTGTTAGCGCTGTGGTGGCAGCACATATCACTCTGCTTAAGTTATTTACATACATGAGTTTTCCCCCACTAGGCTTGTGAGCTCCTCTAGTCAGAGACACTGCCTGAAGTCCTCTGTCCCCCAACCACCACATAGCGTAGTCCTAGCACATAACTGGTGCTCAGTTAGAAAGGGAACAAGGTCATACTCCTGCTGCAGACTCGTTCACTTTGGACATGAGCTAGTGCTCCTTAACTTCTTCCTGGTAACCTAGAATCAAATTGTTTGCCTTTAACTTCATGATCTCTAAATAGCTAATTGAGTTATTGCCCATGTGAGATCAGATATTGAAACAGCTAGTAAAATGTTCAGTATAATTAATATTTTTCCTCACTAAATTCTCCTAATAGACTTTTTCAATAATTGCCTGAGAACATTTTAGTGTTAGCATAAGCAATACTATGGCAGTTTTTTAATCATGTCACTTAACATTAAAACTTCTGATCATTTCCCATTGTCAGTAGCAGTGGTCTCCTAATTTGAATTGTGTATTCCTACTAATGGAAAAAAATAAAATTTAGCATACCTTCCAAATATGTGTATACTTACTGTGTATAAATTATCTGTGTGTACTACTATGTCAATATATAAATACATTATAAAATATATCAGAGTAGTAAAATTTTTATGTGTCAGATAACAAATATAGAAGTTTTAACATTTTTCCCTATGCCCATATAGTTTACCCTATGAACTCCATAGGTTATACACAATCTATTTTAAGGACTACTGGTTCGCAGGATAAGGTCCAATGTGCTTAGCTTGGCATTCAAGGCCCTTCAACATATCTTAATCTGAATCTTGGGGGGGAAAAGTAGGACTACCAAATAATCAAGAGGACTGAAAATTATTCTGGTCAAATAGTTTTTACCAGAACATTTGCAAAGCCATGAAACTTGTGTGTCTAAAGTACCTATTCTGTGTGAGACCCAGCTAAGGTCAGAATTCTTAAATATGGTGTTAAATTAACTAATTGGCAGAGAATCACTTGGATTAGATAGATACTCAGTAGATCTCAGAGAGACTCAATAATAGACGAGAAACTCAGTAGTCCCCTTCGCTGGGGACTCAGGGAAAGTCACATTGGAGACAGTTTGTTGTGAGTTCCACATTTGGTCTGTTTCATAGCTTCAATAAGGAAAAAGTCAAGAAGCCAGGCTATTCCTAACACTACATTCTTCTGATAGGTTGGGAGAGTTCCACAGGATAGGAGACAAAGCATGGTGTAATGGAAACAGAACTCCACTAGAAATTGCATCCATTGGCTTCTAGTTCCATCTCCCACTAGCTGTGCATGATATTGGGCTAGTTTATTTTCCTCTCTGAATGTCAGTTTCTTCATCTGAAAATGAAAATTTTGAACACCCCCTCCCATTTTATAAGGATTAGTGTAAAAATGAACAAATATGAAGTCATTTTATAAACTCCCAACTTTTTAAAAAATTAAATCTATTGGGGTGACATTGGTCAACATTAAACTACCAACTTCTATACCAATGTATAGGTTTTTTTGATTACTTCCATTTGTATAGATAATTAATGTTACATTTATTAGCCAGTAGAATATATTAAAATCAGAAATAAGTTTTACATGGCCTCTATTGAAGAGAGGAATTCTTGGTACTCTCAACTTATTCCTCCTTTGAATCTTCACTCTGGTATCCAGATTGCAGGTGCTCTGAAGTGAGCCTTCTCACTTGCTCAGTGGTTAGAGCGCGTGGGAGGCAAGCAATCTTTCTCTCTCCCTCTCTCTCTCTCTCTCCCCCCCCTTTCTCACTCTCCCCCTCCTCTTCTTCCCTTCCACTCTCTCTAAAAATCAATGAAAAAAATATCCTCAAAGCAAAGCCCCACTTCCTTAAACACACATTCCTTCAAATCACCTAACATGAGCCCAATGCTGTAAGTCCTTTCTGAGACCTACTTACTAAGGTGCCCCATGATTCCCACAGTGTGTGTTCAATAGTGTGTTCTCCCTATTACAGTGAGCAGTAAACCCAACTTGTTCAGTTGTAGTTGGTTCCTGGTAGCCTTTGGCTGAAGTACACTGGCCAAACAATGAAGTGTCTGTGAAGTGTCACTCTGGTGTGGATGACTGCTGTCTCTTCCCACCCCCATACACACACACTCTGAAACCAGATTACTAAGAAAGCACACTGTGGCACTGCCAAAAGCCTAGATAGAAAATACGGTTGCTTAATGTTCTTGCCTCACAGAAATGGTGGAGATGTTTTCTGAGCAGGCAAGCTGATTTTTTGTATTTCTTTCTCCTCCTGCCCACTCTTTTCCCCTACAGGGCTTTGGCTGAGCAGGAACCCTCTCTACAGTTTAGTGCCTCAGTAGGGGTCAATGCCTTTGTCACCATTCATCTCTCCTTCCTGCCCAAGGGAGAACAGCGCCAAACCCGCCCTGTGGCCTGTACCTTCTGCCCTGAGTTCTCCCATCACACCGAGTTCTCATGTAACGTAGTAACTCAGCACTGCAGTGGAGAGGCCTGTTTCCTGGCAGAGCTGTTGGAGTTTGCAGAGGTCACTTTTGCCATTTATCATGAAGATACCAAGTCAGGTGAGCACCAAATGGATCATCACAATCATAATTAAAACGGACTCTGTTTTGAATGATATGTCTTTCCTAGAAGATACATGCTGAAGTATTTAGGGATGAGGAGTTATATTCTCTGCAACTTAACTTCTGAAGGGTATAATGAAAATAAGTAGGATATGTATTGACTATGTGTGTGTGAGAGAGAGAATGTAGAGAAAGATAAATGTGTCCGGATGTTAGTGGGTAAATCTAGGTGAATTTCATTGTAATATTCTTGAAGACTTTCTATATGCCTGAATTTTTTCAAAATAAAATTATTTAAAATTACACACACACTCATCCATATATGACTAATTTAATTAAAACCATTTAAAGGGCATTTGATTGGAGCAAGATGATCTCTAATGCATCTTCTAACACTAAGATTTAGTGAGTATAAATGAAGGGTTATGTGAATATACTGTAAATATAAATTCTTTGGTCAGTAGATCCCCAAGTAATTTCTCTTTTTTGTTTGATTTGACAGCCAGTGATATAACCAGTATCCAGTCATTAAAAAAGTATCTGCTTGGAGTAGTAAAGGTTCCAACAAAAGAATTGCTAATCAAGAGGTCTGGTAAGGATCCTAGATTATCACTTTTTAATCCTACCTTTCCCATTCACTTCCCTGTAAGAGACCATCTGTCTAACTGCCATAAAATGTGCAAAAGAAAATATGATCCTGTAACACATGCTTCTGAATTCTCCCAGATACCTCAAAAGTTTTCTCAAAAGCATTTTAAACCCTAGCTGGTATTTAGAGCATAGGCCTACATACCAAAGGGTCACAGGTTTGATTCCTGCTCAGGGGCATGTACCCAGGTTGCAGGTTTGGTCCCCAGCCATGTGCAGGAGGCAACCAAGCAATGTGTCTCTCACATCAATGTCTGTCTCTCTCTTCCTCCCTCTCTCCCTCTCCCTCTCTCTCTCCCTTCCTTTTCCTCTGTTCCTCCCTCCCTCCTTCCTTCCCTTCCAACTCTCTAAAAAAACAAAGGAAACAATATCCTCAGGTGAGGATTAACAAAAAAGAAAAGAAAGGGCATTTTAAGTCTTCTCCTAATTATTTCAAAGTTTTTCTAATAAAGTAAAGAAGCTCAAAACATTGTACTGTCATCTTCCTCTAGGAAAAATAATGATAATGATACTACTAATAATAAATATGGTGATATCTATTACATTATATGGCACTTGGTAATATACTTTCTTAAATCTTGTTTAAGACTGGCAGGGGTACAGGATCTTATTCTTTTCATTTGACAGATGACAGAAAAGTTAGGCTCATAGAGGTGATTTGCAAAAACCACACAGCTAGTGAGTGGCAGTACTGGAAATCAAATTCAGATTTTCCCATTCTTTTTTTCTAAATTATCTTCATTTGGTGAAAAAGGAATAAGTACATGAGGTGAAGATACAACTACCAAGGCAGTTTGGAATTAGTGGTCCTATCCTACTTATTACTAGCCTGGTGACCTTGACAAAATGACCTTGTCCTCTGGGCCCCAGTTTTCTTAGCTCATGGATGGAGACAGTCTGTAGGTAGGAATTGATTAAATAGGATAACATTGACACATAATAAGCACTCAGTAAATGTTTTCCTTCTCTTGTCCATTTTCCTCCCTAGAGTTATATAATCTAGTTTCCAAAATTCTGTCACACAGCTCCCTGAGCAATACTCTAATAAGCAGGCACTGTGTGCCTGGCAGAGAGAAGTCTGTACAACTTAATAATAGAGTTTAACTCTCACTTCTGTCACTTACTGTTTGTGATCTAGAAAAAGTTCCTTTATCTCTCAGATCCATAGTTTCCTCATCTGAAGATTAGAAATAATAAGATCAACTTTGCAAGATTATTGAACCAGTCAATGAAATTATACATGTAAAGGATCTTGGCACATAGGAAACCTCAGTTTCTCTCCTGAAACTTACTACAGAGTTTGTCAGGCAATAGGCACCATCTGGGAAATTTCATATTTACAAATTAGATTTAACCCCTTGGAAATAAACCTTTTAGACAGTTTGGGATATATCTTTGTCTTTGTTTTCATAGTTATTCTAAACTGAACTTTCTATTTTCTTTCCTCCTGCCAATAATCTCAATTATTGAATCACAGAGCAACAGGAACCATCTAATCTAGCAGTTTTTAATTGCTGGAACGGTGTAAAATTAGTGTGTGTATGTGCATTTGTATGATTTTCTGGGGGTAGCCAAAGGGATCTGTAACCAAAAAATGTTAAGAACCACTAGGTTGTGGGGAAATTAATAACCAGAAGGAAGAAGGTACTAAAGCTAAGGCCGTAAGTTCTTAGACTGACAAAGCCTAAAGGAGTCTTAGAGATCAACATATTTAGCGTCCTCAGTGTACGGATGAAAACTAGGAAGGCTCAGAAAAATTAAAGGCCTTTTCCAAAAGTCACAAAGCCATAAGTGATCTTTGGCAAATTAATTTCAATAAGTCTAAATTTTCTCATCTATAAAGTATAATTAATGAAACCTTTCTCATAAAATTGTTGTGAATATTATTATACCAATCCACAGTCTGTTTTATATAATTGTGAAATCCAAAAAGCTTCGAAATCAAGTTTTTTATTAACTCATTAAACTGCAAATCTGACCTCAACTGACAGACTAGTCTTTATTTATGACTTACGCAGCTGCCTGATTATATGAAGTTTTATTAGAACACATAATGCCCAATATTTACATATTGTGTATGGCCACTTTACACAACAACAAGGTAGCTGAGCAGTTGAAACAGACCATATGGCCCAAAGTCTAAAATATTTAGTCTGGCTTTTTGCAGAATAAGTTTACCAACCCTGACTTACATGACCACTGACCATTACATAATATTTTGTTTATGTACCATATTATCTTTCTAAAATATGAAAAATTCTAAATTCAGAAACAAATCTGGCCCTAAGGGTTTCAGATAAGATATTGTAAACCTATAGTAGGTGGAATGTAGACTGGAACCAGTTAGACCGGGGTTCAAATACTAGCTCTACCACTTGGTAGCTATAACAACTTGGACAGGTCTCTGGGTTTCCATTTTTTCTTCTACAAAATTGGGATTCTTATCCTAGTCAATCCTCAGAATTTCACAGGGTTATCAGGAGAATGAAATGAAGTAATATATATATAAAACTAGGGGAATTTCTGACACATAGTAAATACTCAATAGAGAAGCTGTTATTATTTTGAAATCTAATTCCTGGTCCTTGGTATATGTTCACTAAGTGGCAGTTCCCTGGAACTAGACCCCAAATCTCCTGATTGCTTGTCCCTTGCCTTTTTCATTATATTATCCTATAGCCTATATAATAAAAGGCTAATATGCAAATTGCCCCCTCAGGAGTTCAACCAATCAGGAGTTCAACCACTTGTTATGATGTGCGCTGACCACCAGGGAGCGGCATGGAATGAAGGAAGGCCCCGGCTGGCAGCCGGAAGGCCCCCATCGGCCCTGATTGCTGGCCAGTCTAAGAACCCTACCCATGCATGAATTTCATGCACCGGGCATCTAGTAACATCATAACATTTCAGGTCTTGTGTAGTACTTCTCTTTGAAAGCTTTTCTAAAACCATTATCATTTAATAATCATAACAACTTTGTCTGGTAGGCAAGATCAGCAGTAATTTTCCCATTTGTCAGGTAAGGAAAACAACGCTGAGAGAAATAAATGGCTTACCCAGATTGACCACTAGTTTTGGGCTGAGCCAAGCAGAGAATTTAGATCTTTCAACTTCTAGACTTTGGTCTTCAACCTGTTCTCATTGCCTTTCAGTGGTCAGATGAAACAAACTACAATGCACTGTTCAGTATATGTTTTCTGTTCTATCTTGGGCTAGGGCAGTGGTCAGCAAACTCATTAGTCAACAGAGCCAAATATCAACAGTACAACGATTGAAATTTCTTTTGAGAGCCAAATTTTTTAAACTTAAACTATATAGGTAGGTACATTGTTACTAATTTAATTAGGGTACTCCTAAGGCTTAGGAAGAGCCACACTCAAGGGGCCAAAGAGCCGCAGTTTGCCGACCACGGGGCTAGGGTGAAGGTGGCTCTGGGGTGGATAATGGGTAAGTCTTTGTACTTTTAAGACAATAATTGAAAATGTTTTCTCCCATAAGGGATCACAGGATGGTATCCTATTGTTTTACCAGAAGATGGGGCCATGCCTCATGGCTTGGAGCTCATGCAGAAGATTGTGGGTGGTCTGGAGCTTTCAGTTTCCTTCACCCATCCTGGAGACAGAGAACGGGTGTTGGAAGCTGCTGAACTATTGGGCTGGAGCTTTGAGAATAACCTGAAGGATCTTGTCAAGATAGATGAGGAGGAGCCAGCCACTATCACCATCTCCACACCAAGGCTCTGGCTGCCCCTCCATTGCGTGCTGCTTGCTGGCCAGAAGCACATTCATAAGAGCACATATTGCTACCTCCGCTACAAGCTGTATGATCATGAATGCTTTTGGACTCCTCTCAAGAAACCTAAGGAATCTACAAACCAAAAGCAGGTCATAGTTACTTTTAAGGCATCCAAAAAAGCAGAAATCTTTAGGGGCCCGTCACTGCTTTGGTACTTCAGGGAGGAGAGATTAGAGATCCAAGTGTGGCGGGCTTATGGCAATGAAAATGTGGAGAGGCCCCACAATACGGACAGCTGGATTGGCTCAGCCTATGTGGACCTGTCCAGACTTGGGGAGAGGACAGCACGGACACTAACTATCAGTGGTAAGTTAAGAACCAGCCTCAGCTCTTGTGGTTTGAGCACCTGCTCTATGACAAGCACTATGTGACATACCCTCTCAGACATTTTATTTGATCCAGCAATCCTGTGAGGTAGGTATTAGGCCCATTTTATAGTCATGAAAATGGAGGCTCACAGAGGTTGGGTAACTGCCCAGGATCATAGGAAATGTTCTTTCCGTTATTGTGTGCTGAAGATTAATAGTAACTTAGTGATGTTTCTCATAACTAAAGAGATTCCAAAAAGAGGTTTGCTGGCTGCTTTAAAAAGAGCATTATCTCCTGACAATCTACCTTCATTGAATCACCACAGCTCTAAGAACTGGCTCTGAACTTAGTAATTTTAGAGTACATCCAAATGTATCAGATTTTTGCACCTAACGTACTGCCTACAACATTGTAAGCACTCAGTTAATATGTATGACGTAATGAGTAAATTTAGGGGACTACCTGTAATCAATCACTTGTGTAAGAACTTATATGATAATCTAGAATCCTAGTTTTTTAAATAGACTGAAAAGCATACCTGCTAATGAAACTAGGATATCCTTTCTCTCTGGTCAGCAGATTTTGAAATCATAAAGAAAATCAATATAGTACATTGGTTCACAGGCAGAAAGGAAAAAGGTAACATTTTACAAGTGGCATTATGTGCTGGGTACTTTCCTTTCAAACATTTGTTCAATACATGATACATGTACTTGGCCCTGGGAACTCAGATGAGTAGGAAATAATGCTGACCTCAATAGAGTAGTAAATACACAATTACAGTGAAGCATACAAACTATGAAGAAGGTTTTCTCAGTGGTGCTAAGGGAGCACAGGGGTTCAGCATCTCTTTAGTTCAAGGACAACATCTCAGGGAAAAAGACCCAAGTTTCAAAGAATTTAAGAATAAGCCAAGAAAAGTGGGAAACAAGGGTGTTTTAAAGGGGTGTGTGGAGACACAGAGGCCTGAAGCAGTTTGATACATTTTAGGCACTATAAGTAATTTGGTGCTGCTGAATCATAGGATACACAGGTTGGGAAATGATGGGAGATGAAACTAGAGAGGTGGGCAAGAATACGATGTTGAAGGCCTCTTCTAAGCAGAAGAGTTTGGAGAGCTATGGAAAACTATAATGGGTTCTGTATAGAAGAGTGACATAGCTTTGCATGCTAGAAAAAATAAGTCTAGCAACTATAGTGCATAATAAATGGAGATGACCAGACTAGATTTTTTACAAACATATTTATCCATCTCATATATATGTAAGGTTGTTATTTCCCTACCTAAAAATAGAAAAAGACAGGAAAGGTGCCATCTCCTCCCCTCCCCCCATAAAGACGCTTTATTGATTTTTGGAGAGAGAGAGACCGAGACCTCAATGTGAGAGCGCCAGGCATGTGCCCTGACCAGGAATCAGCTGAGCCACACCAGCCAGGGCAGGAAAGGTTCCATCTTATGCTATCTGTAAATCAGTTAACTGTATTTTCCTGAATTGAAATGAGTCTACTAAAGCAAACTTTGGGCTTCTGAAAGAAATATTAGTGCCTTATGCTTTATAAATAAAATCTCATTGAATATCCAGCAAGCCAATAAAGCTCATATCCCTGAATTTAAATCTGCCACTTATTGAAAAAGTCACCTTTGCAGGGTACTTAACCCCTCTGAGATTCTGGCACACGAAAAAACAGTCAACAAATACTAATTTCTTACTTTCTTGCCTCCTCTGCCACTGCCTCCTACTTCCCTTCCAAATGGTCTCCAGGTCTACTGCCAAAACGTATTTAGTTAGTGAAACAGGCTAAATTGAGTATCAGGGCAGCTTCCTGATGAGAAGAAGCCCTAAGAACAAGAGTCAGTGGGACATGTGGAAAAGAAGACAGGCCGCTCCTGATTTCATAAAAATCTTGGACTTGTAAGTGGCTTCAGAAGTCATCAAAGCCTAGTTGCCCCTCAGCACATGAATCCCTTCCACAACAGCTCTGCCTGTAGTCATTTGGCTTTGGCTTCAAATATAAGCTCTCACTACTTTCCATTATTGGAGATAGTGCGTGAAAAGGGGGATGGGGGGTGTTGGGGGACTTAAAAATTTTCACAATGTATAGTAACTTCACAGGTTTTTTTGCAAATTGGTATGTTGGGGCCTGTACGTCTACAAAAGGAAAGAGGGGCCACAAGCACCCTCTTTGAGCATCTCTTCCACGGTCATTGATTCCTGCTTGCTTAGGCTTATTCTCCTGTATTCTTTTGCAGGTGTGTATCCTCTATTTGGACGAAACGCTTCCAATCTCTCAGGAGCTGCCTTGCGAGTTCATGTGGTTCTTTCCTCTCTCCCCCCACACCCTGGGCCCACTCATGAGCTGGACTCTATGGACTGCAGCAGCCACAGTGAGTCTGAGCAACTCCCCAGAAGGAAGGATAAGATCCAACTCTCGGTACCACCAGACCACCAGAAGCCTCCCACCTGCACCCAGGTTCCCTGCAACAGCACCACAGCTGAAGTCTGCCCAGCCCAGGAGGGTCCTGCTGAATTGGATGGAACTTTTGCAGTCAGCATCCTGGTAGAAAGAGCAATGCACTTAAGCTTGAAAGGTATGCTCTACTCACTTATCCAGAAACATGTATCTTATTCCTCAGGCTGTGGTCATATCTTCACAGATCTTTCAAATCATGGCAGCATCTGCAAGAACTGTTAACCATCTTAATCAATAATTATTATATTTTTCAAGCCTAAAGCTTAAGCAACCTGAAAGCCTTTCCAAATGTAAGTGGACCTTGTCAGTTATCCTAATTTTGCATATCATAAATGTCCCAGTCCAGAAACCTGAGTATCAGCTTAAATACTTTTCCTTAGTTACCATCAAATTATAAGATTCATTAAATTGTTCTCTGACTTAATTTTTCTCGTAGATCTCTTCCTTCTTTTCCATTGCTACCAACTCAGGCCTTCACTGTACACCGAGGGCAAGACTTTTTTTTGGTTTTGTTTTGTTTGGTTTTTGGTTTTGTTAATCCTCACCTGAGGATATTTTTCCATTGATTTTTTTAAAATATATTTTTATTGATTCCAAAGAGGAAGGGAAAGGAGTAGATAGAAACATCAGTGATGAGAGAGAATCATTGATCGGCTGCCTCCTCCATACCCCCCTACTGAGGATGAGCCCTCAACCCAGGCATGTGCCCTTGACTGGAATCAAACCTGGGACCCTTCAGTCCGCAGACCGACACTCTATCCACTGAGTATCCACTAGGGCTCCATTGATTTTTAGAGAGAGTGGAAAGGAGGGAGGGTGAGAGAGAGAGAGAAAGACATCAATTGGTTGCCTCCCCAAGACATCCCTACTGGGACTGGGGAACAAACCTGCAACCCAGGGAAATACCCTTGACCAGGAATAAAACTATTCGACCCTTCAGTGCTCTACCACTGAGTGACACAAGCCAGGGCAGGCCAAGGTTTTTAACACTGGATTCATAAAACCCCCAAGGGAGCCAGGATAAAAATCAGGGTTGGTGAACTTGGATAGGAAAATAATTACACATCTTACTTTTATTAGTCTCTAACTCAGTGATTTTCAACAGGGGTTCTGGGATGAAGAGTGATCCCAAATGTAAGCCAGCAAAATCTTATTCAGTTTTTCTTGACCAGATCCATGTTGGAAAGTTAGAGTGAAGTTCCTCGCTTTTCTAATAAGTTAAAAGTAATTTATTTTGTATAGTGCTGTACAATTAAGAAAATACTTTATCGTGATTATTTTCCTAACAACTACATGAAGTAGGTCATTTTCATTCTCTTTTATACTTGGCCTGGTGCACGAATTCATGCACCAGTGGGGTCCCTCAGCCTGGCCTGCGAAATCAGGCTGAAACCGGCTCTCCGACATTCCCCAAGGGGTCCTGGGTTGTGAGAGGGCGCAGGCCAGGCCAAGGGACCCCACCGGTGTACGATCGTGGCCAGGGAGAGACACGGGATGTTGGCCAGCCAGGTAGGGACTGCGAGAGGGCTCCAGGGCATGTCTAGCCCTTCTCGCTCAGTCCCGATTGGCCGGACCCCAGCAGCAAGCTAACCTACCAGTCAGGGTGTCTGCCCCCTGGTGGTCAGTGCACGTCATAGCGACCGGTTGACTGTCTGCCCCCTGGTGGTCAGTGCTCATCATAGCAAGCGGTTGAGCGGCCTTAGCATATCATTAGCATATTACACTTTGAATGGTTGAATGGCTGACTGGTTGACTGGACACTTAGCATATTAGGCTTTTATTATATAGGATACTGAAAATGTAAATGTGTCTCTCCACTAGACTGTTTGTTCCTTGGGGACAAGTACTGTATGTTATTTCTGTATTCCAGAAATTCCTTGATCTTCATGATGTAGCTAAGCAAACGTAATGCCCTCTTATTTGTGAATATGATACTTAACACCTCTCTCATTTCTGGCATGAGTTAAGTCACTTGTTATTTGACCTATTTCTGTTAGCCAGGTCAGAATAAGCATCAGAGTGGGCATCTGACTTTCAGACATCTCTCTTGGATCCCGATTCCCACCCATGCAGTGATAAACCTGTGTAGTCCTTCCCCCCACAACATTTATATGTCAGGCACTGTGCTGATCCCTGAGAGTACAGCCCTGCCCATCATCCCTCTGAAATGTGCCTTCCAAATTATGATGTAATAGAAAGAGTTCTGGAATGAGAATCAGAAGATGGAGTTCTGCCCTAGCTGGTTTGGCTCAGCAGATAGAGTGTCGGCCTGCGGACTAAAGGGTCCTGGGTTCGATTGCGGTCAAGGGCACATGCCCAGGTTGCAGGCTTGATCCCCAGTAGGGGGTGTGCAGGAGGCAGCCAATCAATGATTCTCTCTCATCATTGATGTTTCTATCCATCTCTCCTCTCCCTTTTCTGAAATAATAAAAATATATGTTAAGAAATTTTTTTAAAAAAGAAGATGGAGTTCTGGCTATAGCTGAGCCATTAACTTGGTTGCTTTGGGCAAAGCCATTTCTCTTTTCCTGAACTGTAAAATGTGATCATCATACAAGATCATTGCTAAGATTGTCTTCAGAGTACAGCAGAACCTAGAAGTCATGCCTCTCAGAATTGCAATTGGTCCTCTCTGCTGATATCTCTCAGAATTTTCCTGAGCAGATGTTGCTGTCTTCTGCTGGTATGCACTACAAGCAGACAAGGTAGTTTCTCTCTTCCAACCCTGGCAACCATCTATAGACAAAGAGCAGTGGAAATCTTTAGACCTTTAATAAGGGCCTTGGGCCTACTCTGCAATCTGGGAGCTCTCATTCTGGTAAGGGAAGCACAGACACAAAGATCATAATAGACTACTGTGGGAACTGCCAGTATAGAGGCAGGTTATCTTTCCCTAGCTGTGAAGATTTATGACATTTCATTAAAAGGAATTGGTTGAGTAGCTTGAAATCTCTAAGGAACTTGGGGGGAGGTATGAAAGCTATGTCAGGGAGAGTCCAGTTATAGGAAACTTACTCCAGACATTTTAGACAATAAGTGTACAATATAGAATTTTAAGGTACTTCAAGTCATTGGAATAGCTAGAGGAGTGGGTTTTAGGCAAAGCTTAACCACTAGATCTTTTAAGTTCAGAATAGTATGCCAAAACTCATCATCACTATTACCACAGGGACTCTGAGCACCCAGCAACCAAACCCTGGAACAGAAAATTCAATGTCACCCTTGCTAATAGGAAAAGCAGAAGGAAAAGAAAGATGTCTTCTGCCTCATATCTGCCTTCCAAATCTGTTGTAATAGTGTCTAATTGCAAGAAGCCAATTTTCATCCATACTCTAGCTGCAAAAGAGTCTGGAAAATGTAGTTGTTCCCCTTTCAGTCTTTACAGTAAAGGAATACAATACAGTAAAAGTAGGTGGGGGTGGATGCTGACTGAGCATGTCAGTCCATATAAATACTGTTCAGTTTCACTAAAATAAAACCTTTAAGAAGATAACTCACTAGATAAAGGTACTATTGTGCCATTCTATGCATTTTCTATTTTTAATGATGGGTATTATATTAGTGATTTTCATTAACTGTTTTTTGCTTATTACCATTTTATTAGAATCTTCTTTCCTGCTCTTTCAAGAATATGCTTGAAAACTGGTTTTGTCATGGTGTAAGCCAGTGGTTTTTGTTTTACTTTGTTCCCCATATAGTTCTCCTCTGTATCTTTAGTGACTTTCTGATTCTAAAGCTTTTCTCCCTCCAGGTTCAGCCTTTCTCCAGGTTCTGCTTTGTTGGCAACCCTTACACATGCCTCAGCTCCCTCCTGCCTCGCAGGCACCACCAGATTTCACTTCCAGGGCTAGCATTCCTCTTCCTTCTTGTCAGTTCTCTTTCCCCAGGCCTCCTTACAAAATCTCCACTCCCTTTCTCTCCTTATCACCCATTTTCTTTCTTTATTACTTATCTCCTGTAAGACAGTCTAAAAGTAATGCCATCTGGTCTGGTTGTGTGCTCCGAGGTGTTAGAAGTTATGAGATTAAATAACATAATATATCAATTTTTTACCAGGAGTTGGGGGGAAAATTGTTTTTAGTTTAAACAAATCTACACTAATAAAAGAGAAACATGGTAATTAGCGTACGACCGCTACCCTTCCCATTGGCTAATCAGCGTATCCTTATGCAAATTAACTGTCAGCCAAGATGGCGGCCGGCAGCCATGCACTGAAGCGAGCAGGGAGGCTTGCTTGCTCCAGTGACTGTGGACTCCAACATCCCCCGCCTGACTTGCCGGCTTCTCAACTGCAACTCTAAGCAACTATGTACTATGTTGCAAATAAGAAGCTAAACAAAACCCCAGAAACCGGTTTTCAGCCAGCCGGGTTCAGCCAGCCGGCCGCAACATTGTATTGATGTTTTCAGCAGCGAGGCCTCAGAGCTAAAGCTGGCCCAGAATAAAAAAAAGAAAAAGAAAAAAAAGGAGCGGTTGGGAGCTTCAGTCACCCGCTTTAGGAAAACAGCCCTCAGCCCCTCACCCAGACTGGCCAGGCACCCCAGTGGGGACCCCCACCCTGATCCAGGACACCCTGCAGGGCAAACCAGCCAGCCCCTACCCATGCACCAGGCCTCTATCCTTTATAGTAAAAGGGTAATATGCCTCCCAGCACCGGGATCAGCAGAGCAGCGAGGCTCTCGGCACCGGGATCAGCGTGACAGGGGGCAGCGCCCAAACCCCCTGATCAGCCCTGCTCTGTGCCTGATAGGGGGGAGCTCCCCAATCCCCTGATCGCCCTGCGGCTCTGTGTTTGACAGGGTGCAGCGCACCAACCCCCTGATCGGCCCTGCTCTGTGTGTGACAGGGTAGAGCCATAACCTCTCCATCGGCCCTGCCTTGAGTGTGACAGGGGGCGGTGCCCCAACCCCCCAATCGGCCCTACCCTGAGCATGACTGAGGATGGCATCGCAACCTCCCAATCCGCCCTGCTCTGTGCATGACAGGGAGTGGCGCCCCAACTCCCCAATCGGCCCTGCTCTGAGCCTGACCAGGGGCTGCACTTAGGGATTGGGCCTGCCCTCTGCCACCTGGGAGCAGGCCTAAGCCAGCAGGTCGTTATCTCCCGAGGGGTCCCAGACTGCGAGAGGGCACAGGCCGGGCTGGGGGACCCCCCTCCCCTCCGAGTGCACAAATTTTTGTGCACCGGGCCTCTAGTCCTATATAATAAAAGTGTAATATGCAAATCGACCGAACTGCAGAACGACGGGTTGCTATGATGCGTACTGACTCCCCACTGGGGGAGCGCCGCTTAGCCAGAAGCCGGGCTCATGGCTGGCAAATCCAGCAGCAGTGGTGGGAGCCTCTCACATCTCCAAGGCAGTGCTAAGGAGCAGCAAGCCGGGCTCACGGCTGGCAAGCACAGTGGTGGTGGCAGGAGCCTCTCCTGCCTCCTCTGCAGGCGGGCAGTAAGGAGCGAGGGGTCCCGGAATGCGAGAGGGATGTCTGACTGCCAGCTTAGACCTGATCCCCCCAGCCGGGCACAGGCCGGACTGAGGGACACACACACACCACCCCTCCCCACCCCCAGTGCACGAATCTCATGCACCAGGCCTCTAGTAGAGCTGTATTATGGAAGATAACATAAAAGCCTCATGGATTTTTAGGTTAAGTACAAGCCTCCTAGTAGATATGCTTATTGTTGCTCTTTAAAGGCAACAGAAACCCCAATACTTTAAAGAGTTTAGTGTTTACTTTTCTCTGGATTATTATTACTTTGGTAGAAAAGTTTGAAAAGAATTGGTCTACTCTGATGGAAATACTTTTGGTTGAGGAAAATACATCAAAGTAAAGTGGCAGGTACTTCTCTTTCCCTAAAAGAAAGCTGAAGTTGGAGAAATCTAACTGAGGGTATAAAGTTCAGTGATTCTGCCTAGAGAGTTGAGAGGCTTCTGAGAGTAGATGGTGGTTGAGCCCTTTTAATGGCTACTTATTAAATGTTACACTGCTGATGGAGGAGAGTAAAATCAGCAATTCCTGACCATGGCTTGTTCATCAGTTTGCTTTCTGTCACAGGATAGCCTGAGGTCTTTGGAAGAGTAGTCACTGAAAGGAGCAGCCAGATAGAGAAGGAGCAGGGTGGTGCCTCAAAGATTAACTTCACCTATAAGGTGAAGTGAGAGTATGCATTTGGGGAAACCTTGAGCGAGACAGAAGACAAATTGCTTAGAATCCACATATAGAATTTGTACCTCTGGATCACATAAATAATGTTTAAAACATACTTATTTTCTCACTCTTTTTCTCTTTTCTTCCCTTCTACATTTGTAATCCTGAGATTCATAGCGTTTTAGAGCTAAGAGGGAGCTTATGTAGTACATAGAGTCTACATGGTCACTCGTATTTAGCACTGTCAAAAAGAACTTTGTACTTTAATTGAAATGTTCTATATCTTTACTGCCCAGTATGGTAACCACTAACTACATGTGGCTATTGAGCACTTGAAGTATGGCTAGAGCTACTGAGGAATTAAATTTTTAATATTATTTAATTTTCGTTAATTTAAAGTTGGACAGCTCAGTTAGACTATCTAGTATCATTAGCCATCTTCATTTTGCATTTGTTTTAAAAGAAAACAAATGACTGAGTCTCTTATGTTGGAAACCTAAAAATTTCCAGCATAGTACTCAGTGTTTTATATTCGTCAACTCTGTAGTGGAGGCATTATATTGATGTCTGGGAGCTTGGACTCTAGAGCCAGAATGCTTGAGTTCTCCTGTATAATAAGTGTGTGGCCACTTAATAAATGTTTAATCTCCTGTACCCCAGTTTTTTCATCTGTTTAATGGGAATAATAATAATAATACCTACCTCAGAGGGTTGTTGTAAAGATTAAAGGAGTTAATACATATACATGTATTAGAACAGTACCTGGCACATAAGTGATATACTATACGTGTTACCTACTATTATTTATTTTTAACGTCTTAGGAGATGTATCATATGCCCTATTTGAGGAAGCTGTGGCCTAGATAGGCCTTTGCTCAAGGTCACACAGAATATATATGACAAAGCTAATAATTGATCACCTGACGCTTAAGTTTATGACTTTTTGCAGTTCTATCTTTTGCCTCTCAATCACATATTTTCCATCATTCCATAAAGTACAAGGAGATGGGAGAAGTCATTTTTTGTCTGGGAATATTCATGAACTAAGCCTTGATAGGACAGTTTTAGTAGCAGAAAGGACACTGAAAACATTTCGGATACAGGGAATAGCTCAAGCAAAGACCCAAAGGTAGGAGATGGCTGGAATGGTCCTGCTCTTGTGCCTGTATAATGGGATGCTTCCAACAAATTCTTTCTGGTACCCTAAAGTACAGTCACTCCATTCTCTTTTATTTCAGGGAGCCCCTTGACAGAGCGGAAGGTATCAATACCCAGTTGTTGTGTATCCTTTGCAACAGCTGATGAGCCATCTCCTGTCTACACCCCAGTGGTTAAAAACACAGATTCCCCCATCTGGAATTTTCAACAGCAATCAAGGTTTGTATTTTATAATGTTCCATTAGCCTCTAGAATCTGGTTTTGTTCCAGGGGACAAACTCAGAGCAAGGAATATAACAAACACAGTAATAGTTTGCAGACCTGGGAAATGATTTTCTTATCAAGCAATTATTTAATCCTAATGCTTTTAAATTCACAGCAAAAGGTGACGGGATTAAGAAGTACAAATTGGTAGTTATAAAATAGTCATGGGGTATAAAGTACAGCATAGGGAGTATAGTCAATAATCTACACTAATAAAAGAGAAACATGAAAATTGGTGTCACTCCGCTACCCTTCCCATTGGCTAATCAGGGCGATATGCAAATTAACTGCCAGCCAAGATGGCGGCCGGCAGCCAGGCAGCTTGAAGCGAACAGGAGGCTTGCTTGCTTCAGTGACGGAGGACTCCACCGTCCCCCGCCTGCCGCTGCCAGCCTCTGAGCTTGCAGTTTGAAACATTGTTACAAATATAGAAGCTAAACAAAACCCCAGAAACCTGCTTTCAGCCAGCCGGGATCTCAGAGCTGGAGTTGAAACAGTGTTTCGATTATAGAACCCAAACAAACCAGATACCTGCTTTCAGCAGCCGAGGCCTAAGAGCTGGAGCCAAGCCTCAGAGCTAAAGCTGGCCCAGAATAAAAAAAAAAGAAAAAAAGGA
>NW_005359225.1:3285400-3288705 GCF_000412655.1 Myotis brandtii
TGACAGGGGGTGGCGCCGCAACCTCCCCATCGACCCTGCCTTGAGTGTGACAGGGGGCGGTGCCCCAACCCCCCAATCGGCCCTACCCTGAGCATGACTGAGGGTGGCATCGCAACCTCCTGATCCGCCCTGTTCTGTGCATGACAGGGAGTGGCGCCCCAACTCCCCAATCAGCCCTGCTCTGAGCCCGGCAAGGGGCTGCACCTAGGGATTGGGCCTGCCCTCTGCCACCCGGGAGCAGGCCTAAACCAACAGGTCGGGATGTGCTGAGGGACCCCAGACTACGAGAGGGCACAGGCTGGGCTAAGGGACGCCCCCTCCCCTCCGAGTGCACAAATTTTTGTGCACCGGGCCTCTAGTACTGTAATAATTATGTATGGTATCAGGTGGGTACTTGAAATATCAAGGGATCACTTTGTAAAGTATTGATTTTCTAATCACTATGCTGTGTACCTGAAACTAATACAAAATAATATTGAATGTAAACTACAATTGAAAAATAAAAGAAAAAAATAGGGAAAAATAAATTCATAGCTAGCAGTGGTTTAAAAGTTTGATGTGTTTTTTATTCAGTGAGGATTGTAATTATCTTTAACTCCCAGTACCTAGAACAAAACAGGGCATTTCAGATAATTAAAATAAATTTAAAAATTACACAGAGTGGCATATGCTGCTCTCAGCTCTATATTCTTAGAAGGTGATAGCTAAACGTTCAGGGAAGACTTCTTAAACAAGATATCTCAGCTAAGTTCGGAGGAATGTATATGTTATCTAGATGAAGAAGGCCAAGAGAACAAATCTCAGAAAAGACTGAGGATTGTACATACTTGGAAAAGATTTCTGGTGCAGTGGGAAGAGGCTAGGCTTTGGAACTAGAGAGAGGTGGCCTCCAGTCCCATCTCTGTCACTTACTAACTATGTGATCAAGTTACATAACATCTCTGAACCTTTGATTCCTCATCTGTCAAATGGGATAAATCACAGGGTTATTGTGAGGTCCAAATTAGATGACATTTAGGAAAGTTACATCATGGTACATATGAGGTACACAACAGATCTTGTGGAGGGCTCAAAAAATTGGAGGCTGAGTTATGTCAATCATATTACAGTTGTACTGACTGTGGCACAGGGAGGTTACATAATCTGTAGGCAAGATAAGAAGAAAAATGAATAATGATACATTTTTTTATTCCTTTATCACAAAATTGTTTCATTTGATCCTCCTAGCAACCTATAGGTAGATGTTATTATCCCATTTAACAGATTTATTATCCCAAAGTAAGCCAGACTCAGGATCACTCAGGTGACAGTAGTAGAACTAGAATTCAAAGGTAAGAATTTTGACCCCCAGCTAGAATTCAAAACTCTGACATAATATTCGTTTCACTTTAGCACAAGTGTCTCATTCAATTCCCCAGTGGTCTCTGGGTGAAAAAATTAAATCTCTTGATTTACCTTGGTTCTCCCATCTTGCTCACCTGAAGCAGTGATACCTGGTTTAGAACTTTCCAAATCTGTGTAATTTAAAACTGTGTAATTCATGTCATATAAAACATTAAAGAATTCCACATCAGCTTCTTTACCTGGTATGAAAGTTGGGCATCTTCCTATTTTGGTGCCTTACCTCTGCACAGAGTGGCTTTGGAGTCAGGCAAACTAGGGTTCAAATCCCAGCTCTGCCACTTGCTGACTTTTATGTCACCTTGAACAAATCACTCAACTCTCTGAGCCCAGCTTCATCATCTATAAAATAGGGATAATAATGCCCTTGTCATAGGTTTTTGTGCAGATTACATGTACATAAAACACTTGATGCTATGCCTGGCCCAAAAATGGCACTCAATAAATGTTCTTTTCCCCCCCTCTTTTTTCCTTCTCACCATTCCCCCACTCCCATGGCACAGGAAGTATTCTTACCTGCTGCAACAAAACTGTTCGTTACCTGTTGAGGGGCTCCCTTTCCACACTCCCTCCCTTGTCTTGAAAAACAGAGTGAGTGTGAGGGGGAAGCTGCTGTATCAGGGGAACCTGTTTTCAAGTCTTGGCAAGTTACTTCATCTCTCTGACTTTCCATCTCCTCCTTTTAACTGTGAAAATAAAAATATATCCTAGAAGATGACATTGAAGGTAAAATGAAAGTGCATTGCAAACTACAAGATATTCTTCAAACCTACACAGTTCATTTATTGTGGTTGTTTTTCTTATTAGGCTATCAAAAGAGCTTCTTTTGGACCCACAACAAACTCTGGTCTTCAAAGTTTGGCATAAAGGAGGTATGAACTCTATTCTATCAACTCTGGTTGTGAAAATGAGCTCACACACAATTGGCAGTTTGCTAGTCCTTTTCTTTTTTTAACCAAGTGAAACAGTAGAACTGGTGGTGGTGAGTACCTACAAATGTGTTAGAAGTGAATCCCACAGAATGCCCTGGAATTTAAATCCTTACAAAGCAGATAATGTTGTTTGACCACATGCTTAGTGCAGAAATCCAAGTACATCTGAGTCTTTCCAATTGTATCTTAACTATCATAATATACAGCGTGCCATACACAAGTGATAACTACTCCTTGTGGATGATGTTGTTATGCTTCCTGTTAACTCTGGATTATTAATGAAGGCACTAGCATTTTCAGGCAGTAGAATCAGACAGCTTGCCCTTCCTTGTTTTAAGAACCTTCCCAGGACAGAGGTGCTGACATCATGGTCCTTGAATCTAGTTTTATTCAGCTAGCATTTATTAGGAAGCATAATACAACAGAGTTAAGAGCACAGACTCTGAAGCCACACTCTTTAAATTTAAGTACCAGTTCTGCCCTTACAAAGTAGTATGACCTTGGGTGAATAACAACTTCTCTATGCTTCAAGTTTCCTAAAATAAAGATGATAATAGTACATACCTCATAGCTTTTTGGGAGTATTAAATGAATGCTTGATACTTAGTAAATACTATCACAGTTTTTATTACTAAATAGCAATGTGCTAAGAGCACAAATGTTTCTGATCCTGCAAGGTAAAAATATAATTTGTTCAATTTTATAGATGTGAAAGCCCAAGGAAGTTTAATGGCTTAACTAAGGTTATATATCTACTAGAGATCTGGTGCATGAAATTCGTGCATGGTAGGGGGGTCCCCTCAGCCCAGCCTGCACACTCTCCAATCCGGAACCCCTCAGGGGATGTCCGACTGCTGGATCCCGGGGATCGGGCCTAAATCGGCAGTCGGACATGCCTCTCACAATCCAGGACTGCTGGCTCCTAACTGCTCACCTGCCTGCCTGCCTGATTGCCCCTAACTGCCCCCCCCC
>NW_005359225.1:3289264-3351973 GCF_000412655.1 Myotis brandtii
ACCCCTAACTGCCTCTGCCTGCTGGCCTGATTGCCCCTAACTACCCTCCTTGTCGGCCTGGGCACCCCTAACTGCCCCCCCCTGCTGGTCACCCCCAACTGCCGCCCTTCCAGCCTGGTCATCCCCAACTGTCCCCCCTTCCCATCAGCCTGGTCACCCCCAACTGCCCCCCTGCTGGCCTGGTCGCCCCTAACTGCCGCCCCTCCTGTCAGCCTGGTCGCCCCTAACTGCCCCCCTGCCGGGCTGGTCACCCCTAACTTCCCCCCTCCCGCCGGCCTGGTCGCCCCACGCAGCCTGCTGTTCAGTCGTTTGGTCGTCCCTCACTAAACCTCCTGCCGGCTTGGTCGCCCCACACAGCCTGCTGTTCAATTGTTTGGTCGTCCCTTACTAACACCCTGCCAGCCTTGTCACCCCATGCAGCCTGCTGTTCAGTCGTTACTGTGATGGAGTACTGGACAATTTGCATATTCCTCTATTATTAGTATAGATTAATTGATGGAGCCAGGATTTGAACCCAATTTTGACTAGCTATATACCCTTCACCATTTGTATTTCACCATGCTAATAAGATTGGATGACTCAAAAATGAGGTGGTGAGGACATCCAACTATCTCACAATTCCTATACTTAGAACATTTTGTCTCACTAAATGCCGGGGTGTTATCTGCATCTACTAGGGTTCAGGAATATGGAGAAGGGGCTGTGAGTAAATTAATAAAGCGACTAGACATGAAATATAAATTTGGAAGGCATTTTTCGGGGGAGCCATAGAAGGCTTAACTTTAGTAACTAAGTTCTCCCCGAGTCTCTGGACCCCTAGCTTTTTATTAACACATTTTGCCCTATAGCAAAGCAGATATACATATCAAAGGTAAGGTTTGGTAAACAGTAAAGTATTTTTAGGTTGGGGGAACTGCCCTCAGCTGTCAGGCAGCAGGCAATAATATATGCAGATCTTCAGGTTTGGGAAATGCTTTCAGCTATTCCAGCAGCAGGTAGTATGATTCAGCCCCGCTGAAGCCTTAAGTTCCATCAACCTTTTGATGAACTTCTTGCATTTATTATGACATGCTGGAATTAGCCTCCAGCAACTAAATCCCTCCTGTAAAACTAGTTGCTGTAAGATTCCTGCTAGGGCCTGGTTTTCAAACTTTTGGTTGATTTGAGTCATCCACAGCATCACAGTTTTTGTTTGCTAGTGGTAAGTTTTTAGAGCTAACCCCAAAGCCTAATAAAGACCTGAAAAATAGAGTATAAAGGAAATCAGCTTACCTGTCTCTTGCTGTCCTCCTGTTTGGAAGTGATGCTGTGGGTCTGGTTTAAATGGTTCCTCCCATGCTGCTTCCTCAGATTCACTTATGTCCCCACACCTCATAAATACAGCAGGAGCTGATCATAAATAGGTTTTCTCTGAATCAACACTAGGAATTCCTGCTTCGTTTAGTTAGGCTCTACACTCCTGTCTTGCTTTCTATTCCTCTCCTCTCTCTGACGTATTCCAGAGATTGTAAAGCAGACCAAGGCTCACCTTATTAATTCAATACTTATTTATCAGGATAAAAAGAATAAGCCTCTGGTCTTATATAGACCTGGATTCAAATCTTGGCTCTGCTGTTTACAAACTGTGTGGCCAAGAAAGGGATCTTCTCAGTCATTAAGGGCAGCCCCCTTAGGAGCCAGAGCCTAAGCTCATTTTGCACACTGTACTAGTTTTCTAGGGGATTATTTGTCTTTTGTGATTTTTAAATTAAATATGTTATCAAAAATTTTGAAAATACAGATAAGCATAGTGAGAAAATGCAAATAAATCCCTCAAAATTCCAGGGGTGATGGTCTTTCAAATGCTTTCTTTCAAGACCCAGTCCCTTGAGGAAAATCACTAAGACACAATAACCAAGGGACAAGAACAAGTTTCTTATATTTAAGAGTGCTCTCCAGTTGTCTGTATCAAGAGGACACATCTCAACCCTGCCAGCTTTTCCCTGCCATACCAAAAGGGAATCTATAATAATTAAAGCGTAATATGCTACTTAGACTGGATGTCCTTCCAGACGAAGCTGGGGCTGCAAGGGAAGCCCGGGTCCCGGGTGCCTGCCAGCAGCTGGAGGGAGGGAAGCCCAGGTCCCAGGTGCCTGCAGGTGGCCACAGGGAAGCCCGGGTCCCGGGTGCCAGAGGGAAGCCTGGGTGCTGGAGGGAAGCCCGGGTCCCGGGTACCAGAGTGAAGCCGGTGCTGGCAGCCAGGGGAAGGAAGGCCTACTTTTGCACAAATTTCATGCATCAGGCCTCTAGTTTATATATATATAATAATAGAGAAACATGGTAATTAACTGTAACTCCAGAGTGAAGGTGCTGGCAGCCAGGGGAAGGAAGGCCTACTTTTGCACAAATTTCATGCATCAGGCCTCTAGTTTATATATATATAATAATAATAAAACATGGTAATCAGGCAGCTGCGAACAGGAGGCTTGCTTGTTCCAGTGATGGAGGAAGCCAAGGTTCCCTGCCTGCCTTGCCGGCCTCTGAGCTGCTCTCTTCTAAACAATGTTGCAATTATAGAAGCAAAAAAAACCCCAGATACCTGCTTTCAGCCGTCAGAGCTGGAGCGAGCAGGACCGAAACAATGTTGCAATTATAGAACCCAAACAAACCAGATACCTGCTTTCAGCAGCCGAGGCCTCAAGCTGGAGCCGGCCTCAGAGCTAAAGCCAGCTCTCAGCTCTAGTGACAGCCATAGAAGGTAAATAAATCCCAGAATAAAAGAAAAAAAGAAAAAAAGGAGAGAGGAACAAAAGTTTTTTTATTTTAAGGATGTCCAATTTATTGACTTTTCCTTTTATGAATCATGCTTTTGGTGTCAAGTCTAAGAACTCTTTGCCTAGCCCTGGATTCTGAAGATTTTTTTTTCTTTTTTCCCTTCTAAAAGTTACATAGCTTAAAATTTTACATTTAAATCTACGATCCATTTGAGTTAATTTTTGTATAAAGTGTGGGAGTTAGGTCATGGTTTTTTTGTTTGTTTGTTTGTTTGTTTTTGCCTATGAATGTCTAATTGCTTTAACACCTTTTTCCATTCAGTTGCTTTTGCACCTTTGTTAAAAATCCATTGGCATACTTATGTAGGTCTGTTTCTGAGTTCTCTTTTCTGTTTTATTGAGCTGTGTCCATTCTAAGCCAATATCAAGCCTTGATTACTATAGTTATACATAACTCTTAAAATTAGTAGACTGATCATCTCACTTTATTCTTCTTTTTCAAAATTATTTTAGCAGTTCTTGGCCACTTCCCTTTCTATAGTAATTATAGAATATCATATATTTACAAAAATATTTGCTGGAATTTGGGAAAGAATAGATGTCTTTACTATGTTGAATCTTCTGATCAGGAAACATAGTAGTCCTCTGTATTTTTTTCATCAGTATTGTGTAGTTTTTAGCATGTAATTCCTGTACTATTTCTGAGATTTATACCTAAGCACTTAATTTTTTAAAATTGGAAATGGTATTGGCTTTTTAATTTCAGTGTCCACGTGTTCATTGCTTGGACATAGATATACAATTCTTTTTTGTATATTTAGTTTGTATCCTGCAACTTTGTAGATCTCATTCATTAATTCTAGGAGTTTTTTGGTAAAATCCTTGGTATTTCCTATGTAGACATTATGCCATCTGCAAATTAGTGATGGTTTAATCTCTTCCTTTTCAAGCTTTATGTCTTTTATTGTTTTCTTGCTTATTGCACTGGCTAGTGCTAGCATTACATTGCTAGAATGAGAGCAGTGAGAGCAAACGTCCTTGCTTCCTGTTCTTGATCTTGGTGGGGGTAAAGCATCCCATCTTTTGTCATTAAATATAATGTTAGCTGTAGGCTTTTGGTAGATGCTCCTTATCAAGTTGAGGAGATTCCCCTCTATTTCTGTATTTCTGAGAGCTTTTTTAATGTTGAATGGGTGTTGAATTTTATCAAATCTTTTTTTTTGTATCAGTTGATATGATCATATGTGATTTTTCTTTTTTAGCCTATTAATGTGGTGGATTATTTGATTAATTTTCAAATAGTGAATCCGTCTTCAATCCCTGGAATAAGCCTAAGTGGAATAAACACTACTTGGTCATGTGTATAATTATCTATATATATAAAAGCCTAAGCGACCGTTCTGTTCGACCAGTAGCTATGACACGCACCGACCACCAGGGGCAGACGCTCAATGCACAGGCATGGAAACATGGAACAGACTGATGAATCTCAGAAGGAAGGGGAGGGCAGGAAGAGATTAACTGAAGATCTTATATGCATACTAGAGGCCCAGTGCACAGATTCTTGCACCGGTGGGGTCTCTCTGCCTGGCCAGTGGGGATTGGGCCGAAACCGGCTCTCCGACATCCCCAAGGGGTTGCAGATTGAGAGAGTGTGCAGGCCAGGCCGAGGGACCCTACCGGTAGACAAAATGCACCAGGCCTCTAGTTAATCCATAATAGTGAAAGCAGGCTGTGGTTGTCAGTCTCATCCTCATTATCTGTCTCTTCTTTGGAACCACTAAACCTCCCAGTCCCCTAAATCAGTTTCTCTGTGTGCAACCTCTAATCTCAGTGGCAAGACATGCCTAGCCACACTGCTCTTCTCTTTCTCCCACAGATGAGGAAAGGGTGATTGGCTTTGCCTCGGTGGACCTCTCCCCGCTTCTCTCTGGCTTCCAGTTTGTCTGCGGCTGGTACAACATCACAGACTTCAGTGGAGAGTGCCAGGGGCAGGTAAAAGTTGCTGTCTCCCCTATGGAGAGTTTGATGCACTTCAAAGAAGAAAGGCAAGCAAGACGTGGGGTGGAGACCCCAGGATCACTGGTATGTATCCTACTTCACATCCTTAACCAAAAAGGGTTCTACTGAGTAAAACCTACAAGAAAATTCTTTATATGTATTTAGTACTTTCCAGCTTATAGAACACATTATATATTTGTGTTTTGTAATAACCTCATGAACTTTTAGAGGTGATAAAAATGTTCTGGAACTATATATCTCAGTTTTTAAATAAAATAAGATTAGTTGCAGTGTGAATTTGAAATCATATTGGTTGAATATTTTTAAAACTCTTAACATTAAAATCATTGGTCTATCGCCCGGCCTGTGTGGCTCAGTGGTTGAATGTCAACCTATGAATCAAGAGGTCACAGTTTGATTCCCGGTAAAAGCACATGCCTGGGTTGGGGGCTCTATCCCCAATGTGGGGCGTGCAGGAGGCAGCCAGTCAATGATTCTCTCTCATCATTGATGTTTTTGTCTGTCTCTCTCTCTCTCCCTTCCTCTCTGAAATCAATAAAAATATATTTTTTTAATCATTGGTCTACCTTTTAAAAAAATTCAAAGGGAGAGACTGGGAAGAAGGAATTGATGATAGTAAGTATAGACAACTCTTTCATGGAGTTTAACTATAAAGGAAATGAGAATTTTCAAACTGTCCCAGATAGGGGAGCTCTATCAACACAAAGGTTGTAGCATATGCATCTCTCTGTCATGGGTGCCTGGTTCAGGATCTGACAGAGTGGGCATCACCAAATAATGAATGAATGAATACGTGCATGCATGCATGAGAAAATGATGAGTTAAACAGTCTCTATATAATAAGGACTTTTTTTCACATCAACCCTGGTAGCTATCAGATAAGAAATATCACAGCCACATTATCCTCACATGTAAATGTAAAACGATGTCTAGCCAGGAGTTCACAGACTAGCTGGAGGAACAAGATCATAAATATGTATAGATAGAGCAACTAAAAGGCAACCTAATAGTATAGTCTGTAAAATGGGCATAACAGTATCTATCTCATAAGATTATTGTGAAGTTTAAATGAGAAAATGCATGTAAATTGCTTAGTTCAGTGCTCAACACATAGAAAATACTAAGTAAATTATATTTATAAGTATATAATATATTTTACAAATTTATTTATATTACTTTGTCCCAAAAGGATTTGTGATGACAAGTGTACCATTATTTTCATTGCTTCTACAGATCCCAATATACCGTCCCTTTTCCTTCCCTGTCTCTGATGTGTATGCTGCATTCCCCAGCTGCATTGCTAGACAGACTCCAGAACAACTTGTTCACACCTCTTCAAAAGAGCTTGGTTTCTCCTCCCCTGGGAGGTGAGTGATTTCTTGATGATGGAACGAAATGGAGTCAAAGTGTAGAAGTGTTCGAGCTGGCTTGTCATTTCTCTCTTTCCTTTATTAAAGGAAGAAACTAAAGACAGGGAAAGAGCTTTGTTGACCTTCTGTCACAATATCTGGGAACCTCAAGATCCTATGAAAACATTTTTATAATATAGGAACTAGAACTTTACTGCTGTCAAAAGGATAGCTTTAGCCCAGCTGGTATGGCTTAGTGGTTGAGTGTTGACCTATGAGCCAGGGGTCACAGTTCAATTCACGGTCAGGGCACAAGCCCAGGTTGCGGGCATGCAGAAGGCAGCTGATCAGTGATTCTCTCATCATTGATGTTTCTATCTCTCTCTCCCTCTCCCTTCCTCTCTGAAATCAATAAAAATATTTTTTAAAAAATAAAAGAATAGCTTCAGGCAAGAGATATGTTTCTGTATTCTTCGGAGGCCTGTGACCTTTGTCTTTAAAATCAGTTATCAGCTGTATGAGAAAGATATCATGATCTTTCTCCTCCCAAACCAATTTGCCAGGTTATTTTGTAAAAAGCAACTGGCTCGTCCTTTTCACCCAAGCCAACCATGGCTATGCATACGGATATCGGCCTAGAGCATATTTCATCCTGTCAAAGGGCAGGGTCTAAGAATAAGATTGCTTCTCCCCACCCCCACTCTCTTCCAGGCCCTGGTATCCTTCTGCCTCTACCAGTCTTTCCCATGAATATCTCTCTACCTCAGAGAGAAGATAGGGGATCTTCCCCTACAGCAGCCACTCCAACAGCAGCAATTACTGAGTAGACCTTTTATTCCAAGAAAGATACTTCAATACACCACTCAAAGGCCCACTACAGTGCTATGTAGCTTTCTGCCTGCTCACTACATGAGGAGAGCCTCTGTGCTCTGCATAAAGGGAGCCCATGTATCTGTCAAATCCTAGATCCCAGGTTTAGATCATTTCTGGTTTGTTTTGTTTTTTTCTTTATTGAATTTATTGGAGTGACATTGGTTAATAAAATTATATAGGTTTTAGATATATAGTTCTATAATATATCATAGGTATATTGTATTGTACACTCACCAGCTCAAGTCTGCTCTTATTATTTTATAGGTGTTATTTTGATCATAGCCATCCATGAGACATAAGGGTAGGATAAGGGTACTGTACAAGAACAGAAATACAGATCAGTGGTGAGGCCACTGTTTAATAATTGTAAAAGCTACAAGTTTAGTGGTTTGCTTTTTGTCCAGACAAAAATGTTTCTGTTCCCACTTCAAAGGGCTATATCAAAAAGTCAAATTCTAGCTAACCATCCAAGGCTAGCCATATTGTGGTATATTCATACAGTGGATTAAACTTAAAAAGAAAAAGAAAGGCAATGTTGGTTTACAACAAAATGAATCAAAATAGAAGTTAGACAAAAAATAATATGCTTTAAATTGAAGGTCAGATAAAGAGCTTCACAGATAAGGAAAAGCTAAAGGAGTTCATCACCACTAAACCAGTATTATACGAAATGCTGAAAGGTATCCTTTAAGAAGAGGAAGAAGAAAAAGGTAAAGATACAAATTGTGAACAACAAACATGCATCTATCAACAAGTGAATCTAAGAATCAAGTGAATAAATAATCTGATGTACAGAATGAACTGGTGATTATAATGAATCAGGGACATAGAAAGGGAATGGACTGACTATTCTTGGGGGGGAAAGGGGAATGGGAGATGCGGGAAGAGACTGGACAAAAATCGTGCACCTATGGATGAGGACAGTGGGTGGGGAGTGAGGGCGGAGGGTGGGGCGGGAACTGGGAGGAGGGGAGTTATGGGGGGGAAAAAAAGAGGAACAAATGTAATCTGAACAATAAAGATTTAATAAATAAATAAAATAATAAAAAATAATATGCTTTATATTATTTCATTTACATAAAATTCTAGAAAATACATTCTAATCTATAGTGATAGAAAGCAAATCACTATTGCCTAAAGACAAAGTAGGATGAATGGAGCTGAAAGGAAGGAGGAGTTACTAAGCATAGAAGGAAACTTTTAGGGGTAATGGATATATTTATTTCCTTGATGTGGTAATAAATTCCTTAAATATACATGTATCTCAAAACTCATTATATTCTATATTTTAAATATGTGGTTTATTATATACTGGCTATACCTTAGTAAAGCAGTGGTTCTTAAATATTTCCACTTCAAAACACCTTTATACTCTTAAAAATTATTGATGACCTCAAAGCAGTTTGTTTATATAGGTTATATCTATCATTTTTTACCATATTAGAAATTTAAACTGAGAAAATTTTAAAATATAATGTGCAAAATCAATTGTGTCTATATATTAGCAATGAGTAATCCAAAATGAAATTGAAAAAAACAATTTCATTTACAATAGCATAAAAAATGATAAAATACTTAATAAATTTAACCAAAAAATTACAAAACTTATTCTCTGAAAACTACAAAACATTGTTAAAAGAAATTAAAGGTCTAAATACATCAAAAAACATCCCATGTTCATGATTGGAAGACTAATATTGTCAAGATGGCAGTACTGCCCAAACTGACCTACAAATTCAATATGCATTGTCACAATTTCTGCTGGATTCCTTATGGAAATGGGCAAGCTAGTCCTAAAATTCACATGGAAATTCAAGGAACACAATAAACAAAATAGTCTTGAAAAAAACAAAGTTCCTGATTTCAGAACTTAATACAAATCTACAGTAAACAACACAGTGTGGTACTGGCATAAGAATAGAAATATAGACCAATGATCGCCAGCCAGGCCTAGGGACCCAACCCATGCACGAATTTCGTGCATCGGGCCTCTAGTTTTTTAAATAATAGTAAAAATAAAGAGATTATTGCTGGGGTCAAGTTCTTAAATGCCCTACTAAGGAATTTGAAATTTGTTTTATAGATATAAAAGAAGCCAAAACTAGAGAGGAATGATGATGATTAAATAGGTTAGTACATGTTAAATGCTTAAAGCATTGCTTGGCATGTAATAAGGACTCCGTAAATGTTCTCATTATTTCAGATCTGTGTTTTCAAAAAATCACTCAGGCTATAATATGGAAAACTTATTCAAGAGGAATGGGTAATACTGAAGGTAAGATTATTTAGGAGATTGTTGTAATCCAAGAAGTTGATGAAGCCAGAACTGTGGTAGTGGGATGGATTTGCAATACCATTTCAGGAAGGTGATTTGTTTATTGTCACACTAGGCGTTTTCTCATCGGATGGAAATTTATTTGCCCCCATTTATTCCTGACAGAAGTGGTGCTGCAAGAAGCCAGGCATCACGGCATGAAGAGCATGTGCAGAACATCCGCCGATTTCATGAATCCCTGCAGCAGGGAGAGGCATTCTCGCCAAGTGACGACAAACTGACCACACCTCCCTGGTCTTCCCATACTTCCATTCTGACTTCTCTGAGGTGAGGCCCTCTGCTGAGAAAAGACACAGGAAACTGTAGTGGAGCACAGGTGAATGGGCAATGTCAACCTGCAATACAGCTTTTCCATCAACTACCACCACTCTGGGAGGTTTAATAGGGGCTTTCATGCACATTAGTGTCAAATTGGACCCTGGAGTCTCGCAGGTTTCCTCATACGCAAACCTGTCTCAGCTCGGACCTTTTATTCCTTCACGAGGCTCTATTATTAATGCACTGTAAATACAGGAATTTTAGATTACTCACCAAACTTATAACTACCCTCATAGCTACACAACCTCTCATCTACTTTACAATTTACAAAGCCTCATTCTGTCCACCATCTTTAGCCTCACAACCACTGACTTCTTCCAGACCAGCATCTGTCCCGTAATGCTTCCCTCTTTCTTAGTTTAGTCAGCATTTGAGCCAAAGAAGCACTGTGAGAATTGAAGGGCCATTATAGATCATCTGGATCAGCCCTGAATTATCTAATAAGAAGTGTAGTGCAGTGAAAAGGACTTTATTATTATTTTTTTAATCCTCAACCGAGGATATTTTTCCATTGATTTTTTTATAATATATTTGTATTGATTTCAGAAAGGAAGGGAGAGGGAGAGAGAGATAGAAATATTAGTGATGAGAGAGAGTCATTGCCTTCTGCATGCCCACTACTAGGGATAGAGCCTGCAACTCGGGCATGTGCCCTTGACCGGAATCAAACCCGGAACCCTTCAGTCCACAGGCCGACGCTCTATCTACTGAGCCAAACCAGGTAGGGCCCCATGGATTTTTAGAGAGTAGAAGAGAGAGGGAAAGACAGACAGAAATACCAATCTGAGAGAAACACATCAATTGGTTGCCTCCTGCACGAGCCTCAACCAGGGCCCAGGCTGGGGAAGAGCCTGTAACCAAGGTACATGCCCTTGACCAGAATTGAACCCAAGACCCTTCGGTCCCCCAGTCGACGCTCTATCCACTAAGCCAAACCAGCTAGGGCCCAGATTCTCATTTTAGATTCTCAGCTGGAGACTGAGGCTATTTAAGTAAAACCATCCATAGTGTGACTATATTTATTAGTTCATTCACGTAACATATTTGAGAACCCACTGAAAAAAGAGAAAAAGGAGCTCTCCTTCAACCTAGAGCAGTTTCTCTCAACCTCAGCACTGTTGACATTCGGGCCAGATATTTTGCTGTGGGGCATATCCCATGATATTTAGCAGCATCCCTGGACTCTGTCCACTAGACACCAGTAGCACCCCTCTCCCAGTTGGGACAACCAAAAATGTCTCCACACTTTGCCAGATGTCGTCTTGGGATCAAAATCGCCAGGCTAAAAACCACGGTTCTAGAGCTTTAGTTCTCAAAATGTAGTGTGTGTCAGAATTGCATGAAAGGACTTGTTGAAACAGATTGCTGGGACCCATCCATACAATTCCTGATTCCATCGGGCGTGAGAATTTGCATTTCTTACAAGTTCTCAGGTGATGCTGGTGCTACCAGGGTGACTCTCTACCAAATAGAGAGGAATGGAGATAATCTTGCATTACTTCCTTGGGCTCACAAAGCCCTGAAAGAATATTTTCTTTGAGCAATCCTATGAGGCCTGCAGAGCAAGTATTAATAAACTTTTTTCACAGATGAGAAATTCTTAGCTTGATATTAGTAGGTTCTGAACCCAGAACCTCTGACAAGGCCAGTTGGGTTTGCATATTTTCTAAAGCTTCACTGTGTTTACATTTATTTGCATATTCCTGCTACAGGTATTTATCCATGTGGCATACACCCAGATATAGACACCTAAGTAAATCCACTGTGATTTGGTAGAGTCATGGCTTCTAGTGACAGAATAAGGATCAGCTTTGTCCCCTCATTTAGCTTGGATTTGACTCTAAGACATGCAGACTGTTCCTAACAAAAGGATAGAAAGACTTTTGGTTTACTTCACAGGTATTTAATATCTATGCTGTGCCAATTGTATCAGGCACATTGAGTATACTAGAGAAATGGAGAAGTTTGAGATATTATCTTCTATTACCAGATGCTCATGGCCTAGTTAGGGAAACTAAACTAACACATAATGAGAAAACTAAAGGAAAATCTAAGACAGCAAGTCAATGGAGATGCCAAGAGTGAAGGAGTTTAAGGGAGAGGTGGACCAATGATTTGGGGTGATGGACTTTGAAAGGGAGAAATGTGAGCACCTTAAAAGTTGAAAGGAATAAGGACAGAGCAGGGGGAGTAGCTTGAACTCAGGTTCCAGCATTCAGAGCTGTGAGACAGGAATGATCCCTGTCTATTATCATGGAAAAAGCACAAGACTTGGAGTCCCAAATTCTGAGTAGTTGCATACCACTCACCCTGAACAAATCATTTAAATTCTCTGATCCTCACATTTCTTATTTGTAAAACAGTAATTACTGATCTCATCTGGTTGGCTGAGAATTAAACAAGGTAATGTATTTGAAAGCATAAAATATTAAATCCTATGCAAATGAAGGTGGTAGTGGTTGGTGTGATTTCTCACTGGAGAATGGTAAGAATAAAAAGGGCCCGTCTTTCCATGCTGATAGCACTCTCGCACACATGGTGAACATTCCTAAAACCCACCAGACTTTCTGTAAGTCTCTTTCTCTCTTGAAAATATATTTTAAAAAATATATTTGTAAACATCACTTATTAAAATAGTGTTAACAGTAATTTTTTTTATATCCATTTAACATTGATTTAATTTTTGTCAAGCACTATGCTAGGTGTAATATATATAAAGGAATCAGCAGAGAGCTTATACTTCTTCAGAGGAAATCAATGTGAAACAAACAAGTGATGGGATTGAAGTGTATAGAACTGTGGAGCACAGAGGACCCTTAAACCAATTTAGAGGGTGGTCAGGGAAGGCTTGCTAGACCTTGAAGGATCAGGAATGGTTATGAGGTAGCAAAGGTCAGCGTTATCTAGAGGAAGGCCTTTTTCTGTCAGGTAGAGGGCGTGAGGACAGGAATGATGATCAGGAGTGTTTCCCACCAGGAAGTAGGGTTTTTGCTGTGCATCAGAAGAATTGCATAAGCCATACAGAAGCGGGAGAAAGTTGTCCCCAGTGGTGGGATTGTAGTCAGAGAAGTGAAGGATGAGTTGTTGGTAGATTGGAGAGAAAGAGAGCCCTAGTATTAATAGACCAAATGAGAGGTATTAAGGTCCTAGCTCATGCAGTAGAATGTCAGGGGAACATAAAAGATGCCTATAATTTCAGTGAAAGACCCTTTTGTCCTCTTCTCCCCTTCTTTTTTTTACAGGAGGAATCTGAGTGAGCTAGATCAGATTCAGAGGTACTTCAGCCAGAAGCTCACCAAGCCTTTACTTCCCCTCAGTCCTCAGACTCAGACGATCTTGCAGTGCCAACAGAGCCATGGGGACTCTTGTGGGCCAGAAGCCAGCAGCCTAGATCCTGAGAGCCAGTGCATCCTGGAGAAATCCAATAACCTGGTGTTGCAAGTCAGCTCCTTAATCACGGGTATGGCTCAGGCCCCTCTTGTTGAGAAGTTATGATCACTGGGTGGCTATTCAAAAAGCAGTTGAATGTCTATCCTCAGACAAGCTCCTATGACCAACAGAGACCAACAGTTTCATCATCTTACTTATTTATCATCTTCCTTTTGAAAGGAGAGGCATAGTAGCATGGCACAAGAACATGTGCAATGGAAAGAGCATTGGACTGAGAGGCAGGAGACCAGGGTGGGCTTGGTGGGTTTCTAGCTGAACTTACTATTTGACTCTGAGCGTATCCTTTCCCTTCTTAAGGTTTCCCCAACCAAAAAAAAAAAAAGAGGGGGCAGTTGGATTAGATGAGTTCTTCAGTAGCAGTTCTTGAACTTGTGCCACTCTATTTTCAGAAAAAGTCAACTACATACATATTTAAAATTCTGATTCTAAATATAAAAAGAGCCCAGAAGTCTGCATTTTTAGGAAGTACCCCAGATGCTTTTGGATGTTAGTAATCCACTCTTTGAAAATCCCTTAAAGTGGTAGTTCTCACTTTGGCTGCATATTAGAGTTACCAAGGGAGCTTTTAAAAACCCAGATGCCCAGCCCACCAGCATGGCTCAGTGGTTGAGAGTCGACCTATAAACCTGGAGGTAATGGTTCGATTCCCATTCAGGGCACGTGACTGGGTTGTGAGCTCAATCCCCAGTAAGGGGCATGCAGGAGGCAGCTGATCAGTAATTCTCTCTCATCATTGATGTTTCTCTCTCTCTCTCTCTTCCTCTCCCTTCCTTTCTGAAATCAATGAAAATATGTTTCTTTAAAAAAATCCAGATGCCCAGACTGCACCATACGTCAGTTGCATCAGTATCTCTGAGAGTGAGATGCGGCATCAGTATTTTTCATAATTCCCCAGATAATTCCACTGTGCAGCCCAGAGCGATCACTCCAGAGAAAGTATTTCCAAACTTGCCTGATATAAGAATCACCTGTGGTATTTATTTTGAAATACAGATTGCTGGGTCCTACTGAATCAGAATCCAGGGTTAAGCCCTAGAAACAGGTGTGCTGTGAGGATTATTAAGAAATCATTTAGATCAGCACCTGAATGCAACTCACTTGGTGTCATTTTTGCTCAAGGAAAATATGTAAATTGTACACACGGATGGATAAGTTTCATTTTCCTTCTATAAAGGGGAAAAAAAGCCACCAGAAATCTTATTCCTACTTTGTTTTTCTAGATATCTAACCTGTTGGTAGCCAGAAGTGTACTGTGTATTTGATTTCCTCTTGCTTGGAAATAATATTCCGTCAGCTATTTATTGAGCACTAACCATGCCAGGCACTATTGTTTTACTAGCTCCAGGAAGGTACAGTGGTGGACAAGACAGGCATTGTCTCTGCTTTCAGGCTCATTTGGGATAGAGGTGAGAGCAAATAGGGAATCCCTTTAAAGGGCTATATTAAAAGAGGAGAGAGAAAAGAACTGAAGGATTGAAGCTGGAGGGCCTTGAAGGCAAGCTTGAGAGTTTATCTTTCTCCTGGAAGAAAATGGGGAGTTTTAAGCAAGAGGATGGCAGGATGAGAATTAATTTTCACAAGGAAAGGATGAGTTTTGAAAGAGATGATGGGATCAGGGAAACCAGGTTCTGCCTCCATCGTATCTCAATACACTTTTAATGAAATAATTAGACAAGGAGGCAGCTGATCAGTAATTCTCTCTCATCATTGATGTTTCTCTCTCTCTCTCTCTTCCTCTCCCTTCCTTTCTGAAATCAATGAAAATATGTTTCTTTAAAAAAATCCAGATGCCCAGACTGCACCATACGTCAGTTGCATCAGTATCTCTGAGAGTGAGATGCGGCATCAGTATTTTTCATAATTCCCCAGATAATTCCACTGTGCAGCCCAGAGCGATCACTCCAGAGAAAGTATTTCCAAACTTGCCTGATATAAGAATCACCTGTGGTATTTATTTTGAAATACAGATTGCTGGGTCCTACTGAATCAGAATCCAGGGTTAAGCCCTAGAAACAGGTGTGCTGTGAGGATTATTAAGAAATCATTTAGATCAGCACCTGAATGCAACTCACTTGGTGTCATTTTTGCTCAAGGAAAATATGTAAATTGTACACACGGATGGATAAGTTTCATTTTCCTTCTATAAAGGGGAAAAAAAGCCACCAGAAATCTTATTCCTACTTTGTTTTTCTAGATATCTAACCTGTTGGTAGCCAGAAGTGTACTGTGTATTTGATTTCCTCTTGCTTGGAAATAATATTCCGTCAGCTATTTATTGAGCACTAACCATGCCAGGCACTATTGTTTTACTAGCTCCAGGAAGGTACAGTGGTGGACAAGACAGGCATTGTCTCTGCTTTCAGGCTCATTTGGGATAGAGGTGAGAGCAAATAGGGAATCCCTTTAAAGGGCTATATTAAAAGAGGAGAGAGAAAAGAACTGAAGGATTGAAGCTGGAGGGCCTTGAAGGCAAGCTTGAGAGTTTATCTTTCTCCTGGAAGAAAATGGGGAGTTTTAAGCAAGAGGATGGCAGGATGAGAATTAATTTTCACAAGGAAAGGATGAGTTTTGAAAGAGATGATGGGATCAGGGAAACCAGGTTCTGCCTCCATCGTATCTCAATACACTTTTAATGAAATAATTAGACAAGTAGGTATGAGTGAAGCTTGAGAGGGAGTTACTGAATGGTTGTTTCATTTCTGCCACATCTGTGTGCCAGGTCCTTTGCTGGGCTCTGAAGTTGCAACATGAATCAGATATATATGGTCTCTGCCTTTGAGAAGCTCACAATCTGATAGGAGAAATATGTAGACAGACAATTACACAATAGCATGTTCTTATGCTTTCATGTAGAAAAAAAGCTATGTAGCTCTCCCTTCCAGCTGGTGCATCTGGGAGGGCTTCCTGGAGGAGATGCAGTAGAGTGAGGCCTTAAAAGATAGGCTGGTTTTTAAAAAGCAGAAAGACTGCTCTAAGACAGAAGGGTAGTTCAGGCCAAAGGGCCAGGAGCAATTAAATGTGCTTCCTGGTTCCTGTTCCTATTTGCAGCAGGGATGTTCCATTTTCATACATCTACTCACTCCCCTTTGACACCTGGAAATTGTCAATGTGTTAAGCCTAGCCAGGACCTCTGCAGGCTGTGTACCCCTTTAGGTGCTATGAGGGAGATGTGATACCTACTCTTGGGAGTCAAATTTGCCTCCCAGCTTCTTTCTCCTCTCAAATATTCATGTAAAAATATGACATTTGCTACACCTGTTTATTAATTTATTCCCTACCATTTCATCTTTAAAACAATTTGAGGTGACTAGTAGCTTCCATTTATTAAGTGTCTATATATGTGCCACACAGTATGTGCCCATTATCTCATCTATTCTTTATATCAAAACCTTGAAAAGGGTGGTGTTGATCATATTTTAAAGATAAACAGGCTCAGAGAAAAGTTTGCTGTTGACCACAAAGTTGGCAGAGATTTGACCTGAAGACTGACAGCTCCAAAGCCTCTGCTCTTTCCAACACACCATGCTGCCTCCATTTTCTCTGTAAACCTCCCTACCTTATCATTTGGGTGATAGATATTTCCTTGCTTTCATTTTCCAAGTAAAATAGATAGTTCAAATAGTTGTCATCAAATAGGTAAATAAGTGGATTCTCATTTTGATTTTTAATATAGGTAATTACTGAAGTAAAAGGAAGCATGAACATGCCCACCAGGACTCCCAGCTCCCAAGAATTCCTGAGCAGGAGCAGATAGTCTGAAAGCGTTTCTACAGATGTAACCACAACCATAAATAGATTAGATTTTGGTCTTCTGATATTAGAATAAAGTGCTAGAAATTGTACTGTGTTGAATATAGTTTCACTGACTCTTGGGTGGATTAACTATCTTTAAGATTTGTTCAAAGTCTGATTGCAAGAATACTTCTTTTTCCTTTTGTCTTTTTTTCCCCCCCAAGAATAATTCTGAAGCTAGAGGCTAATGTGGGGAAGTTGAGTGGTCTGTGGCCCTACCTTGTAGTAAGAATGATATCTGTTGCTGTTTAGATCTGCAGACTATCACCAGGAATTCTCAAGCATCTTTGAGTTCTCGCCAAGCCAGGAATAGAAGCAGAGAAGTTACCACTCTCCCAGATGCTCAGAACACAGGAGCCATGCAAGAACAAAGCACAATTCCGGACCTGCCCTTGTCAAGAGCTCCAGATGAGGGTGCAGACTCCCCTCCTCCCCGTACTCCAGAAGAGTCTTCGAGTGGAAGAGTAATGCTCCATGAGTCCCTTGGACACACAATACCCATTACAAGGATGCAGAACAATGAAGACACTGAGGCAGGCCCAGCCTACAGTGATGAAGACTATGAAGAAGACATCATTGAGCCCAGGACACTCAATGAGATCACCACCATAACAGACAAAACTAGCCCTTGGTCCAGTTTTGTGTCAGACTCAAGTGAGATCATTAGCCTTCATCCTGATGAGGTGCAGAGGGTAGGCCCCTCTTGTCCTTCTCCCGAGCCCTGCCTTAGAGAGGAGCTCAGGGTCAGAAGTAGCTTTCTGTCCAGTCCAGAAAGAGCTGTCAACTCCCACCTGCCTAGGCAGGGTTCTGCTAGCCAAAGTCTTGTTCCTTGTGAGGGTAAGAGCCCTAAGACCTGGGTTGGAGAGCCTGCCTTAGCAGACCCTCAGCTCATTCCAGGTGTGACACTCTCAAGAGCCCCAAAGAACAACACTTGCTCACCAAGGGCAGATCAGGACCAGGAGCCCAAGCCACAGGCCCAGGCTGAGGATGAAGCTGCCTCCAGTGAGCTAAGTGACTCTGCTAATAGCTTGGAGAAATTCCCTCTACACCTAGCCTCCCAGAACAAAAGGGAACATCATAAGGGGCTACCCACCAACTGCCCTGACATCAGGCAGAAGCAGGCGACATCTGGATCAGAGGTTTCCACAAAGCAGAATCTCCTTCTGTATCCTTTGACGGTTTCCCACAAGTAGCCCAATGTAGGCATTTTGGATGCTGGTGCTTAGGCCAGCCTAGTGGGCATGAGCAGTGGCTACCACCTTCATGGGATTCACTGAGGGGCATGGGAAGATCCTTCAAAAGACTCACCTGCACTGACAAGGTGCTCCAATTCTCCCATTAACACCAGCCCTCTGAAGCACGGTGTTTTTAACTGGGTTTAGGTGTTGGGAGCACATTCATTAGCCTGTCCTGGTATATTGGGTATTTTACAGCTGGCCCTAGGAATGAGACTTTTAATCTCAGTTGAAATAGAAGTGGAGGGCCGAAACCGGTTTGGCTCAGTGGATGGAGCGTCAGCCTGCGGACTGAAGGGTCCCAGGTTCGATTCTAGTCAAGGGCATGTACCTGGGTTGCGGGCACATCCCCAGTGGGGGGTGTGCAGGAGGCAGCTGATCGATGTTTCTCTCTCGTCGATGTTTCTGGCTCTCTATCTCTCTCCCTTCCTCTCTATGGAAAATAAATAAAATATATTTTAAGAAAAAAAAAAAGAAAGAAATAGAAGTGGAGGGTGCAGATGGGAAAGAAGAGTACTACCACTGATTGAGCATTTACTTTGTGCCAGGCACTTGACATACATTTTTTACTCAATCATCTCAAGTCTTTAAGGTAGGTATTATTTCTATTTTGCATGTAAGAAAACAGGCTCAGAGTTGTAGTGATTTGCCTAATTTTTTTTTTAAAGGCAAGTGATGGAGCCAAGAGGAGGGGAAGTGGGCATAGTTGAAATGGCAGTGTTGATGGGGAGAGGGGGCACCTTCTTTCTCCTTTGAAACGCAGTTGGACACATGGGGAAGGGAAACCACAGGACCATCAACAGCCCTCACATGTGCAGCCTACCCAGTTGGCTTTAATGACTGGAGGCTGAGTACTGACAGCCAACTCTCTGGTGGAGTTCTTTCCTGGACTCCCTTATTGCACCTTCTGATACTGCTGCCTTTACAGTGCTCAGAATTTATGGTCAGTGGAGGAGTAGTCACAGGTCCTAATTCAGACCTTCCCTCAACTATTCTTTAAAAATAACGAGTATTGCCCAGCCCTGTGCTGTGTACTGAGAACAGAGATTTTAATCAGATTTTACCTCAAGAAGTTCCCATTATGAGGTAATGATAATAACAGTAAACAGACCATGACAGTTAGTGTTCTAAGTGTTGTGATGAGACATGGACTGTATGCTGGGGAACAAGAGGAGGAAGCTGCCATAACTGCTTAAAGGTATCCCAGTAAGAGACATTAGAGCTAGACCTCAGAGATGAATAGGCATTCTGTAGACAGAGATGAGAAAGTGGATTGTGTGTGCAGGGCATAGCCAGGTGAGAGAGCCTGGCTTCTGGGCAGCAACAGTTCACTGTGGTTAGAGCCCACGTGTAAACACACGGTGAGAGGTGAGGTAGGGCTGGATCTTCAAGGGCCATGTATGTCTGGCTAAGGTGCTTAGACTATCCTGCAAGCAATTTAAACTTCAGTTTCCTTATCTTTAAAATGGAGATAATAGACCTTTTCTTGGAGTGGTTGTAAAAATTAAAATAATGATGTAAACTACCTAGTACAGTGCCTGGTACATAAATAGGGTTCAGTAAATGTTAACTGGCAAGAGTATGATATGGTCAGATTTACATATTAGGAAAGTCACCCAGTTCCCTGTAAAGAGAGGATTAGATCAGAGGAGACCAGAAGAAAGTTTGACCAAAAGCATAGACTGCTTTATTTTTTTTAATATATTTTTCTTTTTATTTCAGAGAGAGAAGGGAGTGGGGGAGAGAGAAACATCAATGATGTTGAAAAGGAGAGGGATAGATTTGAGAGGATTAGTTAGATAAGAAGGACAAAAGATGACAAAGAGAAAAACAAAGTATGATAAGTATCTATGACTTAGATATTTCCATCACAAGTTACTAGGTAATGGTGTCATTTATTGGATAGGGAACCGCACATAGAGATAAACAGATTCTGGTAAAGAGCAGATTTCCATTTTGGACCTGTGCCTGTAAGACATTTAGGCCTGGAGTTCAGGACAAGATCAGATAGAAAGGTAAGTTGTGGAAATAGATTAGGGCAGCAGGGAGAGCACGGAAAGGGAGAACCACACAAGACAGAGTCCTGAGGATCAATATGTAAACGGTTGGCAGAACAGATACCCACAGAGAAGAGCTGGTCAGAGCTGGAGCAGCAGGAGAGGCGGTGTGGGAGCAGAGTTTCAGGAATTAGTTGTCAACACTGACACTTAAGACAGGCCCAGTAGATTATGGACTGACCTGTGTTCACTGGCTTTAGCATTAAAGAGGACAGTGCAAAATGGAGAATGCAAAGCAGTTTTCAGTGGGTGAGGGAACCAGTGGTAAGGACAGTGAGAAAAAGCAACCTTTTCCCATTAATCAGGGAGACAAGAATAGCTGGCATCGAATGCTTGCTATGTGTCAGGCACCATTCTCAGCACTTTGCATGTATAAACTCTTAATTCTCAAAACAAAAGGTACTATTAGTATATCCATTTTACTGGTGAAGAAATAGGCATAAAAGTGAACTTGCCTGAAGTCATCATTTAATAATTGACAGAAGATACTGTTGGAGCAGGACCCTTAGGCAGGAGGTGATGGGCGGAGAGGGGGGACTTCCGGTGTTTCAGACACACCCCTGAGACCTCGCAGCAAAGCCATTCCTCCCCCACAGCATCAGCTGACTATCCGGCAGAGTCCCCAGCAGTCAGAGCAGCTGGGCCTCTGAAGAAGAGCCAGGGACTTGAACCAAAGCAGGAAATGCTGCATTTCATTCATTTGGTGGATATTTATTGAACACTAACTATGTCCCAGATGCTATGCCAGGTGACAGGAATGTGGCTATGAAAGAGATCATCTATGCCCTCTTGGAGTTCAAAGTCTAGCATGGGAGAACGATGATAAAGCAATTTGAATCAGAACCATACTTAGCTTATTGAGCAGAAACAAAAAATTAAACATCAAAATGGCCCCATCCCTCCCCTCCCAAACTGAGTAAGTGCTTTGAACAGATATTCTCATCACAGTGCTGGATATCTGCAGGTATACAAAGGAGAAGTACAAGATCCAGTATCTGCCTTCAAGGGCTTACATCCAGACTGGGCGGACCAGCTGTGCCCACTTAGGCAGAACCCTCATTTCTGGGTATAAGCAGAAAAGAACCAGGGGGACCCTCCTTTTTTACTAGGCATCTCCCTCCAATCTAAGACACTGCCCCTTGGAGCCACCTTGTCTGAAGGCCTCATGTGGTGCTCTAGGGAAGTAGTGAGGTCACTGATGGAAACTATGCCATCTTTGCCTTTGAGAAGTTTGGGGGGATTTTGAGAAAAACACATTGAGATTCATATCACACTAAATCAAACATTATCCTGTGTTGCAAACTCTGCTGTAGAAGGAGGAATCACTGAGGGCTAAGATCAGGAGAAAGCTTCCCAGAGGAGGTGGGATTTAAACTGACCCATAAAGAAAGCATAGACTATGATTTGTTAGGAGTAGGGAGGGCCTTCCAGGGAGAGGGAACCATGAGCAAAGGATTCATGGGCAGGAATAGGTATCATTGAGACCAGTGACTTTGCTGGTCTGGCAGGTGGGAGGATTTCTAGGTATATGTGTCCCTTAACTACCATGATAGCCCAGAGCCCATTGTGGTGCCCAACTTTTTTTTGCCTCCCCAGCAGTTGGAGGCCTCCCTGCGGATGCTCTCATTCTCTACAGCTTTGCCACCACCAGCCACAACAGATCAGGTAAGAGAACTTTCTCTCCTGTAGAGTCATCATCTCGTCCATGAAAGTGTACACAATGCAGAGCTACCCTGGGCCGGCTTCCTGAAAAGGCAGGTGGCGGGGTCACTCTCCAAGCTTGTACTGAGCGTATTCTGTGGGCCCAACATTGAGCAAGGAGCTCAGGAAAAGTGAAGAGCAAAAGTGTTAAGGGCAGGGCATCATCAGCTAAGACAGCGGTTCTCAACCTGTGGGTCGCAACCCCTTTGGGGGTCGAACGACCCTTTCACAGGGGTCGCCTAAGACCATCGGAAAAACACATATATAATTACATATTGTTTTGTGATTAATCACTATGCTTTAATTATGTTCAATTTGTAACAATGAAAATACATCCTGCATATCAGATATTTACATTACAATTCATAACAGTAGCAAAATTACAGTTATCAAGTAGCAACGAAAATAATTTTATGGTTGGGGGTCACCACAACATGAGGAACTGTATTAAAGGGTTGCGGCATTAGGAAAGTTGAGAACCCCTGAGCTAAGATGATGTAGAAGAAACAGTGCAGAAGCATAAAAGCAGGACTCAGCTAAGAAATGCATACCTAATGCTGTGGGAGCTCCCGCTGAGCAATGGTGGGTGTGTGCAGAGGAAGCCTGCTACAGGAGATGCAACCTTAGGAGACTCGACAGATGAGTAAGGCCTGGATGGAGAGGATACCAGTGGCATAACTATTTGTTTATGGAACACCGCATAACTATTCATCACTCAGCTGAGTTAGGTGGTTGGAACACTGGTGCAAATCCCAGCTCTTGTCTTTTCCCCCTTGGCACAGCACTTGACCTTCCTTGAGGGTGGCAAGAAAAATAACTACTTTTCTAATCATTCAATATATTCTTATCATCAGGCATTGTGCTGGGTGCTGAGTATACAATAGTAAATAAGACAAATTCCAAGTCTTCATGGAGCACAAAGAGTAAAAAAAATAAAATATTTACAGATTGTGGTGAGTACTAGGTACTCTGATTAAAAACAGGGTCTCTGAAGAGTCCGTATTTCAGCTGAAAGATGACCAATGTGGTGCTTGCCTGGTACCAGGCACAGTTCCAAGCACTTTATATTAACTGACATATTTCAGCAACGTAAGGAGGGACATATTTTTTCCCTACTTTAAGGTGAAGAAATTGAAGTACACAGAGATTAAATAACTTGCCTTACACAGGTAGTAAGTGGTAGAGCCTGAACTGGAAACCAGTAAATTTGATTTCAAAATCAGTGTTCCTAACTATTTACTGTACTATACTGAGAAGGAGCCATGTAAGCAACTTGGAGAGAGTATATACCAAACAGAGAACACAACAAATGCAAAGGCCCTCAGGCTGAAAGAGCTTGGCCTGGTCTAGGAACTGACTCGGTCGTGGCACTGGAACGTAGAGACTGACATAATGAGGTCAAAGCGCCAGACCATAAAGGACATGTAATCATGGAAAGGACTTTTGATTTTATTCTAAAGGCAAGGCTGTCCATCTAAGTGTGTTAAGCAGAAGAGTGAGAGCTAATTCAATTTTAAAGGATTCATCCAAGGTGCTGAGTGGAGAATTGGTTGTTTCTCAGATTTGGCAGCACGATGGTCATTGGTGGCCTTGAAAGAGTAATTGCAGTGATGTTGTGGAGAAAGGTGCCGTGAAGTACAGCTGCCTGCCGGGCACTATTCTCAATCGGGGTAAACTAGGCACAAAGCACCTGCCTCATGGAACTTTAAAAAAAAAACAAAAAACGATAATTTCAGAGAATAATACATGCACTATGGGCAAAATATATTAGTTTGTTTATTAATTATAATTACTAACCCTTATTTAATGCTTTCTATGCACTAAACATTATTCTAAGTATTTTACATATATAAACTCTTCCAATGATCCAATGAGGATGGGTACTGTTATTATTCCCATTTAAAAAATGAGAAAACTGAGGCTCAGAGCTTCCCATGCCAACCTACAAGGTATTATTATTTCTATTTTATAGAGACGCATATAGATTCAGTCACTTGCTCAGGGTCTCCCAACTAGTAAGTCACTCTAAATGTATGACTCCAAACTCTATGCTTTTCATTACACCACTTTAAAATCGTGACACTTGTCTTATGGTGTATTTTTCTAGCCAATGTGCCTTCTTTTAAGTAGACTTCATTTTGCAATTAACATTTAAACATTTTTTATGCTTTCCCAGAGCCTACTTTGATGACAGATGGGGTCAGTGCAGAAGTACCCTAAGAGCCTGAGGGTATAGTCTTAAAGAGAAGCCTTTAGATGTCTGGTCCTTTTACTGGTTTTCCTTCTCTCTCCCTCAACTTCCCCAGCACCATTTCCAGGACATCTCATTGATTTGGCACATGGATCAACCTAAGTCCCCACACATCTCAGTTTTTATCAGATTTGTACATCCTCTCTCAGAGTCCCCACCCAGGAACTCTGCGTTTTTGTGGCCTTTGTTCCTAGTCTGGTTGTGGTCATCAGCTCACCTCTTTCCTCTCTGCATCTTCCTTGCATGTCCCATACATACCCATCAGCATTTACTTGAGGGTCATGGGGCTACGTCCAAGCAGCAAGCACAAGCTTGTGAGCAAAACATCCAGGGAGTGAAATACTTAATCTGCTACGCAGTAGCTAAGTTTCCGAGTCTCGGGATCCTTATAAATAACACCAGGCTAATAAAACTCTTACCTGATAGCGAGAATTACCCTGGAGGAAAGAAACAGACACTGTCCGCTTCCTTTCCCTCTCCCCCTATCAGCCAAGTGGGTGAAGTGTCAGTGAGTCATGCCCCTTGGGAAGGGAGGTCTGTGAGCCACTTGGAGCTGTTATCCCTCACCTGCCAAGCAGAACTTATGTTCCTGCCCTGTGTTTTCGTCTTCATAATGTGCCAACTCCCACGGGGACATACTGTCTTTGATCTATTAAACATACGATAAAAATATGGGAGAGGGAGAAAGAATTTTCACTTCAGTTAAAGAACAAGTCTAGTTTTTTGTTGTTGTTGTTAATCATCACCCAAGGATATTTGTTCCATTGACTTTTCAGAGAGAATGGAAGGGAAGGGGAGAGGGAGAGAAACATCGATGTGAGAGAGACACTTGACTGGTTGCCTCCTGCACACACCCCTACTGGGACCAGGGATCAAACCTGCAACCCTTCAGTCCGCAGGCCAATGCTCAAACCAGCTAGTGCTCTAGTCTCTTTTCTTTCTTGCCCACCAAATATTATTTGTCTGCTGATCTCAGGGTCAGCTCTCTCCTCAAGACCTCATTTCTGGGTCCTCATTAGGGTAACCAATCATCACAGTTCACACCCAAAACGGTCCCATTTTCAGCACTGAAAGTCCCACAATCCAGGAAACCTCAGGAGGTTGGTCATCCTCACTGATCGTGGCCTTTCTCACTACTTGATGCATTTGTACCTGCATTTTCTGAGTCATGCTCTTGGCTAGGTGCCAGCCACTGCTAACCTAGGGATCAAGTATGTGTTTAAGGCACAACAAGTAGAGACACCAAAAATTAAGGGATTGGGGGGAGGGGAGGAATTTTAAGAATTACATATATTTTTTAAAAAACATTGCAATAGTCACCATGGGATAAATCAGAACTTACTACCTTCTTTATGTGTCTGATTTATTTTAGACTTAATTGTGAATTATGTTTGGGCAAGGGCACCTTAATCATCTCAGCTTGGGGTCTCTGAAGGACTTAAAAGTGGACTTACTGAAAATTTTAAGACATAAAACAGTATTTTATATTTACCCCATACTTATTTCTTGTGTTTCTTTCATTCTTCACATCCTGATTTCAGTCTAGGGCCTTTCCCTTCAGTATGAAGGGAATTCATACATTGTAAAGGAAATTCCTTTAGAATTTTATGTAGTGCAAATCTACTGGTAACTGATGTTCTCAGCTTTAGTTGTCTAAAAATATCTTTATTTGCCTTCAATTTTTAAAGGCTTTTTTTCCCACTGGATGTAGAACAACTTGAATTTTGTTTGTTTCTTTTAGCATTTAGAACTGTCTACACTGCTGATTTCCAGTTTCCAGTGAGAAGCAACCATCATTCTTATTGTTGTTGCCCTAACTGTAATGTGACCTTTATCTCTGGCTGCTAAGATTTTTCTCTTTGGTTTTCAACAGTTTGACTACAATGTTTATAGTTGTGGAGAGGGGCTAGGGTAAGGAAAGGGGAGCACATAGGTCTATTCAACATTATTAATAACTAGTAGCCCTGTGCATGAATCCATGCGCCAGTAGCTTGCTGCTGCCCTCCAGTAGCTCTCCGCCCACTGCCCCGCCCTCCTGTAGCTCCCTCCACCCCCCCTCCTGTAGCTCTCTGCCCGCTGCCCCGCCCTCCTGTACCTTCCACCCCTCCCATAGCTTGCTGTCCTGCCCCCTCCTGTAGCTCTCTGCCGCCCGCTTGTAGCTCTCTGCCCCACCCTCCTGCTGATCTGTGATCTGGTCGTTATGGGTCGGTCATTGGTCATTATGTAACAATCATTTGCATATTATATCTTTATTATATGGGATGTTTTAATTCTTAGGTTTGGTTTTGTGGATTTACAGATGTTAATTTTTATTATGTTCATAATTTACATGTGTTACATAGATTCTTTGATGCATTACATGATGAAATCACAAAATCATATTAATTAAAAGTTTAAGAATGATTGAAGGTGGCAAAATGGAGACACCAACTCCTCCCATAAATTTGGCAATTGGAGCAGAGAAACAGCATAGTGACTGGAGTAGCAGTGAGTTCAAGGGGAGGTGTTTTGGTTTTGTGTTTTAAATATGGGACCAGCTAGAACTTTCTGTATGCTAATGCAATGATCCAGTAGAGAAAGGGAGAAGAGGAAGATGCAGGAGAGGAAGAGAAAATAGGCACAATCAACAGCTCAAAGTGAGAGATGAGGGGAGGACAGGAGCCCTATCCTGTACCTCCATTTGAGGGTTCCATCTGTTCTGCCTCCTCCTAAGGCCAGCCTTGGCCTGAAGGCAGAAGAAGAGGATTTGAGAGGCTGCTGGTCTCTTCTCAGCCAGTGTCTTGGGATGGCTGTGTTGTAGCTGACCTGCTTCCGGGCCAGGGCAAGTGATCCGTCCTCAAAAAGAGAGCTTGTAAATGCTGGCTCAGTTGCTCTGGCTTCACCATAAGCTCTAAGGGAGGGCCTAATCCTTCACTCCACATTGAAACCCTCCAGACCAGCGGTCGACAACCAGTGGTCTGTGAGGTCCGAAAGGTTGGCAACCACTGCACCAGACTGTCTCTACTTCAAGAATTTGTAGAGCAGGCTTTTTCCCCTCCCTACTCCATGTATAGTGGATACAGGTCTTTTTGTGACATTAGTCAAGTCTTCTGGTCTTCCTGAGTCTGTTTTCTTATCCGCCAGATGGGGTTGTCAGGCCTCACAGGGTGCTTGTCCTGTAGAATACCACGTGCCACACAGGTTGGGTATAGAGGCCATCCCTTGGCTCACCTTTCTCATGACAGTTTCGTCTTATAATTGTTGCCTCTTCAAGAAGGAAAGGAAGGAGCCTGGCTGGTGTGGCTCAGTGGTTGAGCATCAACCTATGAACCAGGATATCTTTGATTCCAGGTCAGGGCACATGCCTGGTTATGGGCTCGATCCCCAGTAGAAGTCGTGCAGGAGGCAGCCAATCAGTGATTCTTTCTCATCATTTATGTTTCTATCTCTTTCCCTTCCTCTCTGGAATGAATAAAAATATATTTTAAAAAATAAAGAGAAGGATGGCAGGTTTAGCAGGTTTCACATTGCTTGTGAATCTGTCAAGTTCTGCCTCAGCTTCCTCTTCCCTCTAGTGATGAAGTACCTCTTCTGGGGACAGCTTCCTGGTTTTATTTAAAGTTACTTCTTAAAAGAAAATATCATCTCTGCTCCCAGGAAAATAAAAAATAAAAAAAAATAAAGTTACTTCTGGCTCTGTTTGCTTAGCCATTATGAGCAAACTAGTTTTATCAACTTCCCTAAAAGGGGAGGAAAGAATATAAAACTAATTTGCATGTTGTTTTCCCCAGACTTATGACTTCTGCTCTTGTAGGAATTTATTTAGGAAAATTTCAACCACTTCAGTTATTTCAGTTGTTATTTACAGTTTGATGACTCTCAAATCCCTATCTTCAGTCTAGACTTCTCTCCCATGCTGCAGATACTCATGGATCCAACTGTATCCTAGATGTCTTTTCTTTGATGTGTTACAAACAATTCACTATATTCAAAACATGAGCCTGTCATGTTCCTTTGCATACCCTCAACCGCCTGCACTTATCTCCATAAACTCAATCAGAGCATAGCTGTCATCTTCACCTCTTCCGACTCTAACCCCCTGGATTCTCAGCCAGTCTCTTACCAAAGCCTGTTAATGCCAACCCCTGAATATCTTTTGAATCCACTTTTCATCAATTCTTTAGTCCCAGTCATCTCGCCCATGACCATTTCTGACCAGTCACTCATATCCACACTTTCTTAGCACTATCCACTCTCCATACTGCAGCCACTGTGATCTCCCACTGTAATCAAACTTTAACCCCACTTTACCACTGGAGTGGGAGGGCCTCTTCAAGGTTGCCAAAAAAACAACCAAAAACCTCCATATTCCTAAATCAGTTATCCAATCTGAGTGCCCAGTTTATTTGACCTCTCAGCAGCAAGAGACATAGTTGATCTCTCTCCTTTAAACACTTTCTTCACTTGTTTCTAAGGCATCCGTCTCTCTTGGTTCTCCTCCTCTCTCATTGGCTGCTCCTGCTTGGCCTGTACTGGTTCTCCCTCATTTTCCCTACTTGTTAATAGAAGGGTGACCCAGAGCATAGTTGTTAGACTTCTCTATTTACACGTACTTTGTAGGTGACCCCATTTCATCTGAAGACTTTAAATTCCCTCTATATGGTGAAGACTCCTTATGGTTACTTAGCTCAGATCTCTCCTGTAATTCTAGGCTCATAGTCCAACTGCCTCCTCAACATCTCCACTTGGATATCTAACTGGTATCTCTATGTCCAAAACTCAACCAGATTTTATTCCTCAAACCTGTTCCTCAGTCTTTCCCATCTCGGTTCAGAGATAATCAATCCTTCTAATTTAGTTGTTCAGGCCAAACTTTTAGAATCCTTCCTGATTTCTCTGCCAATCCACCAGGAAATTATGGCAGCTCTGCCTTTAAAATACATCCCTATCCAACCACTTTTTACCACCCCCTCCGTTACCACCCTGGCCTAACCCATCATTATCTCTTGCCTAGATTATTGTAGGAGCCTCCTAACTTGCCTCTCTGCTTCTGCCCTTGCCTCTTCAGTGTTAAATAAGTCATTGAGTAGATCATGTGACTTCTCCGCTGAGAACTCTTCAATAACTTCACGTGGTGATTAGGTGAGCCAGAGCTGGGCCTGAGGACAGGAAGGCCAGAGCCAGAGAGTAGGAAGGTAGTTTGAGCCTCACACTTGAAATATACATCTTTTCGCAAATGTACAAAGACATTCCTGAACCAGATGCAGGAGAAGATAGGAGCTATGGCCCTTTTTTGGGGGAGCTCACAGTTCCACAAGGGAACCAGTTTTATGTCTAAGTCCACCAATTCCTACAAAACACCTGTAATATTTAAAGAGCTTGCCGAAACCGGTTTGGCTCAGTGGATAGAGCGTCGGCCTGTGGACTGAAAGGTCCCAGGTTCGATTCCGGTCAAGGGCATGTACCTTGGTTGCGGGCACATCCCCAGTAGGAGGTGTGCAGGAGGCAGCTGATTGATGTTTCTCTCTCATCGATGTTTCTAACTCTCTCTCTCCCTTCCTCTCTGTAAAAAATCAATAAAATATATATTTTTTTAAAAAGTCAATAAGAACTTTAAAAAAAAATAAATAAAGAGCTGGATCTGGTGCTACAGACCCTGCCTTCAGGGAATGCACAATTCTTTGAGAGGCACTGGCCTCCAAACCATTCACTAACTTCCTCAAATGACATTAGCCTATATTAACACTTAAATAAAACAAAGAAAATGAGAATAGGGAAAGGAAGACAGTGACACATGGGGTGGCTTGAGTAGAATTCAACAAAGGTGAAGGAAAGGCTTTGTAGGCTGTGGATTTGGAGAAAAGAAATCTGTCAGAGAATCGCAGAGTTCGGCAGCTGGGAGGTACAAACACTATAGTCTGTGGCAGTGATGGCGAACCTATTCACACGTGTCAGAGGTGACATGCGAACTCATTTTTTTGGTTGATGTTTCTTTGTTAAATGGCATTTAAATATATAAAATAAATATCAAAAACATAAGCCTTTGTTTTACTATGGTTGCAAATATCAAAAAATTTCTATATGTGACACGGCACCAGAGTTAAGTTAGGGTTTTTCAAAATGCTGACACGCCGAGCTCAAAAGGTTCGCCATCACTGGTCTAGAGAGAAGGCCAGAGATGAGGAGAGAGAGGCCTGGACAGAAACAATCATGTTAAGATAGGGATCAGGAACAAAAAGCAAGAAGCAACCTGTCATCTGAGCCTTGGCCGCTCTGGCTGCCTACATAACAGCTCCTTACCATGAGATTGCCCTGTCTTGTTCTGTGCCTGCCTTCCCGAAGGCCAGGCTCTGCCACATCATGAATGAGCCCCTAGATTAACCACAGGCGTGGGGCCAAACGCTGTTCCAGAAGAGTGAGTGTAGGAGGCAGGAAGTCGGAGACAAGGCCAGGCAGGTTGCCCACCCTTGTGTTCTCACCTCCACTTAACCAGACACAGTGTTTCAGACATTACTAGTAACCAGGGTGTTCCAGGCCAGCGGGGAAGCTGAGAGCAGACCTGATGCCTTGCCCAGGCTCTGCTGCTGGCTTTCTGGGGTCTAGGGCAAGGTTTCTCTGGTCTCAATTTGTGGCTGTACTTCCCTCTTCTCTCCAGTCAGGCAGTTTGTATAGTGGTTAGGAGCATGGCTTCTGAATCCAGACTGCCTAGGTTTAAAGCTCAGCTTTCCCACTTACCAGCTGTGTGTGTAAACTGGGACAAGTTACCTAACTTTTCTATGATTCATTTTATCTAAAAAATCAGCACAATAGTACCTGCCTCCTGGGGTTTGTTTAGGATTAACTGGGTAAGATAATGTACAGTCTTTGAACGGTTCTTAGCACGCAACATAGTAAGAACTATACAATGTTAACTGTTGTAATTTTTATCATTTGTATTGAAATGTCTTCTCTCTCAGGCTGTTACATCTTGGGTGAACTGGTAGGAAAGAAATACTAAGGGATAGAGACATGATCAGAAGCTTAGCACTGGGAACGGGGAGCTGAGAAATATGGAAAGCATTGCTCAGGACTGTAGCATTTACTGGGTGCTCAATTCACACCCAGAGTTAGAGGCCCAGAACAACACACTGCCCCACCTAAGAGTGATAGGGCCCTAGCCACAGCAGTCCATGGCCTGCCTGTCTATGAGTCTTAAGGCATTAAGTCTGCTGCTTTTCTCCCAGGAACCCAAGGAATTTTTCTGTCCCTTGATTTCCCTTCCCCAAACCCAGAGACATCTGATATACAATCGCCCGGCCAGTGTTGCTCAGTGGTTGAGCATTTCTGGTCAGGGCATGTGCCTGGGTTGTGGGCTCGACCCCCTGTGAGGGGTATGCAAGAGGCAGCCAATCAATGATCTCTCATTATTGATGTTTCTATCTCTCCTTCTCCCTTCCTATCTCTAAAATCAATAAAAACATTAACAAATAAAATAAAAGCCCAGCTGCTGTGGCTCCGTGGTTGAGCATCAACCTATGAACCAGGAGGTCATGGTTCCATTCCCAGTCAGGGCACATGCCCAGGTTGCAGGCTCGATCCCCAGTGGGGTGTGTGCAGGAGGCAGCCAGTCAATGATTCTCTCTCATCATTGATGTTTTTAATCTCCCTGTCCCTTCCTCTCTGAAATCAATAAATAAAAATAAAAAATATACAATCCTGACAAAGAAGCCCAACCACCACAAAATCACCAGATCAGATCAGCAAGGAAACTTCCTGAGCCTGGTGTCTTCTGTCCTCAGCCTGTGCTCCAGGCCTGATGGCTGAACTGTCCCTCTTGGAGCTGGAGGCCCATTTTTGTGAGCCACCAAGACTCTAGCCCTCTGCAGAGCCCCAAGAGGAGACCTAAAGATTAAAGGGCTTCTGGTAAGGGCCACACAAAGCTTTGGGAAGGAGATGAGCTCCCTGGTCAAGGATGGACAGAAATCAGGGGAAATAGCTAGAATTGGCCAATGCCCACCTGGCCCAGAATGCAATTTGACAGGCTCCTCAAGGGAAAGGACCAAGTGTCACTTTAACCCTCCCCTCTCAGGAATCTGGACTTTTGGGCCCTCTCACTGACGGCCTGGGTTCAAAAGGTTGAGGAGTCTGGATCTAGTCAGGCCTCTTCATTGGGTAGATGAGGAGACAGGCCTAAGGTGAGGGAGTGATCCTAGGCCCTGGGGAACAGCCTGTTGTCAGGGAAGGCTTCTCAAAGGGAGCATGTAGGTAGTGAGACCCACATGATGAGAGCTCTAATGCCGGCATGAAGTGTGAGCTCAGAGCGTGGGCCCCAGCTGTGCTACAGCTGGGCTGGGTGGGTTAGGTTAAGATTGGCCCTTAGGGCTATGCCTGTGGTCTGTATCTTGTCCCCACTTCCCCCTGCTCTTAGCCACAGCTGCTAGGTTTACAGCTCTCTTTAGCACCAAGTCTTAGTCCCAGCCTTCAGAGAGGACTCTGAGCCCCACCCCCACCCCAGAAGCAGGCAGCCAGCCAAGGGGGTGAAAGTTGAGCAAGGCAGGCAACTATACTGAGCCCTCACTTGTCTGAAGCAGTGATCTGTTGGCAAGCCCACCTAGCCAGCCAGAACCAGGAGGCTATTAACAGTTTTCAGCTCTGGAAAGTTTTGCTTCCAGCTCCTGAGTCAGTGTTTATCACTTAGGGGAGCTGCTCTGGGAAAGAACAAAACTTCAGTCCTAATGCCAGGCCCAGAGGCTCACTGGGCAGGGCTCAATGAAGTGGGGAGAGCCTGGCCAGGCCTGGCCTAGCATGCCTTGGGGAGGTGTTGTACCCAGTTGTTCTCTGCTAGGGTGAGGTCCGAGAACAGCAAGGCTTCATTTACTCTCTGCAGCTGGTGTCAGCTGTAGCTCCAGCTTAGCACCTGTGTTTTGCAAGATGTTGTACCTGGCCAGAGCCTTGGCCACATCTGAATTTTATTTCTCAGTTTCACAGTAGACCTGAGGTAAGAAGGCCAAACAGAAGTTCTTAGCTCCATTTGGCAATGACGTTACTGAGACTCAGAGAGAGAAAGTATCTTGGCTCTAGCAAGTGGGCAGTTGAGCTTGGCCTCAGACCAGTGTTCCTCCCACTCCACCCCACTATCTCCCCTATGAGAAAGTCCCAGGGGTAAGTGGGGGCACCTGCACCTACCACCCTCCTGGGAACATGTTGTGGCCTTTTCAGGGGGACCCATCTGGGGACTGGAGTGGAGGGAACCAAAATCACAGTGCCTTGGAGAAGGTGCATCACAGGGACATGGCCAAAGAGGGAACACAGCTGGGTTAAGTCCCTGGGTTACAGAGCCTCCTCTGGCATTATCTGCTCCTCCTGATCCATTTCAGATGGGGAAACCAAGGCCCAGAGAGAAAGTGACTTGCCCAAAATCACTTGTCTAAGAAGCACTAGAGCCAGAACTAGAACCAGCTCCCAGCCAGAGTTAGCCTCTTGATTTGAGGTGCCCGGGAAGCCCCAAATTTTCCTTCCACCACCATGTCTTACTCCTTCCATGACACTTGATTTTCACCCCAGCGGAGTTCTACCTTTTGGCATTAAAATCTCCTTTGAGACACCTGTCTCAAATAATAAGCATTAAGACCTGTTCTTCATGGCCTGGGTGTCCAGGTGTTCAGAAAAAAGGAGGTTCCCATATTTGAAAGTTGGAGAATTTAATGGGAAAGTGGGGTGAGTTTAATGGGGACAGTTGGAGAGCCCCTGGCTTGCTACCATGCTTACCCAGACCATTGGAAAAAACAGTTCTGCCCTTCAACCCAGGACAGTAGTCAAACCTCCACCCCAGATCCCACAGAGGAATATGGTCAGTTTCTCCCCAGACATTTAGGAAGTTCCCTCGGCAAGCCCCAGTCCCCTTCTCTGGGTTTTCCATTATCTCTATGTACAGTTCAACCAGGCCCATCCCCACTGTTTTCCCAGCAAAGAAATTCCTTCTTCACGCTTTTGCTCAAGTTGAGCTTCTACCTGGAACACCCTCTCTCATATTCCACCTTCATGATTTTTCAAGTCCCTCTTCAAAGTAGCCTTCCAGGGATGTCACCCCATATATGACACCCACTGTCTAGACTCCAGGGCCCCTACAGCCCCTCAGTCTGAGGATCCTGCTTCCATGTGGGTTCCTCCTGCCTCCCCAGGAAAGCTGAGGTTCCTGCAAATTCCAGGCTATGGTGACAACTTGCTTCTGCCAAAAGGGCTAGCTTCACCTCTGCCCAGCTCCTCCAGGTTGTGTATTTTGGTGTAGCAATCCTGATGAAGAAAAAACATTTATTACTAGTCAAGATGTTTTTTAAACCCTGTTGAGGCCAACAAAAACCAAATGCTGCTGAGGGTGTGTTCTCTGTCTTTCCACACCTCTGCCTCACCCTGTACACACAGCCAAGCCCTGGTCCCTGGGCCTGGGCCACACAGATAAGGCCCCCTAAGTCGCTGGGTCTGGGCGTGGGTGCTGGGAGGTTGGCTGAACCAGCCACACTAGATTCAGCTCCAGGGCAGTTGGCCCAGGCAGCAAGTGCAGGCCTGTGCTCATGCTGTTCCCTCCAGTGGGATGACCTCATGTCCTTCCCCCAGCTCTGCTGAAACCCTGCTCATCTCAGATCCCACCTCTGTGTGAAGAGTCCTGGCCTTTCCAGCTGTTAATAGTTGCTCCTTTCTCCGTGCTCCCAAGTTCTAGGCCTCATCTCTGATTGTTGGGTAGGTTGGTATCTGTCTCCCCTCTTGCTGAGCAGACCCATGAGGACAGGAACCAGGGCTACCTATTATCCTTAAGAATTAATTAGGTTGGCCTGGCCAGCATAGCTCAGTGGTTGAGCATCGACCTATGAACCAGGAGGTCATGGTTCCATTCCTGGTCAGGGCATATGCCCAGGTTGCAGGCTCAATCTCCCGGAGGGGGGAGGAGGAGGCCGGGGCTTGCAGAAGGCAGCCGATCAATGATTATCTCTCATCATTAATGTTTCCATCTCTTTCTCCCTCTCCCTTCCTCTCTAAAATCAATAAAATCTATTTAAAAAGAAGAAGAATTGATCATGTTGGCCCAGCCGTCATGGCTCAGTGGTTAAGCTTCAATCCAGGAACCAAAAGATCACTGGTTCGATTCCCAGTCAAGGCACATGCCCAGGTTGTGGGCTCAATCCCAGTAGGGGGCGTGCAGGAGGCAGCCAATCAATGATGTTTCTCTATCATCAGTGTTTCTATCTCTCTTTCCCTCCCCGTTTTTATCTCTCTAAAAATCAATGAAAACATTTTTTTTTTAAAAAGAATTGATTAGGTTGAACAGATCTTAGGCTCCTGAAAGGTTTGATGAATCACCAACTAAGATCTTTTGATGGTCATTTCATGAACTGAGGTACTTGGCCCTTCCAATCATGGAGAGCAAGGCCCATCAGAGCCTCTTAAAAACAGAATGCTTCCCCTCTGTCAGGACACAGAGGCCTGGTTTTAGAATTTGAGAGAGGACCGATATCTCCCTGGTCCCCTTTCACTGTAGCAGAAAAAGAAATGGAAATTGTGCTCGCTTTGGCAGCACATATACTAAAATTGGAACGGTACAGAGAAGATTAGCATGGCCCATGCACAAGGATGACACGCAAATTTGTAAAGCGTTCCATATTTTTTTTGACCCAGTGATCCCACTTCTAAGAATATATCCCAAGAAACAAGAAACACCAATCAATAAGGATATATGCACCCCTATGTTCATAGCAGCACACTTTACAATAGCTAAGATTTGGAAGCAGCCTAAGTGCCCATCAGCAGATGAGTGGATTAGAAAACTGTGGTACATCTACACAATGGAATACTACACTGCTATAAAAAAGAAAGAACTCCTACCATTTGCAACAGCATGGATGGACCTGGAGAGCATTATGCTAAGCGAAATAAGCCAGTCAGAGAAAGATAAATATCACATGATCTCACTCATTTGTGGAATATAATGAACAACATAAACTGATAAACAAAAACAGATCCAGAGACAGAGAAACATCGATCAGACCGTCAAACCTCAGAGGGAAGGCACGGGGAGAGGGGGGAAAGGGGAGAGATGAACCAAAGGAATTATATGCATGCATATAAGCATAACCAAGAGAGGGGGGAAAGGGGAGAGATGAACCAAAGGACTTATATGCATGCATATAAGCATAACCAATGGACATAAACACTAGGAGGGTGAGGGCATGAGTGGAGAGGTGGGGTGGGGGAGATAAGGACACATGTAATACCTTAATAAAGAAAAAAAATCAAAAACAAAAAAAAGAAATGGAAATTAAGCTAGTGACCCAGAAGATCCATCTGCAGTACAACTAGATGACTGGAATGGTACTTGGTGTCACTCCTAAATTCTAAATAGTTCAGGAAACAACAATCTTGGATCTTGGGAGTAGAGAAAGGTATGTTGTGACTTAAAATGCTGCAGAAAGGAGTTGACTCTAAAGATTTGTCAAAAACAAAAAACAGAAATGGAAATTAAGCTGGTGACCCAGAAGATCCATCTGCAGTACAACTAGATGACTGGAATGGTACTTGGTGTCACTCCTAAATTCTAAATAGTTCAGGAAACAACAATCTTGGATCTTGGGAGTAGAGAAAGGTATGTTGTGACTTAAAATGCTGCAGAAAGGAGTTGACTCTAAAGATTTGGCACATAGTAGGCCGTAACAACCATGGGTTCCAGAATGAATGAATGAGATATTTGCTACAAGAGACAGTCTCCTCCCCACTCAATTTAAGCCTCTGGTCACAGTGGCTTGGTCCCGCCCATTCACTGATCTAACAGCTACCAGGCTCCTATCTTGGATCTGGACCAGTTGGAATCACAAGCATAGATTCAGTTCAGGCCCTTAGGAGCACTCAGTCTGGAAGGGGAAGGTAACAGGCAGTGGCTAGGCAACAGGCCTCCCCTGGTCTGAGGCATTATGGGATGCAGGTGCCTCCCATATTTTGGAAAGAAGAAATACATACACTAACAAAGGGTTGGTTTCCTTTTTCTCCTTTTAGCCTAGGCCTGCCTGGAAGACGGAACCATATCTTCTAGTCTCTGTTCAGCTCCTAGCACCACTTTGCTCTTGGTTCCCAGGAAATCCTGTCATACCTGAGAGCTTACTCAGGTTGTTTGCACTCCATTGGCATTTTAAATTCCAGATTGGCAAGGACCCTTGAGGTTGCCCATCTTCCCCTTTTCCATGGGTGGAAAACTGATGCCCAGGCAGTAGAGTGGGGATGCCTGATTTCCACTCTCCTTATATGCTGGCTGCTATTCTAATTCTTTCAGTAGATCTTTCTGTCCCCCTGCATAACTGAGCTGTGGAGGTCAAGAAATGAATTCTGTCCATTTCTGTCTCCCTCTCACAGTAGACATCACAAATAGGTTATGGAAATGAAGGAACACTAAATGTTACTGATCCCAGAAGCAGCTATAGCTGGGCCTCAGTTTCCCATCAGCAGCAGAGTTTCAGGAAGCGGGGAGGTAGCCTCAAGTTCCTCAGTGCCTGCGGGGTGTGCAGTGTGTTCTTAGTGTTCTTCAGCTAGTGAAGGTCACAGCTCCTGGAGTTGGAGGACGGGAAGAGAGGTCCATCCAGAGGGCAGGCTGCATGCTGCAAACTCAGCCCAGTTTGCCTGTGGTGGCGACTCCCATCTCCTTTTAGCACTTCCTCTTCTCCTGCAAGGCCTCCACCTCTTCCCCAGGGTCGTGCTCTCGCCCAGCTGCCGGGGGTAGCTTTCCTGTATAGCTTTGAGCTCCTTCAGGGCAGGAGACTAGCACAGACTAAGCAAGAAAAAAGGTTGAGCAGATGAGTGAGTCATACAGGAGTCGAGGACCACAGTGGACTAGCCCAAATGGAGCACCTTAAGGGTGGAATTAGTGATAATCTGTCCACTCGAGTCAGAGAGATGTTTGATAGTAGGACCATGAGTATGTGCTTCATGTCACCTGCAGCTTGAGGAACTCCAAGGGCCAACGGAGTATATTATTCACCAACATCTTCTTCCCAGAAGTTGAATATATTCCCGGTGTCACACGTAGGACAGACATAACTCAGAGGACAAATGTCTTGTCTAGACTCATACAGACACAGAATGGATGAGGCTTCAAACCCATCCTAGAGGGGACTGCCCCTCCGGAGGCCTAGAAAGAGTCTGAGCTGGTTCACATCTTAGCTGCTACTCCAATCTGTGGGACCTTGAGTTCACTTCACTTGAACTGTAGTTTCCTCACCCATGACATGGGAGTGATGTACCCACCCATGGGGTTGAGGTAAGGATTATACAAGATCAGGTATGTAAAGAGCTTTGTAAACCAGTAAGCTCTGCATCACTGTTAGCCAAAGGACCAAACGATAAGAGGAACCAAAGCCATCTCTTGGTGGTGCCACTTCCTCAGTGCTAACCTAGCTGACTTCCTCTCCAGGACAAGAGTGAAGGCACTGGAAGCGCCCCATCCCGAAGGCCTTGTCGCCCAAGACCTAACTCGCTGCCTCCCAACCTGTCTGAAGAAGAAACTCGCAGAATCGCACGGATATTTTCTTCCCAGTACTCCCAAAAAGACTAACGCAGCCTGAGAGACTGAAGGAAGGAGCCCCTGCCCACCGCCCTCAGCCTCGTCCAGCTTGCAGGAGTGTCAGGTCTCCTCTCTGGGCTGTCAGAGTCCTGAAACCACTAGGCTAGTTCACGGGCACCCCGAGCCCCAGACAGCATAGACAGTGAGAGCGTCCAAACCAGCCCCTTGTCCACCTGCAAGGACTTCGGCTTCTTCCTGATATATTGAGGCAAAGACTAGAAACGGAATGGTTTCCAGCACCCAACTGGCCCACTTGTCTTTTGAAGGGACCCACTCAGGCATCTTTTGGCTGAGAAACTCCTCCCAATGTCCTTGACACAGCGTACTGCTGGCATGAGCTCACTCTCTGCCCGTGATGGGCCATTTCTGCCTTAAAGGTGTTGGGGGAAGGTGTAGACTGTGTGCATTGTGCATAAATGAGGAAATGCTACACCACCTTCAGTTCATTTGCTTGGGAATAAGGATATTTTATAGATCTAAATTATTTTATGCTGTGTTGAATTAGTAGGAGAGGAGGGGGAAATCACCTCCTTCAAACATTTTATCTGATTGTCTGAAATTCTAACCATGCTTTTAACTTATTGTTTTTACCCAGCTCTGAAGGTCATTGTTCCTGCCTGTGTTTGAATAAAATCATATTGGTATTTGTATTCTGTGCACAAGTATTTCCTGGGTTGGCCACTGGACAGGAGAGTTAGGAATTCCCCAAAGATCGGGTTGATCCAGATTAGGGTGACACCCATTACTTCTTTGCTGGTGCCTCAAATCTATCAGCAAAGTAAAGGGAGTCTCCTGCAACAAGTCGTCTCAGAATTCCCCACCCTCCGGGACGGGTGGCTCTGGCTTAGACTGTCAGGCCTCAAACTGAGCAGCTACTGAAGACAAGGCCTGCGGGGGAGATAAGGACAAAGATGTGCAGTGGCTGCGACAGGCTAGAAGGGAGCTAACATGGAGGGTCCTGCTTTCTACTCCTAAGCACAGGTCATTTCACTTAATCCAAAAAAAACAACTCTAACCTACATGTTAGGTTTCCCATTTTAGAGTTAACTAAAGCTCAGTGAAGTTAATTTGCCTCTGTTGATGTAGCTAGGAAGTGAACCACCACACAAGACATCTCCAGAGATGTCGCAAGGCTTCTGCACTCAGTGACCAAAACAGGTCACAGCCAGTAAGTGCTGTGAATTCAGGGACTGTATGGAGAAAGGCCACGTGGGTGGGGGCAGTCAGGGAAGGCTTCCTAGAACCGAGAAGTCAAGGTGAGCCCAGAGAGAGAACCCAGAGGGTCCTCGGGCCACATGCATCTGGGGATAGAGAAGACACCACTCCCCCAGTCGGTCCCCCCCGGCTTGACTCTCCCTGCATCTGAGCCTCTGTTGCCTCATCTGTAAAATGGAGGTAATAATCCCAGCTTCATAGGGTTGGTGTGAAGAATAAATGAGATGACATTTGTGAAAGTGCTTCGCCTGCACTTGGCACTTAGTGGAGGCTTAGGAAATGTCAGCCCCGCCCACACCTCCACACTCTTCTGGACAGACAAGCGCACCAGTAACTGTGAGATAGGCAGGAATTCTTAGGCAAATACCTCCCTGTTGGGGTCCAGCCCCAGCAAGTCCAGGGGTTCCCAAAGGTGTGGATGGAGTAGGTGAAGAAGGAATGTCACGGAGGCAGCGTTCGATTGATCATCATAGCCAGGTTCTAGCCAGGTTCTACAGCCAGGTTCTCCAGCCAAGTTCAGGTTTCCCATTTTAGAGTTAACTAAAGCTCAGTGAAGTTAATTTGCCTCTGTTGATGTAGCTAGGAAGTGAACCACCACACAAGACATCTCCAGAGATGTCGCAAGGCTTCTGCACTCAGTGACCAAAACAGGTCACAGCCAGTAAGTGCTGTGAATTCAGGGACTGTATGGAGAAAGGCCACGTGGGTGGGGGCAGTCAGGGAAGGCTTCCTAGAACCGAGAAGTCGAGGTGAGCCCAGAGAGAGAACCCAGAGGGTCCTCGGGCCACATGCATCTGGGGATAGAGAAGACACCACTCCCCCAGTCGGTCCCCCCCCCGGCTTGACTCTCCCTGCATCTGAGCCTCTGTTGCCTCATCTGTAAAATGGAGGTAATAATCCCAGCTTCATAGGGTTGGTGTGAAGAATAAATGAGATGACATTTGTGAAAGTGCTTCGCCTGCACTTGGCACTTAGTGGAGGCTTAGGAAATGTCAGCCCCGCCCACACCTCCACACTCTTCTGGACAGCAGGACGCGCCCTTGGAGGTACACCATGATGCAGGACCCCAGGGAGGCACACGGTGCCCTCATCGGTGAAGTGCCCTCAGACCAGCCTGCCCTCCTTCATCTGTTCGCCTCAGCCCCCTCACCTGCCAGCTCACCCCCTACCCAGAGCCTCCTCCTCAAGCCACCAGCCCAGAGTGTTAAGGCCTGGGGTTATTCCTCCCTTGAGGCCACAGAGAACCTACAGTGGAGCAGTCAGGGGGCCCAGGCCTGAGGTGTTAAGCTGGTGAAGAATATTTCTTCTAAATCCTCTTCAGGTCCTGTAAATAGCCTGATCAGGTCGAGTTAGGATAAGGCCGTAGGAGGACATGGGCTGCTTCCACCCAGGCCCAGGGCAGCCTTCATGACATAGACACTCTGAGGGTCTGAAACCCACTGCACCCCCAGAAGCTGGGTCTGTTTGCCAGTGACAGCTCAGAGGTGAAACACCATGCAGGGTCATGCTGTATGAGGTACCTATTTGTTCCTACCACCAGCAGCAGAGCTAGCCTTGTCTCCCCCACTTCCCTTGGGCGCTTCCTTTGTGGAGACCTGAAAACGGGTGTTTGTGATCACCCACAGCTTGAACCCAGCTCAGAGCAGCCAACCTTGGGACTTCTAGAGCAGGCTGGGTTCTGGGGACAGAACCAAAGCAGACAGGCCTGGCCCCGCCCTCAAGAAGCTCTCAGGCCAGTGTAAGCTGAGCCAGCCCACCTGCCTGCCCTCTGACTTTGTCCAGGGCCCGCTGTCCCCTTGTTTGGGTTCCTACTGTTTATCCCTCCCCAGATACAGTGCCCAATGCAATTCACCCACCACCTCAAGGCCAGCATTTTCAGGTGGAGCCTGGAACCTATGTCCTGAGCCCTCCCAACCTCAGTGGCCCCCCAGCCACTGCTCTAACAGCACTTACACAGCTGCCTGTCCTGCTGACATTAGGGCAGGGCCTGGTTCTAGGAGGACAGGCTTTGCACTTGAGCGTCTGGACTTGTGATCATCTGCCTCGGGGCCATGGCTCTGTGCCCAAATCCAGCATTGGCCTCTGCCTACTCTGCCCCAAGCAGTTCATTCCCTTCCCTTCCCAGCCCTCTCTTCCTCTCGTCCCCTGCGCTCTCCTCCCCTCACCCCTCACCCCTCTCTCCTCTTTTCTGTCACCTGGGTTCCAGGTTGAGATGTGCCCAACCCTTACCCTCAGTGCCTATCAGAGGACCCTTCCCATCCTGCCCCCCACTCCCTCCCAGCGGCCTTTGGCTCCAGCAGTGTCCTTGCTGGAACCTCCAAATGTTATGTCATCGAAAACGTGGTCACAGCAGACAGACCCAAAGTACGTTACAATTTACAGGCTAGAGCCAGGCTCTGCCTCGTACTAGCTGTGTGACCTGTATAAGTCATTGTCTCTCCCTGAGACTCAGTGTTCTCTGTAAAATGAGCATTACAAATGTTAGGATCCTCCACCATGAGAAGGAATGAACAGATGAATTTTGGAAACAGTATGTTAAGTGAAAGAAGCCAGTCACAGGGTAAGTCACATACTGTATGATTCTATTTATAGGAAATATTCAGAACAAGCAAATCTTTAGTGATTACCTGGGGCTGGGGAGAAGGGAAGCGACTGCTGATGTGTAGGGGGATTTTATTTTGAGGGGTGATGAAAATGTCCTAAAATTGTGATGATAGATGATGGTGGTATAACTGAATATACTAAAAACATCGAATAGGTAGGTGAATGGTGTGCGAATTATCTCTCAATAAAGTTGTTATTTTCTTTTCTTTTTTCTGTTTTTTGTTAATTGAGGATATTTTTCCCATTGTTTTTTAGAGAGAGTGGAAAGGAGGGAGTGGGGGGAGAGAGAGAAACATCCATGTGAAAGAGAGACATCAATTGGTTGCCTCCCACACACATCCTGACCAGGGCCGGGGATCAAACCTGCCACCCAGCTTTTGCCCATGACTGAGAATCAAACCTGAGACCCTTCAGTATGTGAGCAGAAGCTCTAACCACTGAGAAACACTGGCCAGGGCAAAGCTGTTGTTTAAAAAAAAAATAAACTCAGAATCCTATTAGTACCGACCTCCTAGGGTTGCGAGAAATAGAAATAATATATGTAAAGTATCTAGCTCATAGGAGGCACCAAGAAATGAGTTATTATCAGTGTTATTATTGAGAGGAGGCTAGGGAGAGACCTGCCCAGCCTATGGAGGGAGGCCTTGACCTTTGGACTTTCACAGGTGACCGGTCCAACGCCCCACACATGCACATATATATCCTCCTCCTCTGAGGTAGCTCTTCCTTCAATCGCTTCCTTCAGTAGCTATTTTAAAGAACCTCAAGTGAAAGGAACTGAACCAGATCTAGAACTCTGACCTCCTCCCTCACCTCCCTGCCCCTCACCAGCCGCTTCTTGTCAAGTGATCAGGCTGTCACTAGCGTCTGCAGGGTAAGGTTTCAGGTCAGCCAGAGTGTATAAAGATAGGTGCCAAGCCGGAGGCAGCAGAGACAGCCGTGAATGGCCAGGGAGCAATCAGAGTCCTGTTGCCGCCTCCTGGGATGGAGCACTAAGGAGCGCTAAGGAGGTCCTGAGCTTCCCCTACCCCTGCTGGACTCAGGTAAGATCCCATTCTCTACCCACCCCGCATGTTCTCCCCTCACCGGAGCCTACAGAGAGCAGCCAGGAACTGGCAGGGACCCCTACCATGGCATAACAGAGTATGGAGATTTAGTCCAGACCCACCTTGTCAAGGTGAGGGAACTGCAGCCCCTGGTGAGGGCACTGTGGCAGGGCTGGGACTCAACCCCACCACCATGTCACTCACCCAAAACTGGCCCCTTGCTCAGCTGGCTGCCTCTGCTGTGATTTTGCACATCCCCGTACATAAGAAGTGGCTTTCTCCTTAATCTGGCCCAGAATCCTTCCAGGATTCCTCCAGAGCATAAAATCCTCTCCCCATAAGGGCTCTGGAGACCCCTTTCCTGAGTACGGAAGGTGGAGGCATGTCTGGCATGAGGCCTGGCCCATGTTGCATGCTGGGAGTTTTACAGAGCCCGTGGGAACTCTCCCCCCAGGGGTTTCCTTAGTGGGAATGCTGAGGAGGCTTTGCCAGGATGGTGGGGTTGGCAGGGTGTCTCAGGATGGGGGTGCTTCAGAGACATCAGGGAACTTGTTCTAGTGCAGATTCCCAGACCCCAACCCAGACCTGAATCGGGATCTCTGGGGCTGTGGGCTGAGAATCCACTCTGTAATCCTGAGCTCTCCCTGAAGCCTGAGACTGAGCAATGGAACAGGCACAGGTGACAGATCTGGGCTCCAATCCCAGCTCCATCTCAGCCATACTGGCTGAGCCCTCAAAGCCTCCGGACCCTTGGTAACGAAGTGGGAATAATCATAGCAACTACATACCTTAGAGTCTTATAAAGGGACTGAATTTTTCAGTGCCTAGAACGCCCTTAGCTTGGTGTCTTGTGCAGGAAGCACTCAGCAAGCATTAAGGGCTCCATTACCCCAGGCCATGTGGACTAGACCATCCCATCCCTCAAGTGCCCCAGCAGAGCTAGCGTGAGGAGGGTTCTGCTCTCAACCTCTTCTACCCGCCAGTGGCAAAGGTCTGCTGGCTGCTGGGGTTCCTCACATACCAGGAGGCTGGAGTAAAGGGGGACGGAGGTGGGGAGCACTGGTCTCAGGGCCCTTACCTGTGCCCACCATTGTAGCCTCCCTGCCCCCACCCCAGTTTGACCATTGGAAGTTCTAAAGCCTCCCCAAAGCTGTGGCTTTTGACCTGAGTCCATGCCATTCCACTCTGCCTCCTGTGGGTGGCTCAGAACTGCCTCTGGAATATGCCCGATTCACCACGGGCCACTGCTCTTTTTGTTGTTTTTTGTTTGTTCGTTTTTTAATCCTCACCTGAAGATATTTTTTTCCATTGCTTTTTCAGAGAGAGTGGAAGGGAGGAAGGGAATAGGGGGGGGGGGGGGAGAAACATCAGTGTGAGAGACACATCAACTGGTTGCCTCGCTCACGTGCCCAGACCAGAGGCAGGGAGTGAACCTGCAAACGAGGTACATGCCCTTGACCAGGAATTGATCCTGCAACACTTCGGTGCAGGCTGACGACGCTCTAACCACTTACCACACTGGCCAGGGTGGAGACACTGTTCTTTTTTGTTACTAATCCTCACCTGAGGATATTTTTCCATTGATTTTTAGGAAGAGTGGAAGAGAGAGGGAAAGACAGAGAGAAACATCGATATGAGAGAGACACACCGATTGGTTGCTTCCTGCACGAGCCCCTGGGCCGGGGAGGAACCTGCAACCAAGGTAGGTGCCCTTGACCAGAATCAAACCCAGGACCCTTTGGTCTGCAGGCTGATGCTCTATCCACTGAGCAAACCAGTCAGGGCTGGAGCCACTGTTCTTGATCACGTTCAGGCTCCAGCACCTCTCCCTGTACCATTCCAACCACCTGCTCACTGGTCTCGAGCTTCCATCTCTCCCTTCCAGTCCAAATGTCTACCAGCATGCTCTGCACATAGGTCTGCTAGTGTCACTCTTCAACTCAAAATCACCAACCACTCTTCACTCGCTAGATTCAGTATAGCCCTGGCATTCGAGGCTCCCACCCACCCACCCAAGGCTGCTGTGGGCACCTCCGATTTTATTTCCCATTTCTCCCCTTCAGCAAGTGGGGTTCCTTGGTCAACTGGTCCTCCATGGGCCTCTCGAGCCCTGGGCCATCCCTGTGTCAGGCTGCACAGAGAAGGATAGTCAGCCCTGTCCCTGCCTTTGGGGGTCCTCCATCTGGGGAGGAACCACTGCAGTTAATGAGCTAATCCTACAAGAAAGGATGGTATGGGACCAGGAGTAGCTGGGGACAAAGGAAGTTCAGAAGTGTTCCCTGCCAGGCTGGCACATCACACATGTGCCTTGGAGTCACATAGCCCTGTGCACCTGTGACCTCAGATGGTCATTCCACCTGTCTGGGCCTCAGTTTGTAACTCTGAAAGTGGAGTAAAAATACCTAACTTGTAGGGTTCTTCTTTTAGAGCTTGGGTAACCCCCAAAAGATTGTGAATAAGGGGCACTCCAACATCCAGTAAGAGACACGAGAGAGCACAGCCCACAAGGGCCTCCCAGCTCTGAGAGGCATGCCCTCACATTCCCAGGCTAAGGTTCCAAGAAGCCCAGCACAGGTCTAAGGAGGGGAAGGGCGGGGGCGGGGGTGCGGAGAGTGGGGGGCTAGTGCTTAAAGGAAGAGAGGCTAACAGAATGCTCGCATTGGGGGAGGTCTCTGCGGTTGCCGTCCAGCCCCAGGCCGAGGACCCAGAACCTCCCTGCTGGGGCCCGAGCCAGGCCTGGCAGCTGCTGGTCTTCTGTAGGGCAAAGGGGAGTGTGAAAGGAGGCAGGGGGAGGATGGCGTTCCCCACCATGACGTCCATGCTGTTCCCTCAGCCAGGCTCAGCTGTGCGGACACAGGACCTCTACACCATCCTCCCAAGAAACCAGATCCTTCTTGGACCCTGTCAGGAAGGCAGGTAGACAGGCTGTGGGAGGAGCAGCTGTGGGAAGAGCACTGCAGAGGAAGCCAAGCTGCAGAGGCCTCAGCCCCTTGGGGGCCGGTTTTTTTCACCTACCAAACTGGGCAGATGCCCACCAGCCCTGGAATGCCCTCACTGTAAAGGCAAGATCTTGGATATCCACCCCGCCACAACCACCGGGCCCCTGAGTGGAGTGGGGAAGGGAGCCTTGATGCCATCACGAGAACCTGGCTGGAGTTCTGTGAATTTGAGCCAGTCTCTTTCCATCTTAAGCCTCTATTTTCTCATCTGTAAAATGGACTTACGTGGTGTCCTCCCTTATTTCCAAGGCTAGATGAGCCTAGTATAGCAGAGGGAACCAGGCTCTGTCACTAGCGGCTGGTAACACGGAGCCAGCGTGTGTCTCTGAGCCTCGGTTGCTCATCCAAAGTAGGGAAAGGAAGGGAAAGCTCCCTTTCAGAAAAGTTATGAGAATTCCATGAGACAGTGTGTAAAGCTCACTGCAAGTTCCTCACGGCCCAGCAGCCTTTCCCTCCTCCTGCCCTAAGCCATGCCGCACACACTCACACAGCTCGTGCCCTTTCCTGCACCTCGCACACTCTTCTCCAGTTGAACACTCTCTGCCCAACTTTCAAGGCCTAATTCATGCAACCCTCCAACTACCCCCCATGAAATTGTTTTAATTCTACCTCACAAACAAGAGAGGGTCTCTCCCTCCTTTGAGTCCCTTCTGGATGGCTCCTTCCTCTGACATTGGTCCAGCCCATCTTCCACTAGTTATTTGTAGGCGTGTTTAATGCCCCTGAGACTCCTTGAGAGTTCCTGTGGGCGGGTCACACTCAGTTACTCAGGACGGCCTGGGAAGTGCCAAGTACAGAACGTGGCACGAGGGGGATCTTATGGAGGGGCCCACAGGCCACGGCAAGGACTTGGACTTTATTCTCAATAATGGAGGGGGCATATTGGACAGTTTTATAACAGGGAGTGGCATGATCTGACTTACGTATGCTTGGATGCCAGGTTAGGTCCCCGCCTAGAAAATCTCTTCCCCCGTCTGCTGTCCTGGCCAAACATTCCAGAATCAACACACAGGTCCCATTACAGCTCATTAAAATGCATATAGCCATTATAATAGAAACTATACCTCAAATCTTTTATTTTTTAAATAAAAATAAAGTTTTAAACGCCACTTCATCCTGGGAAAGGTCAAAAGAGATAAGTCAGACTGGCCAGCGTGGCTCAGTGGTTGAGCACCGGCCTGTGAACTAGGAGGTCATGGTTCGATTCCCAGTCAGGGCACATGCCCGGGTTTGTGGGTTCGATCCCCAATGTAGGGTGTGCAGAAGGCAGCCGATCAATGATTCTCTCTCATTGTTGATGTTTCTATCTCTCTCTCCCTCTCCCTTCCTCTCTGAAATCAATAAAATAGATATATATATATTTTTTTTAAGAGATAAGGCAAAGTCATGTGGCCAGTTTTTCTAAGCCAAATCCACAGCTGAACATGGAATGCCCAGGCTTTTCACTCATAAAGCCCCTCTTGGTGCTGAGCCAGGCCGCACTGGTTCCATCTGCCTCCACCGGCCTGTCTCCACAGCCTCCTCCCTGCAGGAAAGCCCAGGGCTGCAGAGCGGCCTCTCTCCTCAGACCTGAACTGGGCCCTCAAGGGACTGGGAGAAACGTCTGGGACCATGGTTGGACTAAAGCCTTCAGAGATGCCTCCGACAACAGCTGTGAAGTTCCTGGGGGCGGGCATGGCGGCCTGTTTTGCTGACCTCCTCACCTTTCCACTGGACACAGCCAAGGTCCGCCTGCAGGTAGGTGCCCTTGGCCAAGGGTCATTGTTCGCATCAAAAGAAGGGCTGAGGTCTCTTCCACAGCACCTGTACCGGCTCCCAGCAAGCTCTTCCTCACACACAACCCTGAGCAGGCCACTCACTCCACTGCTGCCCACCTGCCTTGCTGCCTCCCCATCACCATCGCCCAAGACAAAAAAATCTTAATTCCTTGGCATGCCGTGACAGGACCCTTCATGGCCCAGCCAGCCCTATTTTGTAAACCGTAAAGAGTGAAGTAAAAGTAAGGAATGACCTTGAGCAAGCCACTGACCACTTTGGTGGGAAAAACAATCTGCCCTCCCTTTGCTCTGAGAATCAAATGCCACACTGTGAGCTGTAAACTGCGGCACAAACCTCAGTTACTCTTCCTGGGATGTGACAGCTTAGTCATGCTTGTTCTCCAAGTCCAGCCCCAGGCAGGTGCCTCTGAACACAGCCCCATCCGCCCCCTTCCCTCCCCCCCACCAAGCTCCTCATACCTCTGCGGGGGGTGTCCCTCAGATCCAGGGGGAGAACCAGGCATCCCAGGTGGCCCGGAGCGTCCAGTACCGCGGCGTGCTGGGCACCATCCTGACCATGGTGCGCACCGAAGGCCTCCGCAGCCCCTACAGCGGGCTGGTCGCCGGCCTGCAGCGCCAGATGAGCTTCGCCTCCATCCGCATCGGCCTCTACGACTCTGTCAAGCAGTTGTACACCCCCACAGGATCAGACCGTGAGTGCCCAGCACCCCAGGGACACCAGCGCGTGGGGCCAGAGACCAGGGCAGTGCAGACTCAGAGGCAGGGCTGGGGTGTGGGGAGCTGGTAACAGACATTCTTGAGGAGACTCAGAGCCCCTTCAAGAAAGCTCCAGAACTCTGACCCAGGAGAAGAGGCAGGCATCAGGCCCAGAGAGGTGTCAGGTGATGGGGCACTGGCCCACTCTCTCTCCTTCTCCCCAGACTCCAGCATCGCCACCCGGATTTTGGCGGGCTGCACCACAGGGGCCATGGCGGTAACCTGTGCCCAGCCCACGGATGTGGTGAAGGTCCGATTTCAGGCCAACAAGCACTTTGGGCCTGGCGGCAACAAGAAGTACAGTGGGACAATGGATGCCTACAGGACCATCGCGAGGGAGGAAGGGCTCAGGGGCCTGTGGAAAGGTAAGTCTGGACTCCAGTCTCAGGGGGCCTTCGGCAGAGCTTTTCCTACCCTAGGGCTGGGGCAGAGAACTGAGCGACGAGGGAGCTCCCGGCATAGTGTACAGTATTCCAGTGATTCTGAGAGTGTCCTACCTCAAGTACCTCCTGACTTACCACAGTGCTCCAAGTTCAACTCAATTTGCCGACCCTCCACCATGTGCAGGCTATTGAGAGGGAGACAGGAGTGAACAGAAGACCCCTTCCACACCCGCACAGAGGGGAGGAGACGGGTCAAGGAGCAGCCATACCACGGGGCAGGATGTGCGAGGTTCACAAGAGATGCAGGCCCGGAGGCAGGAGGGTCATGTGAGCTCTGGAGAGAAGGCAACGCTTAAGTTGGGCCTCAAAGGCTCTGTGTGGAGATTGCAGGGAGGACCTTCCAGGCAAACGCTGGAGAGGTGGCTGCAGGGCGTGGAGAAGACACAGAAGCAGCTGTGGAGTGGGCACAGGAGGTGCTGTGAAGAGGGAATTCCTTGGGAGCACGGCTTTAGGGGTCCCTTCTTATCTAAATGGTGGCAACCCCGACAAATGCTGGAGTGCCTCCCACATGGAGACCAGGGGACCCTGAATCCATCAGAAGAAACAGTGGCCCAGTGAAGGTTAAGAGCAGGACGGACACCTGGGTCAGAGCCCAGGCCTTGCACTCACTTGCGCTGGGCCCTCCCGGAGCCTGGCCCTCCTCTGAGAAACCAGGGGCTGGTCTTGATGCGCTCCTGGACCCTGCAACACTGCACTCTGTCACTGTTGCAAGAGCCCACCTTCCTCTTCCAAAGGAAGACTTCCTTTTCTACCTTTAGACAAGTCTCAGGGGGGCATATGTAAATTTTGATAGATTTTGCAGATTATCCTCCAAAATGTTCCCCAAACAAACACAAGTGGGCCTCTCTGTTTCCTGCCTCTAAGGAGGACATGGATAATATGAGAGTTGTTAACACTAGGTTATGTGTAATCTGCTCAGTGGAGTGGATGGGCTCTCTAAGACCACTGGGAGGGGGCACCATGCCCCCCAACTGGGGTCTATGGCCTTGCAGCCAGGGGTCCACTTCTCCTACTCCCCATTTATCAGCCCACACTCCCTTTCCAACAGGAACTTTCCCCAACATCACGAGGAATGCCATTGTCAACTGTGCTGAGATGGTGACCTATGACGTCATCAAGGAGAAGCTGCTGGACTATCACCTGTTTACCGGTGAGGCCCTGGGCTCCAGGCAGACAGCCCTCCCGCAGCAGGGAGGGAACCTGCAACGCCACATAGTGGGCACCACCCAGAGGCAACTGGGCTTTAGACAGATCAGAGAGGAGCAGTGCCCAGTACATCATTGAGACGAGTAGGAAGAAGCCCTGAACGGGGAAGCCAGGGACCTGGCTTCCAGCCCAGCACTACTTCTCACCATGTATCTTTAAGTGGGGATCACCTACTCTGACTTCAGTTTCCTCAAACAAGGTGGTTGGGCTGGATGACCTTCCAACTGTGGGACAGCTCAGTCCTATCTTGCCAGTCCTTACCAGGGGCTCCACCCAAGGCAGTGAGAGATGGAAAATACCACCCTTATGCTCAAGTTCACCGTTTAACTGGGGGCATACGATAAGCACACATGGGACAGAAAGCAAGTGCTCATCCCATCTCACAGCCCCGTCTTCGCTCTTCCCTTCCCTGCTGCAGACAACTTCCCCTGCCACTTTGTCTCTGCCTTTGGAGCTGGTTTCTGTGCCACAGTGGTGGCCTCCCCAGTGGACGTGGTGAAGACCCGGTATATGAACTCACTCCCAGACCAGTACCGCAGCCCCCTGGACTGTATGCTGAAGATGGTGGCCCGGGAGGGTCCCTCAGCCTTCTATAAGGGGTGAGCCTACCCCTCCCGCCTCCATACTCCCTTCCAGAAAAGTTGGCTCACTCTTTCTCCCTCCTTCCCTCCCCTTTCCTCCTGCCCTTTCCTTCCTCCTTCCTTCATTCCTTCTTTTCTTTCTTTCTTCCTTCCTTACTTCTTTTCTTCCCTCCTTCCTTCCTTCCTTCCTTTCTTTTTTTTCTTCCTTCTTTCCTTTCTTCCTTTCATGAATAATGTGCCTACCATGGGTCCCTCTGGGATGCAGTGGTGAACAGTACAGATGTAAATGCCACAAAGGAGAGTATCAAGAACTATGGAAGTTGGGGGGGAAATGAGCCAAATCCAATTTGGAGAGTCAGGGGAGGCTTATCCGAGAAAAAGGAGTCTAGGCATAGGTCAAAGTGCTGTCCCCAAATTCACTGGGCCAGGAAGGAGGGAAAGGTGGTTAGTAATCCTGAGAATTTTCCCAAACCACGGCCACACTGTGGATCACCACTGATGGCACCTGAAGAGCCAAAGTATGTCACATTCTCCTGCTTCTGTGTCTTGGCATTTACTGTTCCCTCTGCATAGAATGCCTTTCCCGTGCCATCTACATGCTCTAAATATTTTTTGAATAATTTTTTATTTTTCAATTATAGTTGATGTACAATGTTATATTAGTTTCAGGTGTACAACCTAGTGATTAGACATTTATATATGAAGTCTTCACCCTGATAAGTCTCGTACCCACCTGGCAACATATATGGTTCTTACAATATCACTGACTATATTCCCTGTGCTATACTTTACAGCCCCAGGCTATTCTGTAACTGCCAATTTATACTCCTTAACCCCTTCGCCTTTTTTAAAAATGCACTTTTATTGATTTCGGAGAGAAAGGGAGGAAGAGAGGGAGATAGAAACATCAATGATGTGAGAGAATCATTGATCAGCTGCCTCCTGAACGCCCCACACTGGGGATTGAGCCTGCAACCTGGGCATGTGCCCTGACCGGGAATCGAACTGTGACCTCCTGGTTCATAGGTCGACGCTCAACCACTAAGCCACACTGGTCGGGCAATCCCTTCATCTTTTTTACCCATCCCCTCAACACCCTCTGGCAACAGTCAAAATGTCCTTCAAGACTAATTGACAAGCCACCTCCTCCCGATACTCTCAAGTACCCTGTGAGCTTCAGCAATACTTCCTTGATACTATTCGTATGGTATCTACCACCTCCTACTTTGTGTAACGGTATTTGTAAGTTTAATTTATCCTCCATGCTAGAATGTAAGCTCTTTGAAGCCAAGAACTAGTGGCTTGAACATCTATCATCTCCCAGAGTCCCAAGTACAAAGCCATCACTCAATACATAGGTTACATCATGATCATTAAGTCACTGAGTACTAGGCCTTGTGCTGAACACTCAACAACCTCCTGAACTGGGCAGTATTGTTCACATTTACTGAGGAAGAGACTCATAAATATCAAGTCACTTGTCCAAGATCACAAAATTAAAATGGCAGAGCCACAGCTCGAACCCAAACCATCAGACTTCACCCAACATGTTCATTGTAGTGCTAAGCTCTTTTCTTTGCCCTCTCACTTCCCACCACTGATGAGAACTTTCTGGAGCCCAGGGTTAGATTGAACTCAGTAAGCAAACAAGTTCTAACTCCTGGGAATGACATCATCAGTCTGTGTTTCCACTGATAGTCTGTTCTTTTCCTGTAAGTGCCTCTATGATTACAATCTTAAGTTGTAGCCACTTATCTCTGTTTATTATTTTACTTGGGAAACATTTGCTTTGCATCTCATGGGTGCGGACCTTGTGCTATCCTTCCTCAAAGAGCAGCAGACAAGTAGGTGACATCTATTGAGCATTTTCTGGTACTGGCCCCTGTGCTGTGTGCTGTGCATAACTCATTTAATCCTCACAACAGCTCTATGAAGTAGATACCGTTACTGTATTTTCCTCCTTTTACAGCTAAGGAAACTGATGCTCAGAAAGATCAACTCAGCTGAGATCATGAATCTAAAAACTGGTAGAGCTAAGATTTAAACCCAGGTCTGACTCCAGAGTTCACGTTCATTGCCTCAGGAATATACTCCCTATACTCAAGGCTGAGGGTTCAGAAGAGGCCTTGGCATGAGGTTATGATAACCAAGCCAATTCCTACAGAGCCATTAGCAACCAGCCAGGCAAGGACATTCCAAGCAGAAGGAGCAACATGGGCAAAGGCATGGAAATAAGGGTCTGGCAGAGCAGAGAGGACCAGGAGGAGATCAGCAAAGAGAGGCTGAGGAGGAGGGCAGGGCCAGGTCGCAGGATCCTCCCGGAGTCTGTGAAGCAAAGCTGAGGTGGGGACAGGACAGGCAGGCTCCCCGGAGATGAGCTAAACTTGGTGTTACACGGTCTTTGCCCTGCGGTATCCCAGCTTCTCGGTGCCCTGGCAGGCACCTCATCGGGGGTGAACATTCAGGATGTGAGCCCAGAATCACCCGGCAGCTGAGGGAGTCACGTAGCTATAAAAGAGCTATTTAACCTCCCTGGGTGGCAGTTTCCGAAAACGACAACTGGCAACAATCAGCTCTCTTATAGAACTGCGAGAATAACTGCTTGATATAGTAACCTGGCTAAAAATGCTGGTTTTCTTTCCTTTCCTTCTGCCTGAATTCCTTCATCAGAGAAGAAAAAGACTGAACAGACCTTAGAAAATGTTCATGACTAACACAAGTCTAGGTCGTTGGCACTGACGCTGTGATGGGGAGAGCACAGATCTCTTTCCACTCCGCCTTATGTTTTGGTTGTTTTTCTCATCAGATTTACACCCTCCTTTTTGCGACTGGGAATCTGGAACGTGGTGATGTTTGTAACCTATGAGCAGCTGAAACGGGCCTTGATGAACGTCCAGATGCTACGGGAATCTCCGTTTTGAATAGGTCAGGCCACTTGGATGCAACTGGAACAAAATCAGTTAAGAATGGAATAAAACAGTGGGTCCACGCACACGGGCACAGACCCACACATGTTTACAGAACTGTTTACTTGCTGATGACTCAAGAAACAGAAGGAGAAGAGGAGGAAGGAGTCTGGTCTTCAGTGCATTGTCTTTTTCTTTTTTTTCTTTTTTTTCCTTTCTTTTTTTCAGTGTGTTGTCTTAATGTTTTTGTTTTGCACTAAGATAGCAAATAAATTATATTAATTTTTGAAACCCATTAGGTTGGATGCCTAACATTTAGGCAAGAAAAAATAAACCAAACAGATCCATTTGGATAAATTGGAAGATTGTAAACTGGAAAATCTGATTAGACAATGAAAGAAAAGACTGCAAGCATTGGTCGGGAGTGGCACATGATAGCTTGGCAATCGGCTAAGGAACCTGGAGGGACATTGCCAAAGCAACATAAAGCTTGTGCCCGCAGCCTTTGATTAACCATGGACCACCAGCCGTCTGTGTAATGTGTCTGCTATATCGAATCCACTGGGATTCTAGGAAACATGAGGGGAAAAAAAGAGAAAACCTGGAATTTGTACCAAAGGAGCACTGCTGGGCCAGTGTGAGGCCGAGACTCGTCATCAGTCCCTGACAACACTGGAGATTCCAGAGGACAGCCTCAGTCTCCTTCCTGTAAAATGGGAGTAAAAATCCCATCCCTGTTACTTCACCAGGTTATCATGGGATCAAGTGGGAAACTGGACAGAAAAGCACTTTGTAAAAGCAAAAGTTCTGAACAAATGTAAATATAAGGACAAGGCCTTGGTAAAGACTTTGTCAGGACAGTGAGGAAGTGCCAGGGAAGTTCTTAAAAGACGGTTGATTAGAGTTCAGCCAAATGAACCAGGGACTCATGGGCCAGGAGTAACAGAGGATGACATATAGCCACGGGACCCCACTCCCATGCAGCCCCCATTCCCTGGCTGTACTGTGAAGCACCTTGAAGAGTGTGGGACTTGGGGGGAAGAGATAAATGGTGGAGTTGAGAGCCTAAAGTAGCAGGACTCAGAATTTTTAGAAAATTATTATGACTTAATAAAGGAATTCACCTTGGGTGTTGGAAAGAAAACAGCCACTTTTCTGACTTCTCTTTCTTGGACAGAGTTTCACTTTCTTACTTCAGGCTTCCTGTTTGTAAGGGCTGGGCAAGGTCTGCCCACACGCCCACACTGCCTTCTACCCTCTCCTGCAGGCTGGTTGCTCCGCCTGATAGAGCTTCGGCTCCTCCATCTGTAAAAGGCAGGATTGAACCAGATGACCTCCTTCTGGATTTAAGACTAGACATCTTTCAGGTTGACACTGGGGACCCAGAATGTTTTTCTGCTTCTTAGCAGCCTGTGTGGCTCTGATGGCAAAACTGGGTTCAAACCTCGCCCCACCCTCACCTCACTAGCAGCCTAACCACCAGGAATCCTGGCACCCCAGTGTCCTACCAGAGAAATGGGAACAATCCCCACCTCACAGGAATGTTCAGCAAAATAATCCCTCCTTCCCCACACAGACTCCTCTACACCTGGGAGAAAGTGAATACCCACTTACACTCAGCACTTTCCTAAATTTAAATTGTAATTTGAGATCATCTACATATATAAACTGGAAAATTCAAACAAAAGCAAAAAGATAAAAATTATCAATTTAATGTCTGGTTTGGCTTTCAATTAAAATTCCTGTTTAAAATGTTCTCTAACTGCCCTGAGTGGTTGCTCTGTTGGTTAGAGCACCCCAATATGCCAAGGGTTTGATCCCCAGTCAGAGCACATACAAGAATCAACCAATGAATGCATGATAAGTGGAACAACAAATCTGAGTTTTTTCTCTTTCTTCTCTCTCTCTCCCTTCCTCTTGCTATTAAATCAACCAATCAATAAAATAAAATTTCATCTTATTTTTGACTTGACTGACATGTGCAATTATGTGTATGTGTGTGTGTGTGTGTAAATGTTTTTGTAGGGATGATAAGAGGAGCTGGCTGGGCAAATATCTGAGGAAGAGGGTTCCCGGAAAAGAGAAGAGGCAGTCCACAGGCCCTATAAGATTGCGCTTGGCATGTTCAGGGAACAGAAAGAAGGCCTGTTTGGCTGATGTAAAGTGAATGAGAAGATGAATGTGAGAGCATTCATTTATTCATTTATCAAATATGTAAGAGTTGTGCCAAAGGCTGAGAAGTCAGAGGACAGCCTATTATTGGGAAATTTGGCAGAGAAAGGAAGGAGAAAAATAATGTCCATTGTAAAAGGAGTAAGCAAAAAGAAGAAAAAAAGAGTAGGCAAGTCCTGCAGGTTCAATTCACACACACACAAACACTAGAAGTAAGGAAAGATTGAAGATGAGGGGGAAAGACTGCTGAAGCAAGGCCCTAGAGAAAACAAAAGAGCACAGAATACTGGTTATAGGTGGGACGAAACGCTCTAGAAAGGATATGAGAAACCTAGAAATAGAAGAGTCATACGGGAAAAATTTTTGAAATAGAGAGAAGCAAAATGAAGGCATTCTCCAGTCCTTTCAATGAAATTGAGTAATGGTCAAATATAAGAGTAGGTTAGTGGGCCTGGAGAATCCTATATAATAAAAGGGTAAAATGCAAATTGACCCTAACAACAGAACGACCAGAACGACTGGACCAATCACTATGAGGTGCACTCACCACCTTTGTCCCTTTCCCTGGCCGGCAGGCTCCGATTGCCTGATGGCCACCCGGGGTGGGGTGGGGGTGGGGCCGACAAGCGGGCTGGAACAGCCGACCTCTTGGTCCCTTCCCCTGGCCATCAGGCACTGATCACCCAATGGCAAACAGGGAACTGGGGGTGGGTGGCGGCAGGGGGCGGGGCTGGCTGTGGACAGCTGGGGAAGATGGCCCTGATCGCAGGCCAGGCCTAGGGACCATACCCGCGCATGAATATCGTGCGTTGGGCCTCTAGTTATTTATAAGAGAGATGATTTTAAAAGCTCTTTATTCTTCTTAAAATATAATCTAATAAAGAAACTTAAATCCTCTGATGCATCTCTGACACTGTTCTCTGTTCTCTCCCATAAAGCAGCCCAGGCATTCTAAAGCCTAGAGTGAGGCCTTCATCAGGCTCCCCACAGCTGTCCCAGGGCCCTCCCACCACAGACAGGGAGTCCCACATCAGGCACAGCCACCCAGAGAGCAAGCTGCCCGCCAACATGCGACAGGGTGTTGTAAATTCACAGAGAAAATATGCAAAGCAGGTTGTTCTCTACATTTCCAAAATCAGTTATGATACAGAAATATAACTTAAACATATCAAAGATTAATGCAAATATTTTGAGGAACTATTATAGTCAATATTATTTCTTGCTGTACCTTTACCTTTAAAGGGCCTAAGGACCACCATTTTTTTATTCTACAGAGGACATTGTGAACAGTGAGAAGATTTATGCTTCACTGCCCAGTTTTCCTAGGGCTGAGTATCTAAGTTTTCTTGGCATAAAAAGGTAGGAGTACATTGATATTATAAATCAGTCTAGATCATCAATTTTTTTTAAAATTTGAAGAATGTTCATATGTGATGTGTCCATTTAAAGAATGGTCACATTTTTACTAATAATGCCAGTGGAGACTGCCATAGAGGAGGCATGGTGGGTGGTGCAGGCTGGTCAGATAATGACATAAAAATATACAGAAACATACTGTAGATAAGATCACCAATTTAGGCCCTCAACTCTCTAGATCACTAGAGATTACAATGTGATACATAGTTTATATAACAAATGTTTTATTTTAATGTATCACTATCTAATGACAATTTTATTCTCTTTAAGATTTTGTAATGAGTTGAATGCAAGATGACTAGATGATGAAACTTTCAAACTCTATATTCTTTTCAATAGTTGAGCATACTAATGTTACAGAGCTTGCAAATGTCCTTGAGATAGACTTTCCCTTGTTAAGAAATGTATTTCTATGTATTGCTAATTGGGCTTTGCCAATAAGAAGACAGGGCCCTACCCTGGCTGAGTGGCTCAGTTGGTTGGAGCGTGGTCCCGTACACCAAAAGGTTGTGGGTTCAATCGCCAATTGAGGCACACGTACGGGAGGCAACCGATCCATCTCTCTCTCTCTCTCTCTCTCTCTCTCTCTCTCATCAATAAAAACATATCTTCAAGTGAGGAATATATATATATTAAATTAATCCATGATATGACAGGAGAAAAGGAGTACAGAACACCAAAGTTGTGGGTTTGCTCTTCTGGTGAGGGCACATACAGGAAACAACCAATGAGTGCATAAATAAGTGAAACAACAAATCAGTGTTTCTCTCTTTCTCTTTCTCTCTCTCCCTCTCCCCCTTTTCCCTGCCTCTAAAAAAAATAAATAAATAAAAATATTTTAAAAGGAGAGACAGTAATAATGTGGATCAACTTCATTCACAATGATAGAATGTTTAATCTGTAAACAGATTTAAAAGTACTTTGGATCCACAAAAGATACTCTTATCACAGGATGGAAAGGAAAGCAGGAGTCCTGAACAAGCAGCTTTGTCAGCTCTGATGCTGATAAAAATAGTCAAGATCCAGCTGACACAGCCAGTATAAGCAGTTTGGGTCTGTCCTCAGGATACACAAAGCTTATTGATTTCCTATTTGATTAAACTCTCAACTTTTTAATGATGAGAAATCTTTCATCAAAAGTTGGCAAATTCTCACGTAAGTCTCTGGGACAGCTTCCTTACAAAACGAGAAAATGTTCAAAACACTGGTGAAGAAGTACGGAGGTATCCTGACCAGGAACTTACCGAGAAATGCAATACTGTCTCTCTGTATTAATAATGATATAGTCACACAACTGCATAGCAAGAACAATCCAATTATGATTTGCCTCTGGATTTCCTACACTGTGGAAGCCTTCTTGATTTGGACCCTGCGACTTATAAGCACAGTTCTAAACAAAAATTAGACATTGCTTTTTTCCATGGCTCCTCTCCCTAATGAATTCAGCCCATCAGCCATAGTACTCCCCAGAATATTAGACCAATTATCCAGAAGTCACTGCCCAGAAACCAGCTCCTCACTTATTGTACTGTCCAAAACTACAACACTTCAAAAACCATCAGAGACATTTCAGGGTTATTACTGAGCGTTACTGCTTTTGGAGTCATAATCCTGAAGTAATCCCTACTTTAGCTCAGATGTTGAATGATGGGATGAGAAAAACCTTTTCCATTTGATAGGAAAACAGAGCTACAAGGAGAGTTTGCTTGTGTCAATATGGGTGTTTACAAGCATTACAAATACCAAAGAACGTCCAGCTGGAGTGGCTCAGCGGTTGAGCATGGATCAATGAACCACGACACCACAGTGCAATTTCCAGTCAGGGCACCTGCCTGAGTTGCAGGCTCAATCCCCAGTAGGGGGCCTGCAGGAGGCAGCCAATTGATGAGTCTCATCATTGATGTTTCTATCTCTCTCTCTCCCGCTGCCTTCCTCTCTGAAATCAATAACAACATATTTTCAAAAACAAGAAAACAAATATCAAGGAACAAAGTGGGCTTGTAGGGGTTTCTATGGATATGTCCCCATGTCTACGCTTCTGGTCAACATGCAAAATGAAAACTTGGTGGCACTTCTGGTGAGAAAGGAAAACCTTATTTAACTTCTAGCTCAGAGCAAATGAAAGTACAGAATCGTCGGAAATAGTCATTGAGGAAGCAACTGAGGAGTCAACAATAAGACAGAACTCTGATGTTGCCACAACAGAAGCTAACTGGTTTCCTCTGAACTGTTTCTCATTTAATTCAGAGTTGTTTAGTTGTTTAGCTCTGAATTAACTGAGAAAATTTGTAAGAGAACTGCTACACACAACCTTTGAAGAAAAGCCTTCAAAAACTGACATTTCAGTAGAAAACTCTCTCTGCATGTCCTTGACTTTGTTCCCTCCTTTAGGAAGGTGCTCCTACATTGGATGTTCACAGGGAGGCCAGCTTTTTCACGTTTGCTTTACTATCTTATGCTGGTCTCGCTTTTGCACTGAGTGCAAGACCAGCAGTGGATGGGAGACCCCACAGTGCCAGAAATAGTTTTTTTACTTTGGCTTCCCACTTTCCACTTTGCCTCTGCTTCTACCAGGGCCATGTGCTCGGGTGTTTTTTCTTTCCTATGTGAATGGATCAATGTAATAAACCTGACAACGGGGGGTGGGGGGGGGAGGCAATATGGCAGGTCTGACAAGCTCAGTGACCAAAAATAACCACACAGGATGGTCTGAGCACAAGTTCCTAACTGGGCAGGTCACAGCAGGTGATGTCCCAGGCCTGTAGCAAGGGCTAACATTTACCTTAGAAGTGAGCCATGACCATTCTTTTTATTCAGTTAGGGTAACATACCATTGAAATGTCAGAGTAATTTTCTTTTCCAGATCCCCTCAAAGGCACACCCACAGGGACCAGAACATAAAACCACCAGCGCAGGAGACCACAGCACCCCTCATGGCTAGGTTGTTCCCACATACCATCCCAATGGGCTGTAAATGTTAGTTATTAACTATCCTGTACCCACCAATGTAAAGTACGTCCGTTTCTCTTTTATGCTTTATATCCAATCCTAGAGATTTTTCTGCTTTACTTTCTCCCGCCTCCTTCACCTATCACTAGACTTCATGTACCTTCCTTTCTCCTGATCCCAACGGCATAAAAGGAACTACCAAACTGCCATTCTCCGGAGCATTTTGCTTCCAGGCACCTCCTATAAAACTTAGTTCAAATAAACTCCTATAACACTTTCCTATAGGTTTCAACGTTCTTTCCTGGACACTTGCTGTAATTATCCATCCCATTCCAGCTAGTTTCCTCTGCTGACAAGTCCGTCTGCTTGTGGACAACACAGAAAACACACGCCCGGAGCCTGACTGACCAGGGTTAGAGTGAGGGCTCACTGCTTCCTAGCTGTGACATTAGGCAGCTGATTTCACCTTCCTGGGCCTCTGTGTTCTCACCTGTGGAATGGAGGTTAACACCTGCCTCAGGGAGTGGTGTGGAGTAGCTGCCCTGAACCTGAATTATTAGTAACTGCATTCACCAAAGTTCATCGCCCCTGGTCCTCCCATTACACTGCTCAAGGCACTTTCAACAGCAGCCCAAACTGCACATATTGAGCCTCTACTCTCCTATATAATAAAAGCCTAATATGCAAATCAACCAAACGGAGGAACTGCCAGTCGCTATGACGCACACTGACCACCAGGGGGCAGATGCTCAACACAGGAGCTGCCCCCAGCCCACAGGCCCCAGGCCAGCCAAGGCGGGTGCCAGTGAGGTCCCCCCCTCCCCACCCCCCACATTGCCCCAGCGGTCTCTCCACAGATTGGCCCTGATCGCCAACCAGGCGTAGGGGCTCTACCCATACCCAAATTTCGTGCTCCGGACCTCTACTAGGTTTCTATTGGCCCTTGGAGGCTGTGATAATGCAAATACAGGAAATAGCTTCCTGGTCTGAGGAGCTTACAGTGTAGTCAGGGAGATAGCGTCCCCTTACAACAGTCCTGGAAGCAAAGACGACAGCAGTGGAAGGAAGGGACACAGAGTCCAAGGACGAACAAAACCTAACGCGCAGGGCTACGGTCCGCGCGCCTCACGCTTGGTGCCCCACCCCGCCCGGCCGGAAGCCTCCCGGGACGCCGAGGCGGGAAAAGGAGGCAGCTGATTTCACCTTCCTGGGCCTCTGTGTTCTCACCTGTGGAATGGAGGTTAACACCTGCCTCAGGGAGTGGTGTGGAGTAGCTGCCCTGAACCTGAATTAGTAACTGCACTCACCAAAGTTCATCGCCCCTGGTCCTCCCATTACACTGCTCAAGGCACTTTCAACAGCAGCCCAAACTGCACATATTGAGCCTCTACTCTCCTATATAATAAAAGCCTAATATGCAAATCAACCAAACGGAGGAACTGCCAGTCGCTATGACGCACACTGACCACCAGGGGGCAGATGCTCAACACAGGAGCTGCCCCCAGCCCACAGGCCCCAGGCCAGCCAAGGCGGGTGCCAGTGAGGTCCCCCCCTCCCCACCCCCCACATTGCCCCAGCGGTCTCTCCACAGATTGGCCCTGATCGCCAACCAGGCGTAGGGGCTCTACCCATACCCAAATTTCGTGCTCCGGACCTCTACTAGGTTTCTATTGGCCCTTGGAGGCTGTGATAATGCAAATACAGGAAATAGCTTCCTGGTCTGAGGAGCTTACAGTGTAGTCAGGGAGATAGCGTCCCCTTACAACAGTCCTGGAAGCAAAGACGACAGCAGTGGAAGGAAGGGACAGAGAGTACACAAAAGTAGGGACACAGAGTCCAAGGACGAACAAAACCTAACGCGCAGGGCTACGGTCCGCGCGCCTCACGCTTGGTGCCCCACCCCGCCCGGCCGGAAGCCTCCCGGGACGCCGAGGCGGGAAAAGGC